>NW_012148686.1:74290-86992 GCF_000956105.1 Propithecus coquereli | reverse complement strand
ATGGTGGCGCATGCCTGTAGTCCCAGTTACTCGGGAGGCTGAGGCAGGAGGATCGCTTGAGCCCAGGAGTCTGAGGTTGCTGTGAGGTAGGCTGATGCCACGGCACTCACTCTAGCCTGGGCAACACAGTGAGACTCTGTCTCAAAAAAAAAACAACAACAACAAAGGGCAACAAGAGTTGGCAAGGATGTGGAGAAAAGAGAGCCCTTGTACACTGTTGGAGGGAATATAAATTGGTGCAGCTACTATAGAAATCAACATGCAGGTTCCTCAAAATATTAAAAACCGAATTACCATTTTATCCAGCAATCCCACTTCAGAGCGTATACCCAAAGGATGCGGAATCAGTATGTTGAACAGACATCTATTCTCCTATGTTCATTGCAGCATTATTCACAACAGCCAAGACAGAATCAACCTGTGTCCACTGACAGATGAATAGATAAAGAAAATGCAGGGTGTACACACACACACACACACACACACACACACACACACACACACACACACAATGCAATATCATTCAGCCTTTGAAAAGAAGGAAATCCTGCCTTTGGGACAACATGGATGAACCCGGAGGGCATTATACTCAGTGAAATAAGCCCGACACAGAAAGGCAAATGCTGCGTGATGTCACCTATATATGGAGTCTGAAACAGGCAAACACACAGAGGCAGAGAGGTGGTTGCCAGGAGCTGGGAGGAGGGAGAAATGAGGTGGTGCTCGTCAAAGGCTACAAAGTTTCAGTTATGGAAACTAAATACGATGTGGAGATCTACATTATGATACAGGGCCTATGACTACCAATGCTGTATTGTATACTTAGAAGTTTGCTAAGGGTGGATCTTACATTAAGCGCTCTCACCACAAGTGGCGAAAAACGGGGGTGGGGGAGGAAACTTTTGGAGGTGATAGATAAGTTCACGGCATTGATAGTGACGATGGTTTGATGGTTTCACGGGTGTATACTTACCTCCAAGCACATCAAGTAGTATACGTTAAATATCTACAGCTTTTTTATGTCAACCAGATCTCAACAAAGTGGTTAAAAATGTATTTTTCCCCAAGCATAGTTTTCTTTAGTTCTGACCTAATTTCTTTCTGTTGCTGCGATGCAGAGCTGGTGCTCAACTGAGTCCGGTAGGTTAGGAGGTTTAATAACTCTGTCATCAGAGCCCATGTGATGACGCTTCCCACATCCTGTCCTCACAATCCCTCATGCTCCCCAGCCTCAGTGTCCCCACCTGCCGCAGCAGCGCGGGGGGGGGGGGGGGCTTCCCTAAACCTTGGAACTGCTTCCTTCCCCTCTCCCAACTTCATATGCCTCTCTCTTGATCCCCTTTCAGCCTCTCCCCTGCACTGTGTTCACCCACCCCGCCCAGCCACAGTGTGTAGCCACTGGCGGGCTGAGGGGAGGTGGCTGATTTGTAGCATTTGCCAAGTTCTCCCGCTGTGGGAGCACTTCAGGCCAGTTTAACAAGCGGCTCACAGAATTCCTGCACGTTTCGTAATCAGCTCCCCCAAAGGTGGGAGGATTCTAGCACATCGTTGACAGAAATCGTCCTTGGCTCCTACTCGAGCTATCTTTCTCCTCTTTGTGGTGCAACTTCGCCAAGAGCAATCCGCAATCATTGCTTCCACTGACTAGCCTGGCACTCTCTCCTTAGACGTTTACAGTCTGCTTTTTACCTCTTTAAGATCATTAGTGATGTCGTTACTGTCGTAGTTGTCACAAAAGGAGTCCATGCAAAACCTCAAAACAAAACAAAACAACACAACTTTCATGAACAGAAATGAGTAGGAGTGTAAGAGATGCCATGGATAAGCCCTGACGTCTCTGTGCCTCCCTTTTGGCTTCTACAACGCTGCTGCGCTCTCCCGTCCTCCTGGCTCTCTGGTCACGCCTTCCTCACGCCCTCTGCTCCCTCTTCTTCCTCCTCCTCCAGCCTCACGGGGGTCCCCGTCCCCAGAGCTCTGTCTTCAGCCCTCTCGTCTCTCTTCCTCATCTCCCTGGAGTTCAACCTTGGTGACTCACAGGCCTTCCTACGTGGGGTCTCTCCTCTGAGCTCCAGTTAGTGTCTCAGTTCCCTGAGGGTCCTTTCTTCCCACTAGTCTGAAGAGCTCAGAGTAGACTCCACCAGCGTGACCCTCGTCATCACTTCTGCCACCTGTGTGCTTCCTGTTTCTGTCGACGGAGCCACCATCCTCGCAGTCACTGAGGCTACACGTGGGCTGCTCTGTGCTCACACATCCCACATGGTGCCTCGCCCAGCTCCCTTTCCTTCCATGGTCACCCCCACGGCTTAGACCGCCATTCCTAGCGTCACACCTTTGGCCTCTAGAACTGCTCAGATGAATGAGAAATCCAGCTATAAGATGTATATGTATAAAGCATAGCTCGGCCAATCCCACCTTTCTGCTCAAACACCTTTGGTTACGTCTGAAGTTCAGCCTTAGCCCGGCACTCAAGGCTCAACAGCATGGCCCTTCACTTCCAGCATTAACCCCCTCAGACTTCGCCCGTGTTGTTCCTTCAGTCCGGAACTCCTTTCCGCTGTTCTGCATATCCACAGCTGCCCAGCTTCAGAGCCGGGGTCAAACGCCACCATTTCTACACGCTCTTTTCTGAGCTCCCCGAATGTGAACAAGGGCACCTGCACGCTCTAAACAATTAGAACGCTGTGACACGTCGCTTTCTGCCTGCGTCTCAGTAATCTGCAGAAGAAAGGAGGAAGGAACATTTATTAGGTCTGCATTAGGACTTTAGCTCCTTTGGTGTTTATATAACCCCGGGAGGTGGCTGATATTACCCCTTGTTACAGAAGAGGAAACAGCGGCTCAGAGTGGCACCTTATGTCTCACGGCAGCCTGTCCGACACCGCGTCTGTGCTCTCACCACTGGGTCGAGCGTGCGCCTTAACTCCCCTCCGGATGGTAACCTTGAGGGTAAGCGCTTGCTTCACACCTTCGCAAACCCCAAGGCCGGGCGTGGGCGCGGGCGCGGCGCGTGGCCAGCAGCAGTGAGGGCCGAGGGCTGAGGAAGCAGGGACTGGCCGGCGGTCCGTTCCTGGCTGCGTGCAGGGCCGCAGCCGCGCAGTCCGGGCACCCGGGCTACAACCACCTCACCGCGCATTCGCGCCCGCGCTTGTCCCTGCTCTCCGAGCCCCACTTCTGCCCCTCTCTCAGCCTGGCAAGCGCTGGAGGAGGCGGAGGCGGTGTCTGCGGTGCTGCTTTGTCCAGAACCTCAGCGTAACCATCCACAAGTGATTTCTGCTGATAGAAACAGGTTGTTTTGCAGGACGCTTTTATGCTGCTTTTTGGACCAGTTCTACTTGCATTTTCTCCACCTCATTTTCACGGATGGAAACTGCGTGTACAGTCCACTGTTCCTAAAATTGTTTCTTCTGGACACCCACGGCCTCCTTGACCGATTCCAAACACCCCTCCACCCCTGCTGGCTGCCCAGCGCCCAGTGTCTAGGGCGGCTCCTGACTCCCTCCCCACAAAGCTTAACTGTCCCCCGTCTCTGCTAGTCCTGCTTCGCTGATCTTATAAACTAGCTGGGACCAGGTGACTGTTCCTGGAGCTTCTGTGTGAATTCCGTACTCTTTCCAGTCGATCAGGAGCTTTATGGAATGATTTAATTTGAAAAACTGCAATGGTAGGAGCTCAGGCACCGTGGTCCCCTGTTGGGAAGATAGTTTAGGGTGAGGGGACTTTTCGGAGGATCCTCCCATCACACTGTTGGTGGCCCAAGCCAGCTACACCCACGCCCCCACCCCAGTGCTCCCCACTTGGTCTGTAGCTGGGAAGGGCCGAGCTCTCACTGCCAATCCCGATAGCCACCTGATATGCAATGTGACTCACAGGCAGGGCTGATGAAACTGGTGACAAATATAAACGTGATTCCCCTGAAGAGCAAGGTGACACCCGTGTGCGGCTGGCACTCCTGGGGCTAAGGGAGTGGTTGCCAGAGCCGCCCAAGGAGGCTCAGAGACAAGCTGCGGCAGGGTTTCTTCTCTCCCGACTCCCAGCCCATCAGCAACGCCTGTGACAGTTGCCATACGCTGTCCCAGGACAAACCACGCCGTGGGTGGCAGCAGGGAGTGGGGAGAATCCGGTGCTGTCCTGTGGATGGTGGATGGGCAGGACCCTGCACCTGCTTTTGTTTTTTCAAAAAATGGCAGAGAGCCTCGGACTCCCTTGGTGTGTTGCTTTGCTATTAGAAATCCTCGTTTTGCCTCCAGATTCACGCATAAATCCTCGTAAGGCCCCGGATCCATGGTGGATGGATTTCACGGGCATCGGCAGTTCTGAGCAGCTGTTGTGGTATTTCTGACTTCTGAGGGCACGTTCATTCCCATGAAGTGCTCCAGGGACATCTAAGCTCCCACATGCCTCCTTCCCGCCTGTCCTCTCTCTGTCCCAGCCTGCGAGTTACCACAGCCATTGCTGCAAGTGTTCCGGGCTCGCTCAGCAAAGGCTGTCCCTATTAATCCATCGTTAATGAAATGCTCTGGTTTATTTGCATATATTTATTTGTATCTCATCAGTGTGTCATGAGATGAAATGTAACACTGGGAAGTGAAATTGCTCTGCTGTGCCTACTGATAATGCTGATTGTTATTAGCATCTTTGGGGATGTGGGAAACATTTTGTTTGTGTCAAGGTGATATATTGAAAAAGAGAGCACGCACCCCTGATAGAAGGGTTAGGAATTGCCAGATAAATGCCAGGCATTGTAGACAGACAGGTAGATAGGTAGGTATATAGATAGAGCGATAATATAAACACATTCATATGCATTATATATAATTTTATATATGTAATATATTTAGGTATTACATGCATAAATAGAGACAGATGCTAATCTCCAGTGCTCAATGACGGGAATTTAAAACTTTTTTTGTTAGGGAGAAGGAACTGAGCCACACACCAAGGCAGAAGAGGACAGGCTGAGCTCCCAAAGGAGGGAGGTCTGGCATCCCGCACAAACAGCTGCACCAGTCGCTGGGTGATGTGCTGGCTCCTGGCCGGACACCACGGATTCACCTCGGGCCTCAGCAGGCCACGGGGGAAGCAGATGCTCACAGCTGTTCCCAGGCAGCGGCCAAGGGTGTGCTCATGAGGCGAGGCCGTGCCTGTGCTCCAGGGACTCCGCCCTGAAACACTCTGGGAGTGCAGCCTTCGCAAAGGCCTGGCTCGTGCACTTGACGTCCAGCTGCAGCAGGAAGTCACCCCTGGCAGCTACAGCATCCTGGGCTCTGAGGAACAGCGAGATCCTGACTTTGTGCTGAGGAACGAGGAGCTCTGAAGCTTACCCCTTTTAACTCTGTAACATTTCAAACAGTTTCTTGACCTCTCAGAATCATCATTATGAAAAACATAAATGTGATCTTCACTTCAGAGGCGAGATGATCTGATCTCAGATACCAGTCTCCAGACAAAACAGCATCAAATAATCTGGTCACCTTGCTGAGAATACAGATTCCCACCCTCCACTCTGAGGGTAGGTCTGGAGTGGGCCTTGGAGTCAGCATTTAAACTAGCAGCCAGATTCGGGGACACTGTTGTGGTCTAACTCCCCACAAACATAGAAATCCCTTCCACAATATTCCTGAGCTGGAGTCTAAACAGCAATTGTTTCTCTTACTAGGCTGAAAACTGCCTCAGAGCGATGTTTGCCCATGTGCCCTGGGTTACCCATTGGCACAACAGACCAAAGCCCTCTGGATTTGGGGGGCTGGGAGAACAGCCCAGGGCAGAGGAGTCGGTGTGTGTGTGCATGCATGCGTGCGCGTGTGCATGCGTGTTGGGGGCACTGGTTGGAGCAGGTCTGAGGCAGAAAGGAAGGTAACATTTAGAGATCAAACAGGGTCTTGGCTTGTCTAGTCCAGCCTTCTAGAACCAAGGGAAACAGAGGCTCGGGCAGGGCAGAAAAGACAAGTGTGCAAAAACAGAGCATTGCGATGTGCAGCTTGACCGAGAGACTCTGTCAGCAATGTGACTGGTGGGGAACACCCAGAGCCACATCAGCAGAGGTGGAGACCTGCGGGGGGGGCGGGACAGGGAGTCAACATCAGGCTGACATTAGGCAAACCTCAAAATACCCAAGAGACTCAAGCAAAAGGAAACCAGTCATTCCTCCTTATAGGGGGAGGAAACGGAGTTGCTGGCCAGAGTGTCAGAGGAGGGAATGGGGCCCTTAGCTATAAAAACGATTTCTAGATCCCACTGGTTTGTGGGGCAGGGCTGTCATCAGCACGGGCCCCTTAGTTCTGCGAGGGGCAGGAGACCTGCAAAGGATGGATCTCGTTTGGCACCTGTGCCGTGCTGCTGGGAGAGAGCAGGCCCTGGATCCTCTGGGCTCCAGCTGCGTCTTGGTTTCCATGGCCCCTGCACTGTCAGCCGCCCTGGTGGAGCACCTTCAGTTAGGAGAGCGCAAGATTCCAGAAGCAGTGTGATCAGTATGGAATAGAGTGGAGCTAACACAGAGCTATTAATAACACCTTCTTTGGTCTGGACATCATACTAGTAAGTAGCTCCAGAATGGCTCATTTGCCTTTTAGCAATCCTTTAATAAGATCAGTTCTCGTTGAACTTGCAGACGTCTAAGCCCTCTAGAACCCTTTCATAGAATTTCTCTTAAAATCATATCTGAATGCAAGTGATGACTTTATCTTTTTCTTTATCAAATTTCATCTGTTAGTTTACACATACCTTTTCTGGGTTTCAGAAGCTTTTCTGAATCCTGATCCATGGCCAGTGTATTAGCTATCCCCCACACGTTGATTTCACTGGCAAATTTGATCAATATGACTTTGATGGCTTCATCTAAGTCTTGAAAAGAGTTTGCAAAACATAGAACTGATGTAAAACGTTGTGGTGCAGCAGTAGACACTTCCCTCCACCTTGATGTTGAATAATGAATGTTCAGCCGGCTACAAAGTCACCTGGTTGTCCTGTCATATGCAGCAGTTTCTAAATGACTCGGTGACCCCATTCGTCAAGTGTGTCGTCATTACGTTTTACATAGCCGTCTCACCCACCAGGCTGAGGTTCTCTAAGGCGAGGGCCACGTTTTATTTGCTTTTGTGATTACAGCCCCCAGCATGGTAAGCGTGCAACGTGCATGGTGCATTTCCACGACTTACCCACGATGGTATCAAGAAGACTTGGCAATGTTCTTGCCGAAATCAAGGTACTCTTTTGTGCTGCATTTCAATCTATCAAGAAATTTCATGAGCTGTGAGGATAATTGGATACAAGTGAACTTCTCAGAATCATTCATTCTTCTTACACGCGAAACATCGGTTTGATAACATGCCACTGGTTTGTTCATCCAACCTGGACTTTTGTTAGTACTCCAGGTCACATTCATTGCTCTGTCGTTTTTGGTCTCCACCTTTTTCTCTGCTCCCCCAACCCCCGAATATCTCCAGTACTTGAGCCTCTGCCTGTTGCCTGTGATTTCCCAGAGATTCTTTTTTTTTTTTGAGACAGAGTCTCACTGCGTTGCCTGGGCTAGAGTGCCGTGGCGTCAGCCTAGCTCACAGCAACCTCAAACTCCTGGGCTCAAGCGATCCTTCTGCCTCAGCCTCCCGAGTAGCTGGGACTACAGGCATGCGCCACCATGCCCAGCTAATTTTTTCTGTATATTTTTAGTTGTTCAATTAATTTCTTTCTAATTTTAGTAGAGACGGGGTCTCGCTCTTGCTCAGGCTGGTTTCGAACTCCTGAGCTCAAACAATCCGCCCGCCTCGGCCTCCCAGAGAGCTAGGATTACAAGCATGAGCCACTGCGCCCGGCCTCCCAGAGATTCTTAATCGTGTCCCTGTGACTCCAGTGATCCTCTCTGGCTCTCAGGAGGTCCCTGCACGGCCACCTAGCTGAGCTGATGGAGAGTTTCCACGCCCCGGTGCCCTGTTTCTCCCCCTTCCTGAACCACACTTCCCTGTTACCCAGGGCTCAAGTTGGGCCTCTGTGGCCGGGTCTGGAGGAGGCTGAGGATTTCACCTGGGGAGCCCCACACCCTCTCATGGCTGGCCTGGGTCAGGGCAAGGACAGTGCCGGAGCCGAAGGGCCCACCAGCCGCCACCCTCCAAGGACTCTTGAATAACCCCGTAGGGAAGAGGCCTCTCTTCCAATCCTGGGGATTGGATTCCCTGCTAACCGTGGGGGACTGGGGGGGAGGGGCGGGCTGGATGTGATCGGGGACATCAAAGACTGACTTGTCTCCCGCTGAGCTGCTCAGAGCCAGTTCACGCCATTGCTCAAGTCTTACTCCCCTTCCAGTTTTAGGATCATTTTCATGGAGAGAGAAGAAAAGGGAGCAGATTAGGACCGAGCAGTTGTCTTTCCCAGGCTCTATTCCACCGCCGGCCACCTGCCAAGTGCAGCGGCAGTGCTGCCAGGCCGCGTGCTTCCTGCGTCCTGCATCGCCCTGGCTGTACGTCCTCAGCTAGATGTCCCCGCTTCCCTCGTCACATTCATTCTGCACAGAGCTGTCGAGCGCCTGCTGTGTACAGCACTGAACAACACAGAAAACACAAACCCTGCCCACCTGGAGCTGATGTCCCACCAGGACACACAACAAACAAGACAAATAAGTCAAACAACTTCTACGCTGGGGGGTGAGAGCCGCTGTGGAGGGGAGAGCAGGTGCCGGAGGGGGAGGGACAGGGAGCTGAGATCATAAATAGCGTGGTCTGGGAAGGTCCCAGCTTCCCAGAGCATTTGAGTCCCTGGGGGGTGGGAGGGGGTGGCATGCAGGTGCCTGGGGGTGCTCCAGACACGGGGAACCACCACCTGAGGCACAGCCCACCTGGTCGTCTGAGGAGGTCAGACAGAGCACAACAGAGAACTGGAACATGTCGTATTACAACCTGGATTCCCCAGAGAACCTGCCAGTTTCTCCTTCGCTGTGTCAGAGCTGACTGTTCTGGACTCTGACGCAGCGATGCTCTTAGGAGCCGGGAAGTAAGTGGCCAGGACTCGTGGTCCTGCATTAGGTGGCCCGGATGGTTACTTACGCTTTCCGAGCACTTGCTGTCAGCTGTCAGTTTGTTCATGGATGGCACATGCTAGTACCGAGTACGCACCACACAGCCATAAGGCAGACGTTCACACTCCTGCCCCGTGTGCTTGGGGATGCCGGGACACAAGCGACTGTCTGACAGAGGACGTGAGCAGCGCGGCGCAGCGAGGTCCAGGAGCCTCTGGTGGGAAGTGATGCCCAAAGCACGTCTTGAAGAACGGACGGGAGGAGCTTTGCAGACGGAGCTTGCCAGGGTGTCGGAGGTCCCCGCACACCTTCAGGACGGATCCGATGTCCATGGGGGCTGGGTATGGAGGGGGTACTGGGGGGGCTGCAGGAGGAGGGCGGCAGGGCACTGGTCAGGTCGGGTCTTGTCCGTGAGTCACGCAGGACTGCGTTCTCGGTCAAGGGAAGCACTGAACAGTCTGGGCAGGGGAGTGACGCGGCCCCCTGTGCTATCTCTGGTGACATGAGGAGAATTGGTCGTCAGAGAGCAGCCCAACAGGCTGCGTGCGGCAGAGCTGGGGGAAACTGCTGCGGCTGCTTTTCGCTCCTGAGCTCGGTGGCGAAGGAAGGAATAATTACTCGAAACACTTAGTGTTGAGAGAGAAGAGGAGAGACCAAGATCTGAAGGAGAAAATGGCTCCTCAACGAAGTTCCTCCCCATATTTATTGTCAAGGACACATGCAAAGGGACAAGGCCGTTTGCTAATTTCTTTAACAACTTCCATACAGGTCAGCTGTTTCCAGCTAATCTTTGCACTCAGCAAACGAGCAGCTTCGGGCAGGCGTTTTCGCCTGTCCCTTCATTCACCTGCTCATGTTCTTTCCATCCATCCATCCATCCATCCCTCCCTCCATCCATCCCTCCATCCATCCTTTCTTCCAGGCCCAGCCCCTACAGGAAACCACCGTGGCCAGACTCAGGTGGCGTCCATGAGATGGTGACACGTGGGCAGACTCCGGACGAGGAGCCCGATCTGCGGGCCTTGGGCTTGACCTGCTGCCTGGTGTGGGGCGGGAGGAACAGGATGACACCCCAGTGTCTATCCTGGAAGCAGTGGATGGCGGCGCTGTCTGCTAATGGCACACCCACATCTCCTCTCTTCCAAGCCCCGAGTTCCAGCTCAGGTCTCCTAGAAGCAAAGCCTGAGACAAGGGCTGTGATGCGCGTGATCTATCGAGGGTGTGTTCTCCGGGAAACGGCCGGGCGGGGGCACCTCAGCAAGGGTGTGTGGTCTCGGCTGGAGGCTGTCGGCGCCGGGAGCTCTGGTGTGTGCAGGGCCTGCAGAGTTGCCTCCACCTGGAAGCAGGGCAGCCGAGCCTCTGTGCCCCTGCATCGGTCACTGGCCAGGGGTGCCCCTGCTGGGCACGGGGGATGCTTGTAACCCCTTGTGCAACTTGCGTCTTGTTCTGCCGATGACAATTCTCCTGAGAAAGGGGCACTTATGAGTCCTTAATGACGCATACTTGACAAACAAAAATTGCATGTGTTTAAGATGTACAACGTGATGATTTCATAGGTGTACACACTATGAAATGATTACCACCATCAAGTTAATTAACACATTCATCATCTCACATAGGTACTTGATTTTTTTATAAAAAACTCCAGAAAATCTGTTTTTCTGCTTCCCATCTGGTTCTTGGTTGTATTCTATATCATTGAGGTTACTAAAAAAGCGAGTTCTGGATAAATGAGTTGTTTGGGTCCCAGAAAGATTGTCTTAGTTTTCCTGCAGGGGGTGGTTGGGGGAGTCGGGTCATGACGGTGCAGACTGCAGAGGTGGCGTTCTCGTCACCGTCTGTGCAAACCACCCCCAGGAGCTCTGGGAGTGGCCTCACCTGTGCTGCCCTGCGCAGAGGCCCGGATGTTCTCAGCCGCCACTGAAGAAATGCACACCAATGTTACCCCCGCCAGTTCCTGGCTCTCCAGCTGCTTCTGCCGAAGGGAGGTGTGGCTGGCAGGGCAGCCGGGAGGGGACGGCTGGCACAGGCCCTGCCAGGCTCGCTGCTCTGTGCAAACGCAGCAGCACTAAACCCGGCTCGCACAGGTCCCAGGTGCCCTACAGGAGACCTGTGCCTGCCAAGCCTCCCGCCCACGGCCATCCACGGGTGCGCCGGTGACCTCAGCCCCAGCTGGACTGTGGCTCTTTCACAATATTGCTGGGATGTGTCCAGGTTGCCATGGGAACACGCGGGGGATCTGCTGTCAAAACCAGATCCCTCAGACTGCTGCACAAATAAACAAGATCTACAGGGACAAGACCCTACTTCCGTGGCTCCCATGGCCAAGGGGCAAAGGGGTCCAGAAGGGACAGTGTCCTGCTGGGTGCCGGTGGCCAGGAGAAAGTGCCCCTCGCTCATTCGAGGAGGCTCTGCTCACAGCGTGGGAGGAAGAAAGAGGGAGTGAAGGGTCCTGGAGGGAAGAGGATTTTGCAATCAGGGAGATGAGATTCAAATCTGAGTCCCCAATCCGCAGTCCCGCTGCTGGGTGTACAGCAAACCCAGGGGAGGAGCCGTCTGCACTCCCACGCTCCTGCGGCGCCGTGTGCAGCAGCCGGATCGGAATCGGCGGCGCGCCCGCCTGCGGATGCTTGCATAGACGGAGTGCGGCGCACACAGCGGAATACCGTTCAGCCTTTAAAACAGAAGGGAATCCCGTCATTTGGGACAAACGAATGAAGCTGGAGGTCTTGTTAAATGAGATAGGCGAGGCACGGAAAGGCAAACACTGCACGACCGCACTGAGACGTGGGCTGTGCAGAGTACGCGGACTCGTAGGCTAGAGCCTGGGATAGCGGCCACCACGGGCTGGGGCTGGGGCACCGGGGAGCCGCTGGCGAAGGGACGCGAAGCTTCCGTCAGCTGGACTTTGCAGGAATAAGTTCAGGAGGTCTGCACAGCACGATGACTGCAGTTCATAACAACCTCTTGTATTCTTGAAATCCCTGAGTGTATTTTAAGTGTTCTCAGCACAAAAAAATCAAAAGGAACACAGGCGAGGTGATGCATATGTTAACGAGCTCTATTTAGCCATTTCACAATGTATGCATATTTCAAGACATGTGGTATGGATAAATATATGCAATTTTTATTTGTCAATTTAAAAAATAAATTAAAACAGCAACAACGAATCCGGGCTCTGCACCCGGAGCCACCCCTCGTCACCCGGCACCATGCCCATCCCTCAGGGCTGTGGCCGGAGTTAGAGGCGGGAACGCCGTCAAGGGCTGAGCCCAGCACTACGACACAGCCAGCATCCGCCAGTCACCAGCGAGGGCCGGAAAGGAGACGCCCTTGCTGCCCACAGCATCGTGCCCTTTGCGGATTCGCTGAGTCCTTGTCCGCACTTGGAGCCCGGAGCCTTGGTAACACCGGGACTCCAGTGTTTAGGGATCCCTGCCTCCCCGCACTGTTCTTCCCTGGACGCCCCGTCTCATTGTTGCCTTTTCGGGTTGTCCGCAGTGATCCCACGTTACGCAAGAGCTCAGCCAGTAAAACACCTTTCACCTTTGCAACTAGAGTTTCTTTCCTGTGCCCCTTTTCATGCACCAACATCGGAGATTTAAAAAAAAATCAAACTCTAGTAATACATCATCACTGTAGAAAAATTAGATAATACAGATAAACTAGCAGAAAGATAATTAAAATAACTCCAAATC
>NW_012148686.1:71776-73469 GCF_000956105.1 Propithecus coquereli | reverse complement strand
GCCCGGCCTCTATTAATGTTTTATCACTAATCAGATTGATCACTTTTGACACCTATTGGCCATCTGTATTTCTTATTTTATTAAATATGTCTTTATTACTAGTCTTAGCCATTTTCCCATCAGGGTGTTTCTCATTGTTTGTGGACGTGTACGAGCTTGTTATGTAATGAGCTCTCACACAAACCTCCACCAGGGAATATTCCCTTGGGCGCGTGTGCGAAACTACTGCATGAACGTTCCGGCAGGGGTGCTGTTGACGTCAGGTTAACCCAGCGGGGCACTTCGAGGCGACGGGCCACTCCCAGAGTGGAGGGGTGGGGTGCGGGGCTCCTGGTGTTTACTGTCCCAACTGGTACTAAGCAAGAGGGACTGAGCTTAGGGAACAGCAGGCATTGTGTGGCCTCGCCCGGGCACTGGATCCAGGTGCTGTGAGGAGGGAAGAACTTCCTTGTGCCTGCTACGCGGTGGGTCTGGGGCCGTCACTCAGAAACCTCTTTAGCAAATGCAGATTCCTAGGCCCAGCCCAGTAAGCACATCACACTTTCCATTATTGTGGTAAAGTATACATAGCATAAAACTTGCCATCTTGACTATTTTTCAGCGCACAGTTCAGTGGCAGTAAGTACACGCGCACTGTTGTGCAGCCATCGCCACCGTCCATCATAGGACACTAACCATCTCCCCAAACTGAAGCTCTGTCTGTACCCATCAAACAGCAACTCCCACGCTCCTGCCCCCTCCCGCCCCCGGCAACCATCATTCTACTTTCTGTCTCTGGGAAGTTGCCTATTTAGCAGGTACTTCATATGACTGGAATTTACAGTATTTGTTCTTTTGCATCTGGCTTATTTAACATAATGTCCCCAAGGTTCATCCACCTTGTAGCACGCGTAAAGATTTCCTTCCCTTTTAAGGCTGGGTAACATTCCGTTGTGTGCATGTGCCACATTTTGTCTCCCTGTTCATCTGTTGGTGGAGCACACTATAGTTGGGCAGCAACGTGCATAGGATCCAGTGGGGACAGGCTTAAAATGCAAATTTTAATCAATAGTTCTGGGACGGGGCCTGAGACTCCGCAGGAAGCCTCTGGACCTGCAAGTCAGGCCAATTCTTTATCTGTTGCATCAAATTCCACTCTTAAAAACAAACCACAGCTCCCAGGGTTGAACCTCGGTGAGCAAGTCCCATAAATGTGATGGGAAGCTTTTGAAAAAATACCAATTCTCTATTCTCCCCTTTCCTGGCATCCTACCTGCGTCCCACCTCCACCGACTGCTCCAGCAGCCCAGGTGGGCCTGAGCCCCGTTCCCAGCTCCCTGCTTCACCACCCCAGCACTGTTCTTATCTGTTATCTGTATTTGACTTCTCTCATTTGCAATGAGCATCCTGAGGCTAAAAGCCTGTATTCTGCATTCATTTGCTCAACAAATATTTATTGAGTGTGACACTGTGTGATGCGCTGTTCTTTCTAGGCACGGGGGATACAGCAGAGAACAAAGGACGCAAAAACCCCTGCCTTTGTGAGCTTCGTGCTGATGGGGACATAGATCATAAACTAGATAAATGAGTGACTATTAGCTGGAGATGCATGTTAAGCATGAAAACTAAAGCAGGGGAGAGAGAGGAGTTTGGATGATATCGACATGTTCGAGAGGGAAACCAGGGCAGGCTTCAGGGAAGAGGTGACGGGGGG
>NW_012148686.1:67049-69251 GCF_000956105.1 Propithecus coquereli | reverse complement strand
TCACCTTGACCAAGTTCGGACCAGGAGAGTGTTCAGGGGGCACAGGGTGAGGAGGTGTCCGCGCTCAGGGTCAAGCACGTGTGCTCCCTTACGCTTTGGCCTCGGTGCCTCACTGCCCCCACCCTGATGGTGACTTCCAGAGAGCAGCACAAAGCACTTCTGCCTGTTTTTGAGCTTTGTATAAATGGGTCATTCCACATGCGCTCTTTTGTGGCTGACATCTCTCGCTCAACGTCACGGTTGTGAGGTTCATCCACATTTTTGTGGGACACTGTAGTTTGTTTGGTCTCGTATAGCAGAAGTTCTCAAACTTTAGCCTGCACCAGGGTCACCTGGAGGGCTGCTTAAAACACAGATTCCTGGTCCCACCCCCAGAGTTTCTGGGGTAGAACCCCAGCGTTTGCTTTTCTAACAAATTGCCCCGTGGTGCTGATGCTGCTGGCCCAGCGACCACACTTTGAGAACCACAGCTGAATAGTGTTCCATCGTGACAATGCCACGCCATTTACTGACCCATTCAAATGTTGGTGGGCAAATAAACGGGTTCCAGTGTTGCACTATTACAAATTGCGCTCCTCCACACGATCCTGCACAAGTCTTACGGCACACAACGTATGCACTTCAGTTGGGTGTAGCCCTAGGAGTGGAATTGCTAAGTCGTAGAATATGCACATGATCAGCTTTGGATAAATACTGCCAAGAAGTTTTCCAAAGTGGTTGTATCAACTTACATGCCCATCTGCAACTTATGAGGGTTCCTGCTGCTTCACATCCTTGCCAACACTTGACGTTGTCCATCGTTTTTATCTTAGACATCCTGGTGAGTGTGCACCAGTATATCATTGTGGGTTAATTTGCTTTTCCCTGATAATGAATAAAGACGAGCCCCTTTTCATATTCGTTGGCCATTTGGATATCCTCTCCGATGACGTATGTGTGACGTCTTTAACTCCGTATCTCTCCTGGTGACCTGTTGATTGGCAGGAGTTCTTTCAGAGTCCTGGAAATGAGTCCTTTGTTAGGTGTACGTACTGCAAATTCCTTCTCCCGCTCTGTGCGCTGCCTTTGCACTCTCTGCAGCATCTTTTGATGAACAGAAGATCTTCATTTTAATACAGTCTGATTCGTTAACTTTTTCTTTATGGTTAACATCTTTGTGTTCTGCCTAAGAAATCTTTGCCTACGCTGAAGGTGCCGGGTAAAATTTTGAAGTGGGGGTCCAGGGCTCACTTGGAAATAGAAGTTGAAGTGTCATCACCCCAACCTTTGGGACCCAGAACTTTCAACTAGAGTGTACTTTCTTCTCACTGTCACTCACTGTCCCCAGGTTTTCCATCTTCTCTGCCCCTTCCCTGCTCTTCTCCCTGCCCTCTCACCCCTGGTCCCTCCATGTGGCCTCACGTAGCTCCTGAAACACACACGCCCTCCCCGGCCAGCGAGCCCCCTCCTCGAAAGTCTCTGGATCTCATCACCTTTGAGCTGCGGACTTCGGCGTCATCTCACGAATGTCCCCTATGACAGCAATGGTGGCAACCTGCTCCACAGAGCCCCACGGGACCACAGCACCCACCCCAAGATGACTGATGAGGTCAGACACAAAACAGGCTTCCCTTCCCAGGACAGATCCTTCCTTTTGTTAAGATGTCTGTTAAAGAAACATCTCTGTCTGCCACCAGCCAGTGCCCAAGGATCATGTCCCCCATCCCAAATGGGGTTTTAGGATGACATCAGTCTTTTACGGTTGTGTTAGGGTCCAGTCCAATTCTGAGCACTGTGCGAATATTTCCCACACTGCAATCCTGCCTCCCCGATTACCACTCCCGGTCAGCGTGGGTCCTGGGCAGCGCCGGGCCCCAGGGATGAGCGTGTTTGTGTTCAGAGCTGGAGAGTGAAGTGTAAGGGCCAAAAGTTCTCCACAAGCAGCCAACAAGAGTTCACAGACAGACACGGAGACCAGCAGGGAAGTACTGAGGGGCGTCGCTGCAGAAGGGTTGGGACCAGGAACCAGCAAGGCAGGTTGAAAAATTTTGTCAGACTGTGCTCCATGTACCTAGGATGCTGTCTTGTCAATTGTGTGGTCTCCACCATAGAGGTCCTGGGCCCAGTTCTGACACAATAAGTACCACTCTCCTGAGAGAGAATACAGTTAATTAAAGCACGTGCTTGCACACACACTACATGCACACACACACAGGCACACAT
>NW_012148686.1:65011-66999 GCF_000956105.1 Propithecus coquereli | reverse complement strand
GTATTTACATTCTTTATTTTCCATGACGTCTTCAAAGTCCAGAGTATACTGTACACTCATAACCCATCTCGATTTTGAGGTTTCAAGGGCTCATTGCCATGTGTGACTAGTGGCTCCCGCCGTGGGCAGCAGCCCACGTGAAGACCGTGGCTTCCCCCTGAGGATGTTCTAAAATGTAGGCTTCACTGCTATTCAGGTATGGCCGGCCCGCAGACCAGGGGACGGCTGCCATTGAGACGTCATCGGTTACAGTCACAGCTCCCAAGAGGGGGCGCCCGCCACACCTCAGGGGCCGTCACAGGCTGAGAAAGTGAAGGAAAACCGTGAGCAGGAGCCTTTGCTGTGGTTTCTGTGGGAAAGAGCAGGCAGGGCAGGGTGAGCGGGCTTGGGGCTGGCCAGCTTCGGTAACCGCAGCAGCCCTGGGTGCACGGCTGTCCCTAGCGGGCCTTGGGTGATCAGGGCGGTGGGGCAGGAGAGTGGCGGGGGGCCGTGGGCTCTGGCTGTTCTGCGTGCATGTGCAAGTGCTCGCACACTGTCACTCCCTGTCTCTAGGTCGTGGCTAGCCGCCACGGGCAGCCCCTCCAGGGTACACACGGGTAAGCGGGAGCCCAGCAGGGCTGGAGCAGGAGGGATGCGACCAGCAGGTGGTGTTTGCCAGTCCCTCCCTTTGACAGAGGAGAGACGGGAAGGGGGTGAGTTTGAAATAGAGGGACAGTTAGGGGGCTTTGGCCACACTCCAGGGGAGGGCGGCGCTTGGGAGAGGACGGTGGCCCTAGGGGTGGGGGGAAGTGGCTGCGTGCCAGGTAGAGACGGGCAGACGGACCAACGGACAGACACTGCATGATTTCCCGCGTGAGCACCTGGAAGCTGAACCGAATGACGACAGACGCTTAGCAGCGTACTTCTGAGGACAGGTGGGCTGCGCGTTTGGTGGAACACTCAGGTACCGGGTGACATTCCGGGCGAGCTTAGACAGTGAAGCAACGCTGAGCCGGTCTCTGCTGGCCGCGCGCCACGTCCACCGTCCTTCTGCCAGGCCCGGCTGGGCCATTACACTTCCCTCGTCAGAGCACTGGGTCACCGTGTTCCTGCCAGATCAACCGTGACAGGGCCTGCCTCGCGGGGTCGCAAGCGGGGTCAGGAAGGGGTCTGTCCCCAGAGCAGGTCGTAACTGGGGAGGGCATGCAGTCAGCTGGCTCAGCCCCTCTGCCTTCCACAGCCCTCGATGACACAGGACGCTCCAGGCTTCACAGCAGCACCGACGCGTTTTTGCCCAGAGCCAAGAGTGAAGAAGGACGGATGTCGAAGCAGCCATTTGTCACTCTCTGCTTCCCCAAGGCATCTTGATTTATTCAGAAATCATCGCTGTCCGGCCAGGGTCCGAGTGTCAGGAGTCAGCAGGGGCTTGTTCTGGCCAGCAGCCCCCTCCTCCATCAGATCTACGCGACATCCAGCCAGAAGATGAGAAGCATTTGTGCAGACTTTCTTCATCGTCTAAACAGGATGCTTTAGATTCCTGAGATCTGGCTTCCACCGTGTGCTGTCCCTAATGCCAGCCCAGCTGCACGCAGTCCGGCCCGCAGGGATGTTTTTCCGAGTTCAAAGACGCAGGTGGAACAAGCCATACGTAGAGTTCACTGAGGCATAAAGTAGAATAGATGTGTTGCATCAAGTAAAAATCTCCACTTTCCCAGAAGGCAGGCGACGCAGGACGGGGACTCCTTTCCTAGGTGTGCCCGTAAAGCAACGTGGCTGTTGCGTCAGCACCTGTGCCAGAAACCACAGGCTTTGGGGAGGGCCCCTCAAAGCAGCCCCTGGGAAATTACACTCTGATCCAGTTTTTTCTGCACTCACAGTACGTCTGGAACTCCCTTCTCCTTGGCAATGGCCTTCAGAGTCCCTGTAAGCCACATCAGAAACCCTGTCTCATTTTTCAGAACAAAAATCTCACACATTATGTACCAGATTTGACCCTGATTTTTTTTTTT
>NW_012148686.1:47926-50291 GCF_000956105.1 Propithecus coquereli | reverse complement strand
CGCTGGATTTGAGTGTCTGGACAACGTGGAAATCAGTTGTACAGAAAAGCAAGTCTTTGCTCGTATTACCCTTCATTATAACTCATAAAATTTTAGTTTCATCGTCTTATCTTCTAGACACCTTATGGGGATCATTAAACAATACCATGCAAGAGTAGAAAGAAAATGAATTTTGAAGTCAGACGACTTGAAATCATTTGTTTGTTTATTCGATCATTCATCCAATCAACAAACGCATTGTTTTGTGCCAAGGGCTGAGCTGGGTGCTGGATCCCAGTCCTCATTCTGCCACTTGGTGGCTTTGGGACTGCAGAAAGTCAAACGCCCAGTCATTTCTGCTTCCTCGTTTGTAAAAGGGTGTGAGACCCGCCTTACAGGACTGTTTCATTAATAGAACTTGGTGCAGTCCGGTGCTTGGAGATGTTTGGAAAACTTCAGAGTGCAAAGCCCCTGTCAGTTGTTACCTACTTGCCAAGTTTCACCTCCCTGTTGTAGAGCAGTTTGTCAGAGTGCCAAGTCCAGGGCCACCTGCTTCTGCGACTCTGGGCTGTGCATATGAGCCGGGATCGGGGGAGAAGGTAACTTACCCCAAGCCTCCCGACCGGGGAATCTCTGGGTGGGGGGTGCCGGGAAAACCCGCCTTAATGTGCCCACCAGCTAAACCGCGCGCACTGAGAACCAGCACTTCATCCGGTCCAGGGTTCTCAACCTCCGCAGACTGACGTCTGGGGCTGGATAATTCTCTGCTGTGGGGCTGTCCCCTGCATGCAGGGTGTTAGGGGCATCCCTGGCCCCCACCCAGTAGATGCCAGCAGCACACCTCCCCTCTGTGACAACAGAAATGCCTCCGATATTGCCAAATGTCCCCTGGGGAACAAAATCACCCCCAGCGGAGGACCCAGTTGAATTGGTCACAGTGTTGCCATCAAGCAGAGCCACCATCCTGATCCTGTCCCCTCTCGTGGGTCCAAGGCCCTCTGTCCTGCCCTCCTGACTGGACTACACTGTTCACAGCCTCATTTTAAACCCACTTTGCCAGGAGCTGCCCTTCGCTGGGTGAGTGCCAGGTGCCAGCGATGTCAGCACCAACGAGCCCAGCGAGCACGTGAGCAGCCCTTGGGGGTGGGCGTCGTGCTGAGCTCTGGTTTCGGGGGAAGAGCGCTGCGCTCCAAAACCTGCGCCCACGGTCACAGGCGAGTCCGGATCTGCCTCGGAACTCAGCGCTACAGCGTCTGTCCACCCGCGGAGCAGCTGATGACACCCGCCTGGTCGGCCACCTGCTGTAATCCACCTAACCCAGTGACAGGCCCTCACAGGGCGAGAGCCGCGTCTTGGAGGGCTGCGAGTGTCTGCCACCATGCCCGTGCTCGGCGACCGGCCTCGAAGGGCTGACTCCACGGTTTCTCTCCCGTCTGCTGGGAAGGTTTGTGTTATACTTTTATCTTTGACAATCATTAGTGAGGGAGGGAGTTAGAGTCTTTGCTGCCTCTCGTAGAAAGGGCTGATATTAACGTCACAGTGGTTAAGTTACATTTATGGAGATGACACACACCCTGGGGAAGCCGTGAGCATCTTCCCGTGCGAGGAACACAGTTATACGGGCTCCCCGGCGTGGACAAATTGGAGGCAGCACCTGAAATCTGAGATTTCATCTTTTCATTGCTTGGGGTCTGTGGAACACACCCGTAGTAAGAAGGCAGGCTCGCACCAGCTGGAACTGAGCGCAGGCCAGAAATCAGCAGGCTGGAAAGAAACGAACATGGCTTTGACGGAAAGACGACCCGAGAATCAGACTAGAAGCTCTGAAGCCAGCGCAGTGCACGGTACCGTGTGGAAAATGGGTCACAGGCCTCAGCGGTTCCGTCTGTACAATGGGCACACATAGCAGGGTGGCTGTGAGGTGTGTCTCAGTGAACCAGCCTCTGTAAACAGCAGGTGCCTAGCTCATAGCACGTAACAACCCGTTTCTCTATCGTCTCACTCTTGTTCTTCTCCTGAACTCAGCAGGGCCTCCCACCTCCTGTGCGCCCGGGAGGAGGAGCGTGGGAAAGCACGTGTGGTCGTGCATCCTGTGGCAACAGGGAGGAGACAGAGGGTGTCCCCGGGAGAGGTGTCACCCGCAGGCTGGGGTCGCTCGAGCTCTGGGGCTTGGGCCAGGCTGATGGAGGCCAGCACTTTTTGAGGGCAGGGCCCAGACATCACCAGCATCGAAAGGAGCAGAGAGAACTGGGACAAACTGGGACAAACTGCCCGAGGCAAGGTGGACAGTCACGGACCCCAGACCCTGACGACACCTGCCAGGACCCCTCACCACGGTGACCTCAGCCCATAGAGCCTCCGGGAACTGCCGCTGCTGGCTTCTAAC
>NW_012148686.1:44604-47876 GCF_000956105.1 Propithecus coquereli | reverse complement strand
CAGTTCAGCCTGAAAGGGGTGAATTCTTCTAGACTCAGCCAACGCCTCGCTCCTGCGCATTGTCAGCTTTAGGTCACCTGTGGCTTGGGAATAGAGGGAATTTTCCCCATTTGTCAGTGGTTACAGTTAAATATTAGAAATCAAAATTTAGCATCCTAAGAAAATGATCGTGGGTATAAGCAAAGGTTATCAGGTTGTTCGTCACGACATTGTCCAGAATAGCCATAATAATAATAGTTAGAAACAAATTAAATACCCAACTATAGAGGATTGATTAAATCAAGGTATATCATTAGAGTATTAAAAGTCATACAAATAATGCTGTCGAACAATATTTGATGATATGGAAAGTTGCTTATGATATATTGTTGGTGAGAAAAAGTTACAACCAATATTATAGGATGATCTCATTTTTGTAAATGAACCAAACTATGCAACTAGATTCACGGTAAGAAAAAAAAAATACACCCCCCCTCCCCATGAATGAGAAAATACAAATGTTAACAGGATCAGCTCTGGTTTCAGGGGAATCATGGTTAGAGTCTTACTCTGTCACCCTAGACTATACTGGTGTGATCATAGCTCAATGCGGCCTTGAACTCCTGGGCCCAAGTGATCCTCCTGCCTCAGCCTCCCAAGTATCTGGGACTACAGGTGAGCACCATCTCGCCTGGCTAATTTTTTATATTTTGTAAAGATGGGGTCTTGCTATGTTGCTCAAGCTGGCTCGAACTCCTGGCCTCAAGCTATCCTCTCAACTTGGCCTCCTAAAGGTCTGGTATTACAAGAGTGCGCCACCATGCCCAGTCAGATTTTATTGTCTTATTTTTGCTTGTCTACATTTTCTATAATATTCATGTATATGTTTTGCAATAAGAAATAAATGATTTTTAAAATTTTTTTTATTAAAATTTTCAATGAACAGAGACAGTCCTACTAGGAACAAAAGGAGGCAGAAAGGCAAGCACCTATTTCGAATCAACAGTGAGCTGCCGGGTCAGCTCTCTGACGGGGCCCTGACTTTCCCCTGGACGCGTAGTTTGAGTTGTGTCTGCACTAGACTGCAGTAGCCACAAAGACGTCCCTTCGCAGGCAAAACATAAGTTTAAGGAATACATGCTCAGGGATAGGCTGAATCTTTAACTCGCTTATCGCTGGGACAAGCTGTCCCTGAGGGTGGCTGCCTGAGTTTGCTGGGACTGCCCTAACACAGAGCCGCGGACTGGGTGGCTTAAACCACAGACACTTACTGCCTCATGGTGGGGAGGCTGGAAGTCCGAGATCGTGGCAGGGTTAGTTTCTTCTGAGGCCTCTCTCCTTGGCTCACAGAAGCCGTCTTCTCGCCGTGTCCTCTGGTGGCCTTTCCCCTGCACATGCCCCTGAAGTCTCTCCGTGTGTCCTATTTCGTCTTATAGGGACCCCGGTCAGACCGGATTAGGACTGACCCACCCTAATGGCCTCATTTTAACTTATCACTTCTTTAAAGGCCTTGTCTCCAACCACGGTCACATTTGAGGAATTGGGAGTTGGTGCTTCAAGACGTGAACCTTTGGGGGGCACAATTCAGCCCATAACAGTGTCCCCTGTTTTGTGAGCGAAGGATGACCTCAGACAAGCAGGAAGTGCTGCCTTACTTGAACCGCCATGTCTTCCTTGATAGTGCATGCGTGTTCCCCTCTGTCCACCAGAGGGCAAACTTCTAAAGTGCTTATTTTTAAATCCCTGGGTCCTTGGAAATGCTTTTGTTAGCCTTCATCTTTAACCCCGTGTAGCCTGAACAGTTTCTCTTCTGAATAAACAAGTGTTAGACAACACTTGTGCTGTTCATGAACACCCCTTACCATCAGTTCAAGTTTCAACAGACCGCTCTTTCCTTTATTTGAAAGCTCAGGATCACAGACTAATAACTTTCCGTCGCTGGATTTGAGTGTCTGGACAACGTGGAAATCAGTTGTACAGAAAAGCAAGTCTTTGCTCGTATTACCCTTCATTATAACTCATAAAATTTTAGTTTCATCGTCTTATCTTCTAGACACCTTATGGGGATCATTAAACAATACCATGCAAGAGTAGAAAGAAAATGAATTTTGAAGTCAGACGACTTGAAATCATTTGTTTGTTTATTCGATCATTCATCCAATCAACAAACGCATTGTTTTGTGCCAAGGGCTGAGCTGGGTGCTGGATCCCAGTCCTCATTCTGCCACTTGGTGGCTTTGGGACTGCAGAAAGTCAAACGCCCAGTCATTTCTGCTTCCTCGTTTGTAAAAGGGTGTGAGACCCGCCTTACAGGACTGTTTCATTAATAGAACTTGGTGCAGTCCGGTGCTTGGAGATGTTTGGAAAACTTCAGAGTGCAAAGCCCCTGTCAGTTGTTACCTACTTGCCAAGTTTCACCTCCCTGTTGTAGAGCAGTTTGTCAGAGTGCCAAGTCCAGGGCCACCTGCTTCTGCGACTCTGGGCTGTGCATATGAGCCGGGATCGGGGGAGAAGGTAACTTACCCCAAGCCTCCCGACCGGGGAATCTCTGGGTGGGGGGTGCCGGGAAAACCCGCCTTAATGTGCCCACCAGCTAAACCGCGCGCACTGAGAACCAGCACTTCATCCGGTCCAGGGTTCTCAACCTCCGCAGACTGACGTCTGGGGCTGGATAATTCTCTGCTGTGGGGCTGTCCCCTGCATGCAGGGTGTTAGGGGCATCCCTGGCCCCCACCCAGTAGATGCCAGCAGCACACCTCCCCTCTGTGACAACAGAAATGCCTCCGATATTGCCAAATGTCCCCTGGGGAACAAAATCACCCCCAGCGGAGGACCCAGTTGAATTGGTCACAGTGTTGCCATCAAGCAGAGCCACCATCCTGATCCTGTCCCCTCTCGTGGGTCCAAGGCCCTCTGTCCTGCCCTCCTGACTGGACTACACTGTTCACAGCCTCATTTTAAACCCACTTTGCCAGGAGCTGCCCTTCGCTGGGTGAGTGCCAGGTGCCAGCGATGTCAGCACCAACGAGCCCAGCGAGCACGTGAGCAGCCCTTGGGGGTGGGCGTCGTGCTGAGCTCTGGTTTCGGGGGAAGAGCGCTGCGCTCCAAAACCTGCGCCCACGGTCACAGGCGAGTCCGGATCTGCCTCGGAACTCAGCGCTACAGCGTCTGTCCACCCGCGGAGCAGCTGATGACACCCGCCTGGTCGGCCACCTGCTGTAATCCACCTAACCCAGTGACAGGCCCTCACAGGGCGAGAGCCGCGTCTTGGAGGGCTGCGAGTGTCTGCCACC
>NW_012148686.1:31143-43404 GCF_000956105.1 Propithecus coquereli | reverse complement strand
GCCACCATGCCCGGCTAATTTTTTCTATATATTTTTAGTTGTCCGATTAATTTCTTTCTATTTTTAGTAGAGACGGGGTCTCGCTCTTGCTCATGCTGGTCTCAAACTCCTGAGCTCAAACAATCCGCCCGCCTTGGCCTCCCAGAGTGCTAGGATTACAGGCGTGAGCCACTGCGCCCGGCCGAAAAGCCTTCTTTTTTTTTTTTTTTACCATTTGACAATATTTTATCAGTTTACATACAAAGTTGCTTATTTTACTTGTCTCTCTAATGCTTTAAGGATTCTGGTCTCTGTTTTACAACTTTAACCCTTTTTAACTGCCTTAATTTCCTTCCTGCCACTCTTTAGCATTTTTGTCTTAACTTTTTCTCTGCTATCTTGAAACAATTTTCATTCCTTTTAGCACGACTGATAAATCATTTCAATTTCTTGGAGCTAACACCCTTTAATTATCCTCAGTTTAATTTTTACTGAGCTGAATACATTTTTCAGAAAACAAATTACTTTATCTTTTAAAATCTCCTTACATCTTTGTCCGTCTTAATCTCCGTTGTTATTGTTCCATTTAATTTCTTGGTTTGGGGTAACATCTTTGTTTTCTGGCTCTGGCTTGTGAGCCAGGCAGGACGTGCATGTGTGGCTGGGACGGCGGGGAGGCGTGGGGGGACGGGACCCCCTAGCTACAGCCGACTGCCCCTCGGGCTCCGCTTGCGACGGCTCCGTCCCCTTCCGTGTTAACTGTGGCCCACAATCTCCATCCGTGTCATCTAGAAGCCCCGGGGCGGGATTCCTTCCCAGGGCGATGACTATTGACCCAGGCAGGTGGCGCACTGAAATTCATTCAGCAAACACACAAGTCCCTGGGCTCCCCTGGTGAGGAGGTGCCTGGGGTGGGCAGACAGAAACGGGCTTTCAGAGGTGAGAGAGACCATAAAGGAAACGGAACAAAACGTGGGGCGCAGGCTGGAGAGAGAGGAGGAGGGTGGCAGAGAAGGCGCAGAGCCCTGGTTCTGACTGTTTCGTTCTGAGGACGGTGGAGTCCCTTCCGCATCAGGGGCCAGCGTCCGGGGAGCGGGAGCCAGGGAAGGCCCAGGCAGGAGGCCTCAAGGGCTTTTCAAGCAGCTTCGAATTTTGTGATTATGATTAACTCTCATAACCACTTATACCTCTTTGTTCTTTTCCTGTCGTTTGTTTTGGGACTTCTGGAAATAAAATTGTTGGAAAATTCCACTTAGAAAGAATTGCCACGAGAGTGTTGATGTGTCATTTATATACTAACCACTTCCCCTGGTGAAGCACTAAAAAACGAAAATCACACGCAAACGAGCCAGGACACAGTCTCTGCCACGCGCGGTGAGTGCACCTCGGGCAAGCCACGCGACGGCCCCTGCCTCGCCAGGACGGGGACACGGGGCATGTCCTGCCCTCTCCTCCCAGGGGCAGCTCAGCAAAGCCGTCCCGCAAGAGCAGGCAAAGCAGAAACCTCTTTCCCTTTCTGGGCAAGTGTGTCGTGGGGTGGCAGGTGGGGACGTGACCCACGGAAGTGTCCTGACTACTCAGCAAACTCCACGTGAGTGTCCTCGGTCTTCCTGGGAGTCGCAACACAGGGAGCCTTAGCTGGGCGGGATGTGGAACCGAAAGTCCACCTTCGGTCCTTCGTTGGGGCCCTAAACCCAACCGAGGGTCTACATGGGGCCCGTGTGGGCAAACGCGTCTAGACGTCATCCGAGCCATCGAGGCCAGCCCAGACTCAGGAGCCAGCTGGTCTCTGGGCTCTGGGCTCTGGCCTCGCCCGCTGTCTGGCTAAACTGCCAGGCAAGGCCAGCCAGGCCAGCGGTGTCTGGGGAGGCTGGAGGGAAAGGCGCCGTCGACCCCCCAGCGGCAGTGCTGGAGCCTGCAGGCAAAGGCCAGGGACTCCAGGGATGGCGTCAGGGTCGGGGAGGGACGGGCTTGCCAGAGAGGCCCAGGAGGAAGGTCAGGAGGGGCTGGAACAAGCCGGCGCACATCCGGGAGGGCAGCCCCAGAGACCTCTCCAGGGCCCAGGATTGAACTGCCGCAGGGAGGCTCCACCCAGGCCTTCCACGCAGACCTCAGGGGGAAGCCGAGTGCTACGTGCTCTGAGAGGACGCCGTGGAAGGCGGCCACATGGAGGGTGCCGAGGCAGGGCCCCGAGACCCCATCTGCAGTGGCTGCTTGGAGGGGGCTGCCTCATCCGCCTGCTGGCAGGGCCACTACAGGGTCGTCCTGGGGCGAGGGTCTTACGAGGAGGGCCAGAGAGAAGCCACATGGGGCTCCCTCCTGCTTCAGCACCCACACAAAGACCAGAACCTCTGTCGGCCTCTCGGGTCTGCTCAGAGCCCTGGGAGACGGGGCCCTGTTGCATCTTCGTCCGATCTCCTCCCAAAAGAGCGTTGCAGTTTCCAAGTGGCATCATGATTGTCTTTTTTAAGTCCTGTCATGTGCACATTTAGCTTAAGCGAATTCAACTGTAGGTGCTCAAAGAAAACTTTAAGTGAAAAACAGTGTAAATAAAGCGTGTGATCCCGCCAGCCGTTCCCCGTGGTAATAAGCATATGCCCCAGAACGCGGGTCTGCCAACGCTTGCGCCCAGCTCGAGGCTCTCCGGGCGCGCGCACCAGCGTTTGAAGATGTGACACGTCCCCCTCACACAACATGACCTCAAAACGTAGCCAAGCCGGAGCTTCCTCCGGTGCTCAGCCGCAGAAACAGCCATCTGTTGCGGCGGCGGGAAAACTGGCTGCGTTGTGTTTACCGAGAGGCTGCGTTTCAGACGCCAGCCTCCCACCTCCCCGAGGGGTTTTGATTATACTTGATTTCTCCTTACCGTTGATCTACCTAGCCAATGCCCGAGATGCACTCCACTCTGTGGCTCTCCTCCTACGAAGCGGTGAGCCCCCTCATCTTCCACCCACGGCACGTGCCTGCACAAGCGGACAGGCCCCACGAAGGAGAAAGGACGGGGGGGGCGGCAAGGACAGGTTCGTGGCCACCCCTGCTTCCTTCCCGAAGGGTGCATAGACTGAGATCTCTGATGACTTGATTCTACTTCAGATCGGGCGAAAGGGATGCGGCATCTATCTGTGCGGTTTTCACCTACTATATCATCTAATATTTCTTTGGAGGGCTGCTCTTACGATTTTCTTCTGCTGATGAAACCTGAACAGCTGACACACACATGTGGACTGTACTATGCTGTCAGCTTTTCTCTTTTATAAGAACTGCAGCCTGGTGCATAGTAAGTGCTCAGTAAACACACACTGAATGTCAAGGGGCTGACTGGATGAATTAATCCACTGCTAGTCTACAACTACTCCCTAAGCTCCTTCCCGTTGGTTCTCAGGCGCCTACGAATACACAGCCCACTCCCCCCGGTAACAGCCTTTAGCAGAGTTTCCTGAGCATGATGTGTGAACGGCAACTTCTGAATGTGTTCCCTTCTTCCCTGATTTGGGTTCCTCCCAGCAGGGTGACTGGTAACTCTCACATGGCTACAACAATGATACTGTTTTTGCCTCTCTTCTATAAATCCCATAACGAAGATGATCACCTCTGTAGATCTGAATGCTAAGACCTTCTATAAATCCCCCAGCTGATCTGGACAGGAGGGATTTTCCCCAAAGCTCTGTCTTCTAGAAGATTGTTATGCTAGTTTTAATAGAAATCACTTCGACAACATCAGATGGCACAGCCCACCCTCCGACCACATTCCCCTAGTCCAGCATTTCCTAAACTTGGATGCCGTTGGAATCACCTTGGGGAGATTCTTAAAAATACTGGTTCCGTGACTTAACCCAAGAGATCCTGATTCAGCTGGTCTGTGGTGGGGTCTGGCCTCTGGTGTATAGTACGAGCCCCCCGGAAATTCTGTGTCCAGGCTCGAGAACCGTCTCACCTAGTTGTGTAATTGCTCTCTGCTACTCTCTGGAGATTGGATCACGCCTTTCTCCCTCGCTCGCTCTTCCAAAGGCTCGCCCACCCAGAGAGCGCTGCCCGTCCTCCCAGCATCGCGTGGACACGCCCACCCGCTCGCACCCGCTCACGGGCTTCACTCCCACTCTCGTGCCCTTTCTCTTGCCTGCGTCATGCGTTTCTCCTCCTGTGCTGAATCGCTCCCACCAGCATCCCAGCCGTGCAGTAGGTCCTCTCTCTAAAACCTGACATCCTAGTCCCCACCTGCCTCCACCTGCCCAGGCCAGTCCCCTCTCTGCCAAGGGGTCATCTGTACTCCCGCTCTCCCCGCTCTCACCCGCCCTTGTCTTAGCCAGCCTTCTTCTCGATCTCACTGTTCTCCTGAACTGCTCTTGCCCAGGTCACCAGTGACCTCCACCTGGCCGAGTCCAGTGGTTACTTCTCAACTGCGTCTTACGGACCTTTGGCAGCACCTGTTCGCTTGGCTTCTAGGGTCCACACTTTCGTCTCTCGGTTGCCTCTCTGGACACTGGGCCTCAGGCTCCCTTGCTGGATCCTCCTTCTCTTAACTGGAGACGTCTGGGAGCCCCAGGCGCAGTCTGGGCTCTGTTCTCCCTCTGCCTGCGCGTGCACCCGCAGCGTCCTGCCCAGCCCCATGGACGTCAGCACGGTCTAGCACGGAGCTGGGCCGCAAGGCGGCTGCCAGCCTCGCGCGCCTCTGAGCACTTGAAATGAGGCCAGTCCAAGCTGAGATGCACTGTCCGTGCGAAAACATACCGGATTTCGAAGATTTAGTATGGGGACATAACGTGAAATATTAATATTTTTGTATTGATTATATGCTGAAATGATATGCTGGAGGGAGAGACGTGTCATTTGTGAAATCCAGCTCATGATGTAGGCGAACTCGTCTGCCAGGGACCCACTCGAGACCTGTAGAAGTTTGAACACAAACATATCCTCTTCCCCACACCAAAAGGGCCGTCCCATCGCTGCACCCCCACACTTTGTCGGGGCTCGGGCTGGGATCTGGAAAGGGAGGTGTAATGAGGAAGAACTGCGGTGGAGGGCAGCTGGAGACTGGACAAAGTCAAAAATTAAGAGTGTATCATGCTTTTGCTACTCTTTGTTGTGGAGGGACAGGGTACTCCCCTTTTGTTTTTACAAATAATTTTTTAAGGTTTGGTTGGTCTGCTCAACAACTGCCTGTCCCGTAGGGTCACATGGAGTGCCAGTGATGTGGCGAATGTTCCAGTCCTGCAAAGTGGTCTGGGAGGCGACTGCGGTGTAACAGGTCCATTGCCAGTCTTTACGGTGTGAGGAAGCCCTAGGTAAGGATGGAGTTTAACGGATGAGCGATAGCAGGGGAGACGCGCTCACCGATCACGGAGTGGCACGGATCATTCCTGTCAACAGTCACACATAGATACCCAAGGCTCCCGAATGCAGGGAAATGAGTAACGCCCATCTGCCAGAGTGAGTTAGGAGTCGGGCTGCCAGGGTTAACCCCAGGTGATAAAGGCACAGCCTGTCCAGCCTCACAAGCTAAGCAGGCTCATATTATGTGACCAGCTTGTTTCTGGGTGATGGGAAACTGTCTAGTAAGCGTGCGAGCGTTTTGGTGAAAGAACTGATGGGATGATATGGCATTTTTAAAGGCATTAGTGGAATACACATGGTAGGAAACGAGACGATCAACACCATTATTTCCTTCTGTCAGAGCTCGAGGCACAGGGGTGTGAGCATGAATATGAGAAATAAAGAGGGGGCGTCACCAGATACCTAATAAACGCTGTAGAACAAAGAATTGTGGAAGTTTGATTAGGTATATCCTTAACGATAGCATTTTCAACATGGAGAATGGAACAGAATACATAATGGGAGTCAGTGATGATGTTTAGGGGTTCTAATGGAAATGTTTTTAAAGCTAATATAAGCGCCCCTAATTCTGCTTGTTGAGTGGAGGGAAAACCGGAGGTGGATAAATATTTCCAATCACCATCTTTCCATGCCATTCCTGCTTTCGCTGATCGTCCTGAGCCGTCTGTGAACACCGTCTGGGCGGCGGCGGGAAGAGGTGTAGGGGAGAGTTTTGTGAGTGGTTGTACAGGAAGCAAGGAGAGAGTGGGGAGAAGCTTGTTGGGGCGGGGGCAGGTAATGGAAGGAAAGAACCTACATAACTTGCTAGGGCTGATTGCCAAAGTAAGGAATTATGTAAAGCTGCTTTGAAGCAGTTTTTAGGACTAGGGAGACAGAGTGTGTGGATCTAATCCAAGCAATTGTGTACAGCAGCATCCCTTAATAATCAAAGGGGCAGAGAGATCTAGAAGGGGAGAAAAGGTTTTGGAGGGAGTGTGAGGTAGAAATAGCCATTCCAAAGGAGCAATGTGAGGTGCTAACTGGCCTATACGCAGTTGGAGATGGGGGGGTGTTGAAGATAAATAAAAGAACAGGTTTGTCTCGGTCTATGCGTAACAGCTGACAGTGATTAAGGGCTTCGCTGATAGCAAGGAATGCCTGTAATGCCAGAGATGTTAGAGAAGGAGGTGAAGATGGATCTGGATCCCCCTTTATCAGTAAGATGATGTATTTGCTGGTTAGTCATTCCTAATGTGGGACGTATCCAATTCACGTGTCCCAAAAGTTGTTGTAATGAATATAGAGTCAGGGCAGAAGGAAAGGAGATTGCTATTTGTCGGGGGTGCAGTGAACATGAAAAAACTAGGTAAACAAGGTAGCACACCAGGGTTGGGTGAGTTGTATTTTGTCTGGGGCAATCTGCAGCCCATGGATGGCAGTATATGTTGGTACATGGGCAATGATAATTCTGCTTGAGTAGGAGCTAATAATACATCATCCATATAGGGATAGATGATAGTGGATGGGAACCGGCGCCAAGAAGGGAGACGGGCTTGACAAACATAGTGTTGACACATGGTGGGACTATTTAACCTCCCTTGCGGAAGGACTTTCCAGTTGATACCTGACATTATTGTAAGTGGGAACAGAAAATGCAAATCTTTCCTGGTCTTGTTTCGCTAGAGGAATTGTGAAAAAAGTCTTTTAAATCAATTACAATCAAAGGCCAATCTCTTGGAATTAACAACAGCTGGGGAAGGCTGGGCTGTAGAGGTCCCATCAGGACTATAATAGCATTAAGAGCTCCCAGGTCCTGCAGTAAACACCACTTATGGTTCTCTTTAGGTACGACGAATACAGGAGTGTTCCATGGGCTCAGGGAAGGTTCTATGTGTCCCGCTTTAAGTTGGTCCTGGACAAGAGACTTTAAAATGTTTTAATTTATCCTGCTTAATGGGCCGCTGCTCTATCCAGAAGGGCGAATTAGTGGTCCATTGTCAAGGTGTGGGTTGTATTGGAAGCACCTGAGCAGTGGCCCTGTTGAAAAGGCTGGGCAGCTAGAAGATTCCATCGTTCTAGCAAATCCCTTCCCCATACAGATTGGCCCTCTCGCAGGCACTGTTGAAAAGTGAATGGTTTACCAGGGGAGGAAATTCAGGGTGTTCAGAAATCCCCTTTGAGAGGCGGAGGGGGAGGAGAAGGGAGCTCCTGAGCAGCCGCAGAGGCGATGGTGGAGAATGGCTCAGGACTCGGAATTTCACCGCAGGGGACCGCGGCGGAGCAGACGGCGGCAGAGGAGGAGGAGCGGGTCCTGGAGGATTAGAACCCGCAGGAACAGGCGAAGGAGTCAGTGCTGTTGGCACCGGACTCCGTGTAGTCAACACGGCAGGGCCACAGGAACCCCCGCCTAAGATTCTTCTTACAAACCTTCCCTACTTGCTCCCAGAGCTCTAAATCTAACGTGCCCTCACCTGGGAAGCAGGGGCCCTGCTGTCTTACTGCACAGAGGAGTCGCTGTAAAGCTTTTGGTTCGACAGGACACTGGGCAGCCTTCGAGAGCTGCTGCAAAGCGCGCAGATACCCTCGCTGATCTCTTGTCAGGTGCCACCCCGTATTAGAGACCCCCTTCCGAAGCTACACGCGTCGGCCCCTTTCCCAAAGCAGCGGGCGGGACTGTCCCTTACCGGGATGACTCCCCTTGTAATCTGGACGACGAAAATGCTCACTGGACGCGCGGATTCCTGAGTCACGTCGGGGTCACCACCTGCTGCAGCTACTTGTTCGCTCCTGAGCTCAGTAGCAAAGGAATGATTACGCAAAACACTCAGAGAGAGAAGGGGAGAGGCCAAAATCTAAAGGAGAAAATGGCCTCCCCAGCTCAGTTTCTCCCCGTATTTATTTCCAGGGACACGTGCAAAGGGTCAGGGCCGTCTGCTAATTTCTTTAACAACTTCCATGCAGGTCAGCTGTTTTCAGGGACCTTTGCACTCAGCAAACAAGCAGCTTCGGGCAGGTGTTTTCGCCTGTCCCTTCATTCACCTGCTCATGTTCTTTCCCTCCATCCATCCATCCATCCATCCATCCTTTCTTCTAGGCCCAGCCCCTACACTGGTTTTTTTTAGTTTTTAAAAAATGACTGCTAGAAATTTTTAATTACCTATGTGGCTTGCATATTATTTCTTTTGGACAGCTCTGGTCTACATGTTGATGACTCCGAAATCTCTAACTCTAGCCTCTTTTCTGTGCTTTCTAGAGTGGTGTATTAATCAGAGTTCTCCAGAGAAACAGAACCACTAGGATGTGTATGTGCATGTATATATAAATATATACATGGATAGAGGTTTATTTTAAGCAGTTGGTTCGTGTGATTATAGGGGCTGGCAAGTCTGAAATTTGCAGGGCAGACTGGCAGGCTGGGGGCGCAGGAAGGGGTTGATGTTGCAGCTCGAGTCTAAGGCAAACAGCAGAATTCCTTCTTCCTTGGGGGCCCACTCTGTTTGCTTCCACTGATTGGAGGAGGCCCACCCACAGCAGAGGGTCACCTGCTCTACCTAAAATCTATGGATTTAAATGTTCATCTCATCTTTAAAAAAAAAAAACAAACAAAAAAAAACCGTTCACAGCCACATCCAGCCTGGTGTTTGACCAACGTCTGGGCACATAAAATTAACACGCGTCCACTTGGACATCTAATGGCCATGGGAAACTTCACGTGTCCCAGACAGAACTCTCCTGGTCTTGCCCTCAGCTGCTCTCCCCACCCAGGGTCTAATATCCCCATTCACCAAGTTGTTCGGCCCAAACTCTGGGATCACCCCTGACGACTGTCTCCCCTCATCTCCCGCACCCCGTCCATCAGCACGTTCTGCCAACTCTGCTGCCAGATCACATCCTGACTCTGACAGCCACCACCTGCTGCCACCGTCTCCCACCTGTCTGTGCCAATGCTTCAGAGCACCTGTGCCTTCCCTCCCACCCACTGCAGACAATCTCCACACAGCAGTTAGCATCACCTTTTATAGAATGCCAGCCCTGCCACGTAACTTCCCATCCCCAAACCCTAAAGGCCTAGCTGTCGCGCTCAATGGGAAATCTTGACCGAGGCCCAGCCCTTGCCAATTTTCCCGTCTCATCACCTACCTCAGTCACAGGGCTCCAGCGAACTGGCCTTCTCGCAGTTTCTCAGACGCGTCATTCCCACCCCCAGGCCTTTGCCCACGGGGTCCACTTCCTGGGAGCATTCTTCTCCCCATCTTGCGTCCTTCCCTCCCTTCCCGTCCCGCTGCACCTGGCTTGGTGCCTCCCACTGGGGCCACCTCCCGTGAGCCGATGCACTGCTTCTCCTCACGCATCCGGGTGCTGATTCGGCTCCGCGAGCCCCTCTCCGGCCACCCTCTGTCTCTCTAAGGAGACCAAGCAGAGGGGACCTCGCTCCCCGCACAAGCCGGTGCCAGAGTTCAGGCCACACCCAAACTCTCTCAGTCGCCGTCTCTTGTCAGTAAAGTGACAATAACGAGAGCTTCCACTTCAGGAGTTTGTTTTGGGGTATTACACGATAATCTTCGTAGAGTGCTGGCACACAGTGAATATTCAGCAGATGCCAGCCAAGACACTGCTGACTGTGTCCGTGACACTCACAGAGGAGGAGCCGAGAGCCGTGGGGCGAGAGAGCGGAGCCTGCAGTCCAGGTTCGCGACGTTCGCACCAACTTGCCCCTGAACAGAGGTTAAGGGACAGAGCTGTCTGGGGGGAAGGGGCATAACCTAGTTTTTAGGAGAGAATCAAGTGTCACGCTAGGGGCGAAGTCAGCGATGGCTACGGAGAGGGGCCTGACGTTTTCCCCGTTACTCCGCGTCAGCTTCATGGGTCGTCCCTTCTTCCCACTCAGCGTGGCTGGCCTTCTGGTCCTGGCAGGTGACATACCGGTTTTAGGTGAAATTTTTATCCTGGCAAGTTAAGAGTACATTGGGAGAAAGAGCTGCTCACTGAAACTGGCACATAAAATGGGAACCGCAGTCCCCAATCAATGAGAAGATAGGAGGAAGCAACACGCTGCTTTAGAGGAGTTTTTGTCTCCAGGCGTGGAGGGATTGTAATTGCAAACTGCTGATGGGATTTGCAGATGTCGCTTCTGAGCCACTATCTGCAGTCTGCAAGAAACACGAAATGGGAGGGGTGTCAAAGGACTGGAGATGGATAATGTAGGAATTTTCCAAATGTGGAAACAATAAGAATATATTGAACACCAGGCTGAAACTATTTCTCTGATGATCTGGAGAGCAATTCAGAATCATGCATTGCTTCAAGGTCATTGCACAAAATGAAGCTTATGGGCAGATGTTCATATTAATGCATGAACTGTTAACAGTTAACAGCTTGTGGGCAACAGGGCTTGATTTGTCAATAATCTCTTCCATTTACTGGGCACTCCCTAGACCAGGAAAAGTAAGTACTCTCCTTACCTTGGCTTCTCTCATCCTTTCTGCCACCCTGTGAGGTTTGCTTTATGAGGACATTGAAGCTGAGAGAGATGGAACCACCTGTCCACAGCTACACGAGTGACATGACCAGACGTGACACGCCAACACGAATGTGTCTAACCTAAAGGCAGTTGCTCTAGATCACGACTCCACACTGCCTAGAAACATCCAGACTGCATTTCATGAGCAAGAGGCCAAAGAGAAGCCAACACCGGAGACAGGAAATGAGCAACCATGAGAACAGGCAACTGGGCTTCTGGAAAGTTCCCCACTCACTGCACTCTGGGGTGCACTTTCCATGTTTTTCCTGTGAGATGAACACTCTTTTCCACGGAAATGCCACGAGCTGAGCAAGTGTTCAAACTCATGTCCCGTGAAGCGGATTTGATCTGGTGAGGTGGGGTGCGGGCACTTGCCCTGCGGACCCTGCAGCTACGGTTTCCTGTCCTCACTACCGACACCCACCTTCTGAGCAAATGTACCGCTTATACGTTGTTTAAATAAACAATCCTCCAACTTTCCTGTGTTCTACTTTGGATTACTTATTCTTCATAGTCTTGGGCCCCAGCAGCATGCAAAGGAAACCTTCAAATTAGGTCATTGAGGAGCGTTTAATAAAGGGACTGCTCGCGAAGATTTGGGCAGGGCAGAGGGACACCAACAGGGTTATGGTGAAGGTGCCAAGGCTCCGCAGTTCTCCTGCCCTGGAAGCACCGAGAGCGCAGAGCAGACCCCACCCTTGGAGAGGGTGGCTCCAGGCAAGGCCGCCAACCTTGTTAGAACCGGTTCCCCTCGGCCCCAGGAACAGAGAGGTAGAGTCACCGAGGCTGCAAATGGCAAAGGAGTTTATGGGCTAGCTCGAGCTAGGGTCCAAGTCCCAGAGCACCAACGCAGTGGCCTCCCTATGAACCAGGACCCCGCCCTGGGGTAAAAGTGAAGCTTTTATACTTTCTTTTGCACACAACACACCGGTGGCACACGACACGCAGGTTCCACACGACACGCTGGGCACACCATCCCCCCTTCCCCTTTAGTCCATTGGTTCCTTTGAAAGTGGCGGATTGTTTTGACTCCTGATTGATTGGCTCCAAGCCTAGGGATTTTCAATTTTCGCGCCGGCACCAGTTGTGGTCCGCATTTTGGTTTTGGGGGAAACTAAAACTTAGGCCTGTTTCAGGAAATTCAGCTTGTCATGGAGTCACTCTTGCTCTCACTCCTATATTTAACAAACAACTGAAAGCAAGCACCGTTACAGAAGCAAATGGCATTAGTTACAATCAAAGAGAATACATTTTTCTAATTTCAAACAATTTGTTTTACACAAAACAAAGTACATTCTCCTACTATCAATTCCTGTCTTTCAACCTGAGCCAGGACCTGCGGGAGGATTAGCAGGGAGTGCACCTCGGGGAATCTGTGTCCCAGCCTCACTTCCTTCCCCGCCCTGAACCTGCCGCCTCCCAGGGTACGTCACAGAACAAGAGAGCCTGAC
>NW_012148686.1:26178-30630 GCF_000956105.1 Propithecus coquereli | reverse complement strand
TTTTTCTTGAACTAGTCAAAGACTCTACAATGGCTGATAGCAGGTGCTGAGGGGCTGTTGCTGCCCCCTGGAGGGAGGACAGAGACATGCAGCCTCTAGGCACTGTGGCCTGTGTCCCACTCCCCTCTCCCCACCAACTTGACTGATGTCAATTAACTTCAATGCCCCAGTAGGCGACTGACTTATACCAACAAAGAGAGGTTGATGTAAGTGAATGAAAGTATTAATTCGAAGCTTTCTGACCACCAAGGCAAAGATGGAAACTGGACAGGGCTCTTTGTAGTATAAAGGTAAGTATAGCAATTCATCAGAAGAGGGAAGGTTTCTCTAGTTCCAGTTCTGAAAATGCCCATATGGGAACGGCACATCGACCTCTTTTTCTCCTACAGATTTTGATGCTCATGAGAAGTGCAACCCAAGGAGGGGCAGGAGTGGCTACGGCGACGCAGAAAGCAGATTCCCTGCAGTCAAGAGCTGCCCCAAACTCTTCTATGGCTCCCATTGCCCCTGGAACAATGGTTCTCAACAGGGGGCAATTCTGTCCCTCAGGGGACATTTGGCAATGTCTGCAGACAATTCTGACTGTGATAACCGGGAGATGCTACTGGCATGTTGTGGGCATAAGCTAGTGACACTGCGAACGCCCTGCCCTGTACAGGACAGCCCCTGCCCGCCCCGCAAGGAAGACTGACCAGCCCTGATGTCGGCACTGCCGAAGCTGGGCATCAAGTCCTGCTCTGGAAGAAAGCCCACATTCTTTCCTTCCACTTCCAAGATCCCCACCTGGCCCCTGTTGGTATCAACCACCTCCTCTTTCAGCCCCTGACTCACACTCCAGACTCGGTTGACCTCTTTTTTCACGCTCTACCCTATGTCTGGCCCTTCAGGTATACTGTTCCTTCTGCCTGGAACACAAACACACCACCTAGGGACAGTCACTTCCTCCGGGGAGCCTCGTCTCCAGGGACTCCAAGGCATCCTACTGTACCTGAGGATGGAATTGCCCACACTCCAGCATCATCCTGGACTAACATAAGAGGGCAGGGACTGGTCTGTCTTGACAATTGTACCCCAGGACCCGCAGGTAACAGGCACTCAGTTCTACCCACACCCGCATCTTGGTCCTCTAGCAAGAAACAAAATTCAAGTCCCACCAGCAGGCTTGGCTTTGTCTCCGAGAGCCAGTATGAATGGAGCGGCTCGTGGGAGAAAGTGAGTGAGTGTGAGAGGTTCACTTGTTCATTTCCCAGCAAGAGCCGGCGGCCCTGGCAAGCTCTCGCAATTCCACCTCCCCCGAGAAAACGTCTGGATTACAGGTTGCTCCGACTTGGCTTTGGAAAGCCAAGAACAAGTTCAATTTAATTACCATTCAGCGTTAGGCAGCACAGATTCGCAGAAGTCCTCACTCTACATACTTATTAAGAAATTCATCGACCCTCATTTTTCTAGACAGGGCAATTTCAGACACTTCCTGTCTCCAAGAAGTCATTGCTAATATCGAATTCCAATAGTATGTGAAACCGTGGCTGGCAGCCAGTAAAAGATGCTTTAAACCCCAACCCTCCCCTGATAGCCCGGCGATTTGTGAGTAACCTAGCACGCAGCAGAATCCATCAAACTCTGAAGTCCGAGCCTTTCCCCTCTGGTGGCAAGAACTGAGTGAAAATTGATAGTCCCTACAGAGCCACTTTTGGAATCAAAGTTACATCCATTCGCTTGCCCTGTGTCCACAACAGAATATTACTTTTCCAGAAGACTCAAAAATGTATCCCGAGGTGACAAAGGGAGATGCTGGAACGCATTTGCTTCCTCCCACTGGAAGGCAGTGCCGTTTCTAGACCTGACCGCAGCGAGGCGGGTGGGGGGTGCAGTGCCAGCCAGGTCGTGCCCGCCCGGCGCGGGACCCAGGTCCTCGGGAGACGAGAGGGCCCATCTGCTCGCCCAGCGTGGCCTCCCTGTAGCGTGTGCAGCAGGAGCCTTGTAGTTCCCCTCTGCCGGGGCCTGTAGTGTCCGTGGGGTGCCGCGGGAATCCGCGAGCTTGGAGCTTAGGAGGAGAGAGCCGGGAGCTGTAAGCAGCGGCAGAGGGAAACGCAGCGTCTTCTGTTGACAGGCGTGCCCTGGGCAAGGACGCCCGCCCAGGAGTAGCCAGAGTCTTTCAGCACCCCGACAGTAGACACGACAGTCCACAAAGAGGTGCAGAAATGACAGCTCTGTTAATATAATGAGATTAAATGTGAGTCATCGTCAGGAGCAGGAGGAAGCGGCCGTGACGTTTTCCTCTCTCTGGTAAACGGTCTGAGCTGCCGGATGGCGCGGTCTCTGCAAGCCGGTCCAGGACGCAGTTAGCCATTGGCCTCGCGGACTCGCAGCGGTTCCAGCCTGGAAGGAACTGTGAGGCCACACGAGCCAGCACTCTGGGAAGCATGTTTCACAGACGACGCAACCTGAACCCAGAGGGCCGTAGCGATTTTCCCCAGGAAAAACTGGGAACTGTGGCGTGCCAGGCAGACAGGGACTGCATTGTCTAGTCCAACCAGTTACCCTCAGTGCCCTGCCACGTCCTGGCACTGCCGAAGGACACGGCCCGGCACTCGACGCAGTGCCTGAGCAGCAGGCTCTGTGCCTGAGTGTCAGAAGACCTGGGTTGGAGTCCGGGCTCGATCCCCGACAACCATGTGACATTGGGCCAATCATATCATCGTCCCATGTCCTCATCTTTAAAGCAAGGACAATAATATGTCCCCCTGGGCCTCTGTGAGGGCTAAATGACGCAGGCGCACAGTGAGCGCTCCATATCTGTTGGTGAAACCTGAGTGCATGTTCTGCACATACGTATGTTTAGTGAGTTTAGTGCCTGGTTTAAGTACAGAAAAAGAAATAACACAATCCCTTCAGTTCTTGATCTGTCATATTCTGATGTGCACCACTATTTGATCTTAAGAAGATGCAGCAGAGATAATGATTTTCCTCCTGCAAATGACATAGAGTGTCCTTTCAAGACAAACGCTGTCCCACAAAGGGAGTTAAGTGGCCATTTGGCTAAGGAAAGCCACCAGGCTGTCCCACACTCTCCACTCTGAGTCCTGTGTTAGGCCTTGCCCTGTGCAGGAGGGAGAACTGCCCCAGGAGCTCAGCAGAAGTGACATCCACAGTCCCTTCGGGGCATCTTGTCACAGCTGAAATCTCGACCCCGCAGAAGCGCTGCAGACAGGCAGGGCGGCAGGTGCAATATGAAGGCAATCCTGGGGCTCACTCCCTGCACGCCCGGCATGAAGGTCAGGGCCCAGCCTGGCCTCACGGGATCCCTCAGTCTTTCCCGCTGACCGGATGCCTATGCCCCTTTCTGGAAGACACCCAAACCTTGTGCGTGAGCTGGTTTCCAGTGAATGAGACTCACCTGGACAGGGCAGGCCCTGGGCCCAGTGAGAAGGATCGGGGGCAGGGAAGGAGGCTGGAGAGCAGTCCGTGGGGTCCTGGCCTCAGCGTCCTCCCCCTAGAACTGGGATGCTGGCACCGCCTTGTCAGGAGGATGGAGAGGAGGAGCGGGAAGTCCCTGCTCTGCAGGGCAGACTTTGGCATTTACCAGGTGGCTCTGCCTCCTGCCTGCTTCTGCCTGCAGAGACGGGCAGGAAGACTTCCATGCAGCAGGCTCCGCTGTCGATGATCTGTGAGGCCAAAGAGAGCTTGGGGTGTCCTGGGGCCTGCAGGTTTCCTGCGCGCCCATCCGCCGGCCTCTTTCCGGGCTTGCTGAGCACAGGTGACCCGTGTGACCAGGAAGACCAGCCATTTCCTCTTGTCCAAAGAAATACCAGTGAAAGGAACAGTGTCAACGAGCCTAAGAGGTTGGGGGGTGGTGTCAGACGCCCCAGATGAAAGGCCAGGCTGGAAGAATGGAGCTGGTGGGTTCCCATTCTCAGAGGAACAAACGGAGCCTGAGTTTGGTCCCCAGCCTAGATCTCAGCACATTTCTTACCATGGTCGTTTAGCGAAGGAATTTCCAAGTAATCACACACCAGCCTGCAGGTGGAATCGGGGTGAGCGTTTCCCGGCAGCGCAGCTCTTTCCACCCACCGCCTCCGGGGGCGCTGATGAGCTTCCTGCCCCGCACCTGGCAGAGCCGAGAGGACCTGCCCACAGGGAAGGGCGTTCCTGGCCTTTCCTGCACCTGCAGGGAAAATGTCAGTGTCCAGGGCAATCCTGTCCCTCACTGCTTATGCCCACAGTCATGGAAATGGGCTCTCTGTAATAAAGCGGGGGGGCCTGAACAGGGAGGCGGGCGTGGGATCCGTCGATTCTACGTTTTCTGCAGCTTGACGTGGGATGTAGATCGTGGATCTCAGAGCGTAAGAGCAAAGGCCACAGTGATTCCCTCCCTCCCGGTGCTAGGGAGGCCTGGAGGCAGCGACCTACTCGGATGAGAAAATTTATTGAATCCTGCCTGGTGGTTAGCTT
>NW_012148686.1:23852-24358 GCF_000956105.1 Propithecus coquereli | reverse complement strand
AATTACAGGCGTGAGCCACCGCGCCCGGCCTAAAAAGCATTTTTAAATAGTAAAGATTATTTTAGGGCTTGCTTGGAAGTGGGTAACTTGATTTTCTCACCAAACAGCTAAGTCTGTTGGTCCCTAGTCAAAAAGCCCACCTCTTCTTTACTCCAGAGTATAAGTAATTCTGCCTCTGGGAATTTCCCAAAGCAAATAATCCTAAATTCTGAAAACTCTACATTCATGTCTATGTTTATTATAGTACTACTTATTAACATGAAAGAACAGTAAACCCTTTCAATATTTCATGATAGGTAATGGTTAAGTAAACTGTGTAAATTCCCTGTATGGAATCTTATTCAGCTGTCACAAATGACAAAAAAAAAAAAAAGCCAAAATCCCTGAAAAAAAAATCATGATATAAAATCAAATGTTATTAGTGCAACTCTACACAGCTGTGAGAAAAACCTGCCATAAAATTTGCTAAAACATTAGTGGTGACTGCATAAGGGCAGCACGGTCAC
>NW_012148686.1:0-23802 GCF_000956105.1 Propithecus coquereli | reverse complement strand
TTTAGTTCTTCTGGACCCGAGAGGCTGCCCCCAACAGGAAAGAAACCCACGTGCAGAGGAGCTGGTGGTGGGGTCGGCTCCGTGGGAGTCTCCGTGAGGCCAACATGCCGTGGCTGCTCGGCAGCTGCTTCGTACAATCCCACTGGGCGGCACGAATAAAAGGGTGGTTTCCAGAACTGCTGTGCTCTGCACTGACTGTGCGACATGCCAAGTTTCCCACCCAGCACTGCATGCTAAGACAGCCAGAAAGTACCTAAGAAGGAGAGGTCAGGACAGCGAGGAGTCTGAGACTCGCATCACACGGGCGGGCCAGAGGAGACGGCACACGCAGCCTGGAAAAGGAAGGCGGAGCGATGGAGGCTGGCTGTCCTCTACTGTCTGGGAAATTGGAACCTCGGCAGCGGAATGCTAACTCCCTTACATCAGGGTCGATCTGCCAATCGTAGACAGAATTCTTCCTCTGTAACTGCTTGGTTTGAGATATTAACTACGAATGGCTCATCATTATTTCTATAGATACGGTTACTGCTCTTTTACTTTGCTACTGCACAGATCCATGCTGTGCTAGAATTTTGTATTCATTCATGCCACAAACATTGTAATGAGCACTCCGCACGTGCCAGCCCTGATCTAGGCACTGGGGTACTACTGTACACAAAACAGACACAATTTTTTGAGTTTAGGAAGCTTCAGTTCCAGTGAGACTGGAAGAGTTAACGTTTATTGGATTAATTCATGTAATGCTCATCCCAATTCTATTGTGTAAGTACTGTTGCTGTCTCCATTGTAGAGCCGGGGAAATGGAGCCACAAAGATATTGAGCAACCTTTCCAAAGAGACAGACCGAGGGTCCTCACTCTCGCCCCTATGCTAGATTTGCTTCTCGGGCGTTGGGGCAGGAGCTCACGGAGGCCCGTACTCCTCTGACTCAGCCTGTCTGCTGTCTGGAAATTGCTTCTCTCACTCTGCCACAGTGAGGGGAGAGGTGTGGGAAGGATTGAGGTGTGAAAAGAATGACTTCGAAGTTGAGTACTACTTGAAAAATTGATTACCTCTAAATTACTTTCTGTGTTGCATTATCCTACAGGCTCTCTGAATGTGACACCTTCAGGCTTCCCTGGGCCAGTTCATGACAATGCCAGGTACATTTTTTAGAGTACACAAAAATAAAATAATTCTTTTAAAGTAAAATATTTTCTTACATGGAGCGCACTTTGGGAAATACCGTTCTAACCGACCGAGATGATTGCTACATGCAGGTTAAGAACCAGCACCGTGAAAGTACATCCGGTTACCAACCATGGGAACAGAGGACAGCTGTCTACAGAGGTTGGAGGGGATTCTAACATGCAATGCAGCATACTGAATTTTCAGAAATAGGGTAATTTTCATAATCACTGTTACACTTATTAGTTTAATTACTACCTTTTTAAGGGCATGAGTCTAATAGGAAATGCTAGATGCCCTGTTAATATTATGTTGCCTGCAAGCATTTCTATTGTTTTCTGATACACAGTTTAAGATTTTGGAAAAGATCCTTAATGAGGAAGACAAATTTTTCCCCAGCCTGTTTCGTCAAATTCAGTGTACTCCCAGCGAGCTATTTTTCTCTTAAGGGTTACATGCATTCCTTTGTTTTTAAAATTAATCTTATTTTTATTTATTAATTTATTAATCCAATATTTACTGAATGCCTGCCATTTCATATGTGTCAGGTATTTTTCTGGGCACTAGGAATCAGAGATAAATGAGACAGACAAAGCCCCTCGTGGGGTTTACGCTGGGCGGGCTAGAGAGCTGATTAAAAGAACACAAATAATTGTGACATAATGTCAGTTGGTAATAATCACTAGGGAGAAAAATAAGGCTAAGAGGAGAGAAAGTAAGGAGAAGGTGGTTTTAGGTGGGTTGAGAGGCAAGGCACCTCTGAGGAAGTAACAGGTGCTGTGATTTGAGTGACAACAATGGAACAAAGCCCGCCTCCTCACTCACAGGTAGGCAAGTCCCACCACTAAAATGGAGATAATCATAGTACCTCCATCATAGGGTTTTTTATTAATCAGGCAGCATTTTAAATTTTTGAATTCTTTTCCTGACTGCCCGCTTTTCTTACAAATGTACGGTGATCATATTTTCCAAATAGCAAAGGGGGAACATCGGACTTCACAAATGATTTTTCTGGTTTATGAATTTACAGTAGCCTCCCTTATCTGTGGTTTTGTTTTCTGTGGTTGCAGTTACCTATGGTCAACTGTGGTCCAAAAATATTAAATAGAAAATTCCAGAAATAAACAATTCATAAGTGAAATGGTTCGCAGTTATAAGTAGCGTGATGAAATCTCTCCATCCTGCCAGGGACATGACTCCTGCCTTTGGCCAGTGTCACCACACTGTGGATGCTGCCCACCCTGGTCTCTCAGGAGCTGTCTCCGTTCTCACATTGACTGTAGAGTGTATCACCGTGCTTATGTTCAAGGAGCCCTTTTTCTACTTCATCATGGCCCAAAGCACGAGAGTAGTTACGCTGGCAACTCGGACATGCCAAAGAGAGGCTCTAAAGTGCTTTCTTTCAGTGAAAAGGTGAAAGTTCTAACTTAATAAAGAAGGGGAAAAAATCATATGCTGAGATTGCTAAGATCTAGAGTAGGAACAAATCTATCTGTGAAACTATGAAGAAAGAAAAAGAAATTTGTGCATAATACACATAGCATTTGGTGCTATCTGCAGTTTCAGGCATTCACTAGGGGTCTTAGAACATCACCCCTCCCAGGATAAGGGGAGACTGCCATATTTTAATTCCTATAAAGGGTATAAAAGCCAAATCCCCCTTTGAGGCACATATGATGCATTACATATATATTTTTAAATTTTCTGTTTCAGAATAATTATAAACTTACACAAAACTACAAGAAGGGCAGTGTCCCGAGCTGCTCCCCCTGAGGAAGCCTGATGCTCACACTCTGGCAAACATGTGGGGACCCCTTAGGGCCAACCCCATTCTGCATCGCACCTGGGCGACAGCTCATTGCATGTTTGCTCCTTAGGTGTTACCTGCGCACTTAAGCTTTGCGTATTTTTCAGTAAGTTATATTTTACATTTCATAAGGTGTTAAAAGAGAGAGAGAATGAGGAAGCAAGAATGAAATCTCCTGGTGAATTTTTCTCCATTCCTTCACAAAACTTCACGAAAATGACAGTAAAAACGTTTTTTAAAGTGCAAATTCACAAGGAGAAAAAATGGGAGAGGGAGAAGACAAAATACTTCAACAAATATTTGGAAGATGAAAGGAGTAGACACGAATTTAGTAGAGAAAATCTTAGTCCTCGTTCTCCCTATAAAGGCAGGTGAGGGAAATAGGATAAACCATGAAGAAGCAAAACACAATCAAACCCTTACCTTCTCCAGGGGTAAGGACCACAGGGTGGACGGGAAGGGAGCAGGGACAAGACATCTCCAAATGTGCACCTTCTCAGCACGGGTGGCCTTTCCATGTGTGTACATGGATAGCTGTTCACAAAACATAGAGCAAGAAGCCGGAGGAGGTGAAGAAGCAAGATGATTTCTGCTGCAGAATCCAGAAACAAGGAAAGGTTCAGGATTGGAGGGGCCTCTTCAGGTCCCTGCGAGGTTAGGGAGTTAGGGTTGGGGCCAAGATGAGTCGTATCATGAGACTTAGGCTCTAGCTCCCTCCTCCTTCACCTCTGGAGAGCCTGAGACAGACAGGGGACCTCAGGGACACCAGGCGCCGCTGCAGTGGGGTGAGGTGACGTTAGAGTGTGTGTCCACTGATGGAATGATGAGGCCCCTCCCCGCCTCCACCCCTACCTCAGCTCTCAGAGCTCTGGGACGCCCTCAGCGCTGTGGCATATGTCAGAGGCCTCCTCTCCAGGAGGGACACCGGGAGAGACCGAGGACCTCCAGAGCCAGACAGAAGGTCCAAGCTCAGCAACAGCTCGCAGGCACGGGGAGCTGCCTCTGGGCCAGGTGCTGAAAGCTCTGCACGGACTGACTGGGCACAGCCCAGGGGACAGCGGGCACTGTCCCCTTCCCCTTTCACGGGAGGGAAGCAGACACGCAGAGACTTTTGTCAGGATCTCCGAAGCCCCCGCCATTAGGTTGCACCTGCCTACGTTGGCCCTCACACGCCGATCGCCCATCTGCTCTGAGCTTTCAAAATATTGTTTAAGATGTCCCCACTTTTCATGCTCCTTGTCTTTGAGGGTAATTAATATTTTTAAGTTGGTAGACTAGTTTTTAGTGCCGTTTTAGGTTCAGAGCAAAATTGAACAGAGTGCAGAGAGCTTCAATATACCCCTCCCCACCCCCGACAGCCTCCCCCGTCGCCCACGGCGCCCACCGGAGCGGGCATCTGTTACAATTGATGGACCTGCGTTGACGCGTCGTTATCACCCAGAGTCCGCAGCCCACGTTAGTCCTCGTTCTTGGCATTGCACCTTCCATAGGTTTGGACAAATGCGCAATGACACGCGTCTCCCGCTACAGTACCACGCAGGGCACTTTCACTGCCGAAAGTCCCCGGCGCTCCGCCTGTGCATGTCCCCTCCCCCAACCTCTGGCAACCACTGATCCTTTTACTGTCCCCATAGTTTTACCTTTTTCGGAAAGTCCCATAGCTGGATTCATAATTAATGACGTAAAAATAATTTTTTATTACCTTACTGTCGTCTTAGTGGGCTTTGGGACAAAGAGATTAAAAAGTTGGTGCTTAATATGTCACGTTCAAGTATAAGGTAAGTGAACTTTACTACTCATTCCTACTAATTTTTCTTTTAAAATTGAAGATAGATTCACTGGGAAGAAAAAAAAAGTCCTCGGTAGGTTGAGTTGAAAGCCGATGAGCAAGGATTAGATGTGGACAGACTAGGGGCCTTCTAGAGCTTTCAGCCCAGGGATGATTCCAGAAATGTTCAGCAGCTGCCTTCGGCAGTATCACACTCCCCAAACCCTGTGGTGGGCTGGACTGCGTCCCCCAAAGTCCTAGACCCCCAGTCCCTCAGAACGTGACCTTATTTGGAGACAGGGTCTTCACAGAGGTAATTCGGTTACGGTGAGGTCATCAGGCTGGGCCTAATCCAGTCCAGCTGGTGTCCTCAGGAAAAGGGACATTGGACACAGACGCACACAGAGGGAAGATGGTGTGAAGACGCAGAGAAGTGTCAAGGAACACCTGAGGCTCCCGGAAGCTGGGGGAGACACGGAGGGACCCTCCCCCGTGGGCTTCGGAGGGAGGAAGGCCTGCGGACCCCTCGACCGTGGACCTCCAGCCTCCGGCACTGGGAGACAATGGGTTGTCCTAAGCCCCTCGGTTGTGTACTTTGTTGGAAATTTTACATGATGAATTTCGTAAAATGAGGCTTCTTGGTCCCTGGTTTGAAGACTACATTAACGAGGTCTTTTGGTTTTCCCTGGCTTTTTAAATATAAACGTCAGGCTGGACCCTTCTGTCTGGAGAATTCCATATTATTTTGGGTAAAGCAGAGGTTTTTTTTTTTTTTCCACCTCTGAAAAAATCGAAAAAATAACAGGTAGTGAAATATCAAGGTCTCTCTCCTCTTGGGCCTTGAAGATGAAGAAAAGCTGCTTAATCGGCTCTGGACTGTCTTGGGGGTGCTTTGATATTCTTTTTTAAAAGATGTAGCAAGGAAAATTTTCTCCTATTCAAATGCAACTCTCTGGGTCTCTAGTTTTAAAGGAGCCTCCTCTGCTGCTGCCTGAGAGCTCCCCTTGGCTTGCTTTCTGCTGTCCCCTCCCCCCCATCTCCTCCACGTTTCTGGGATTTCGCTCTTTCAAGACATATCAGAATGTCAAGGCAGTTTGGAAGCAATAGTGCATGCCTTCGTGTTTGCCAGGGCATCTTTGGGGTTAGTCTCTGTCTACTTTTGACTCAGAGGGGCCGCGTGACCACTCCCCGCTCACCCCCACCCTACCTTTGCGCTGGAAAAGCCTCAGCCTTCCCATGAGCTCAGCGCTGCTGAAGATGTTATACGTCATTAGCTCCTGATGGTCCCGGCTCCTACAGTCGTATCATTTAATCCAAGTCATCTCCGTAGCTTTAGCAGAGCATAACCCTGGAATTTGTAGAAGGAGGGAACATTTTGAAACCTCTTTAACTGTGGGTGTCTTTTACTATTAGTAACTCTAGGCCATAACATTTGCTTCATTTGGGTATTTTTTAAAATGCCAAGTTTATCTGTGCCCTGATAAATTTCAGGCTACTTCTTTTTTTTTTTCTTTTTTTTGAGACAGAGTCTCACTCTCTTGTCTGGGCTAGAGTGCCATGGTGTCAGCCTAGCTCACAGCAACCTCAAACTCCTGGGCTCAAGGGATCCTCCTGCCTCAGCCTCCCAGGTAGCTGGAACTACAGGCATACACCACCGTGCCTGGCTAATTTTTTCTATTTTTACTTGTTTGGCTAATTTCTTTCTATTTATAGTAGAGACGAGGTCTCGATCTTGCTCAGGCTGGTCTCAAACTCCTGAGCTCAAGCAATCCACCCGCCTCGGCCTCCCAGAGTGCTAGGATTACAGGCGTGAGCCACCGCGCCCGGCCTAATTTCAGGCTACTTCTTTGCCTACACAATTGAATTTTACTCTCACAAGACATAGGAATGATTATACAACCACATTTATTGATAGCAAAAGACCACCTCACATATCTCCTTTTCACCTTAGCTTAATTTAAGACTGTCCTTGAAGCATTTGGTGGTAAGTCTTAGGCATTTACTAAAATGGGAAAAGTGAGGGCCTGTGGGCATATTTAAAATTATTCTTTGGTTCTTTCCCTAATACTTCAAAACATGGGATCCTCTTTACAAAGATCTGTGTTCAAGGGAGGGTGCTATATACGGAAAGAATCAGAGTAACAATACTGTTACGTCAAATTGCAGACCTCTTGGGAAGTGTGTTTGATGCAAAATTATAGACTGTCTTCAACTTCCTTTTTTGCAGCTGTGAGTTGTTTACTATTTAACCATGCAACCTTAAATTACAGAGAAAATGGGAAAAAATCCCTGTTCAGGGCATTGTCTACCCTCGTCTTCATAGATATCTTGGTGTGAGCATAGAATACCATTCCTATTAGTTGTTACATAAATTAACTCTAACACCAACTTCCTGGTTTCTTGCATAGTTTTGAAAGTGGTATATTCATAAGTAAGAAAAATCTGGAAAATCTGGAAAATCTCCAAAGGTGAAATAAGATGGTAGTGATTTGGAACTAAAATCAAGGTTTTAACCTTTTAAAAAATCAACTTCATTGTGAATTTCCCTTCAGACATTTCCTGGGATCTGGGGAAGGCAAACTGCAGAAAGGTCAGCCCGATTGCAGCTGGGCAGAAATCTCATTTAGACCATATCATCCACCAACCGGCACTGTTTGGAAATCAGACATAAATAACGCCCAGCAGTCAGGGAGGGAGGAAGAACGGGCAGACCTTGCGGCGGCGTCTGCCCCAGCCCTGCCTGCCCCAGCTGTGTGGTGGCGTCTGCTCTGCTCCGGGGGCAGAGGCAGGGCTGTGGGGCCCTAGGCTGCTTCCATCGTCCAACAGCCGGTGGTCCTTGGAAGAAAGCAACCTGATTTTGGAGGCTTCAGTTCTCATATTTGTAAAAAGATCAGGTGAAAAGAGATGAGTTTTAAAGTTCCTTCCAGTTGAAAACAACTTCCAATTCTTTCTGATGCATAAGCTGACATCGGGCACTTATGGGACACAAGGAGGAAATGAAATGTGAGCAGTGTCATGAAAACTTGCTTCGAGAGTTCCAGGGATATTCTAGCTGGAAACTGGTCTAACTGATACCATAGAGATAAGTGGGAACAGAAAACCCTTAGGAGGATGGGTTAAAATTCTTGCTCTGCCATTTCCTTCACTGTGCTAAGACCTAGAAATAATGTAAAACAACCAGCTCTGCACCAGGCATCCTGTAGGTGACACTAAATGGAAGCCATTAGTGATGGCGGAAGCTGGCCGCCCTTAAAGCATGTATGTGAGTACCTGCCACGGAGACCTGTTGAAATAGTCTGAAGCTTTTAATAACAAACTATGAAACTGCGAGGGGCAATTGTGAACTACCTAGGGGGCTGCGAAGGTAAACAGCCCAGGCATGTGCTCGAGAAGGGTGATTGCTTCCACCGGGTGGAACAGACGTGGGGCAGGCCACCAAGCTGGGGACACTCAGTCTGCAGTGGTTTGTCCTCAGACAAAGTGGCTCTGAGAATTAGCCCTGGAAAGGCCCTTCACGTTGATGGTGATGAAAACCACACGGATGGCTCTATCAAGGAAGCCAGGGCCCATGCGAAGTAGAAAAGTCCTGGCAATGGGGCCCTGGACTTCAGCCCTTGGAACGTGGACAGGTAGTGCCAGGAGGGACTGTGGAGGAAACACGAATCAATAAGGGGACCCTTAAATACTTTCTCACTGACAGGCGGAATGGATGGACGGATGGTATCCTTGAAGGTAAAGACAGAGAGGCAGGGAAGGGCTGAGGGTTTGCAGGTCTGGAAGAGCTGTTTCCTGCTGCCTGGTCATTCCTCAGCCCCCTCATCTCCTTACCTGGCTGAGGACTGTCTTGGGTGTCCCCAGACCCAACTAAAGCCCAGAGAGTCCCTGACTAGGGCCTTGTAGAAGCCTTTAACTGCAATACTCGGGCACAGTAGGTATTTTTGTCTTATCCAATCTCCCTTTCTCTCCTCGTTCTCATTGCTGTTTCCCCAGCCAGGCCCTGCAAAGTCTCTGCCGTCTGGCCCGACAGCCTCCTAATGTGTCTCTCTACACCCAGGTCCACCCCAGCATAAGCCATCAGATCATTTAGCACTCCTGCTCAAAAACTTTCCAAAGCTCTGCGTGGTGTGTAAGTTAAAGCCCCATGCTTTTTTTGACATGCCAGCATTTGTCCCGGCATGACTTCCCAAACATGTCTTCTACTTTCCTCCTGGGACCTCCAGGCCAGTCCAAACTCCCTGTTTTCAACACTCCCTGCCCCGCTCCGCTGGCTCACGGGTGCTCATGAGCTTATGCATGTCCTTTGCCTGCAATGCCCTTGGTCCATCCATGCACCCATCCTCCTGCTTCCTACCGGCCATCAAGTGCTGACCACTGCGTACACACACCTGTTCATACTCCTCCTTTCCTTTCTGGGCTCCATTCACTCACTAACTCTTCTGTTGGTGATTAAACCACCAATCCCAACTAGATAATAAGCATCGTGGAGGGGGGATGACATCCTGTATTCCCCTCCCCACCATGCCTAGCATTGTCTGATTAACAGAAAGATTTATTGGCATTAATGAGATCTCTAAGGCACTTGTGAATTTACACAGTCATTTCAAATAAGTTTTATTAGTTAACGTGAAGGGAAGCTAACTTTCTAAAGACTATGTAAAAATAGAACTTTAAAGCCAGCATTCCCATCTGAGTAATAAATTCAATTAAATTTTTGGAGTTTTAAAAAAATGTGATATTGGTTTTTCATTTCTTCTGCTAGTTGTTTCCAGGCAACCTTGAACTTGTCAAATAAAAAAGTATAAACAGAAGACTGTGGGATACATAACCTTACTTTGAAAATCCTGCCCTCGGCAGGCTAAATACACTCTCCGTGTTATGACTAGACATTTCTTAAAGGCCAGTGCTAGGCTTTTCTTGAGTGATTTTAGGAGGAAAACATAGGACACGGAGTTATACACTCCACATAATATGAATCCTGACTTTATTATTATGAGATTGGGAGAAATCATTTAAACTTTCTGAGCTTTGATTTTTTTTTTTCTCTTTTAAGTAGGCATAATCCCCCAACCTAGCTAACTCACCATGAGATGACTGAACAGTTGACAGAATAATAAAGATGCCTTTGTCCTCATCTTCATCCTCCTCCTCCTCCTCTTCCTCCTTACTGTCACTAGAAGCACTGTAAAAAGGGCAAGCGGGGTGGACCCTTGGACTTTCTGCCTGGCGGGGAACGTAGGAACACGGCTCCAGCCCCTGCCAGGGTCAGTGCACGTCAGCCATGGCCAGTTCTTGAGGCACAGCCGTCTGCTGCACAGGTCTGCCTCCCAGAGCCACCTCACACAGCCAGAATCAGCATCGACGCGGCTGTACCCTCTTGCTTTCCAGCCCCTTACTCCAACCCATCAGCCACGTTGGCCCTCGGCCCCCAGGTTACTGAAGGGTCCGGTCTTTTTCAGCCACTGAGACCAGTTTGGAATGACCCCAGACAGCAATGGCAATGACAATTCCAGCCCAGTTCTGGGGTAAATCAAAGAGGGGCCTTTGCCATTAGTTCTGAGCTTGGTTCTGACAGTCCCCCAACCCCGATGAGAGCTGCATTTGGCAACGTCCCTCTACCTGTTAATTCAGTGAAGGAACAATTGTCTTCCCTGCGAACATCGTTTGGACTCTCTTCCCTGGTGCTGTTGTGAGAAGTGAAGAACGCCCAGAACTGCTCATGTCTACAAACCCCCCAATCTTCGGCCTAATTCTGCAGATTACCAGCAGAGAATTCCTAAGTGAAAAGAGGGAATATTGAACTTATTAAAAAGCCTCCTCCTCCTTGCAGAGGAGAAGGATCCTTCTATATCACCACGAAATACACTATTTCAGAAGAAAACTAGATTGTTTTTTTCTGTTATGACAAAAAAAAAAAATGTTCCTTCATCAGGAGTGAGTAAAACTCAGAAGAGAAAGCCCTTCCCTCCCCAGACACGAGGAGGGACTTTGCTGTACTTTCTGTCCATTTTAAGATCAATACAAATGCTTCACGTGTGATCTGAGAGCAACAGTAGAGGACTGAGATTCCTCCAAAGAGAGGTTTTCAAATGGTGTTTTAAATTCTCAAGGCTGGCTCCAGAGACAGAACTGGACCGTCTCTGTGGGTATGACGGGGCATCATCATTGTGGAATCACATGTTATTATAGAACATCATTATTCTTCATCCTGACCCCATGAAGTTTATGAGACAGGCCCAATTATTGAGCCATATGGCAAAGACAAATTTGGGTAAACAAATTTGTATTTCAATAAAATTTATAGTCCCATAAAATGTAATAATTAAGATGTAAACGCCAGTAGGTGTGCTTGCTCAAAGCTGTCTCTGCAGCTCACCAGATGGCATGCCGCAGGTGACTCATGTTCCAGGAGCGGAGGATTTTTAGGCAGGTAATCTTTTCAACATTCTCTTTTGTCCATTTTTCTTTTTTGGCAATATTTCTGGTTCATTGTATCACCCCCTCTGATCAGCCTGGTTTTAGAGACTTTCTTAGTGCACGCTTTCAGTAACACGGTACATCAAAGGGCTTTTCCCCTTTGTTTTTGTTTTCTGATGTCCTTGTTGACTCACATGAGTTTTTCTCCTCCAGGATTGGAAGGAAGAAAACAAAAAGAATGCTTTCCCTACACAGTTCCTGTCTGCTTTCCCAGCTCTGCTTTGAATGGCAAATGCCAACAGCAGCTTTGCTGTGGGGAATGTTTTCCCACCCTCGCCAGGGAGGTCAGGGTTAAGTGAAAGGAGCAGTAGCTGTTCTCCTGCTACAAGGCAGAATGGGGGAGGGACGTGCTAGTTAGCTTTTTCCTCTCTGCTTTCACCCGGTCCCCAACCTGCCCTTTCTTCTTCATTTCTTGGCCTTGTCCTTCCTCCCCCGAGCAGCAGCCCAGGGCTCTGGGTGGGGAGGAGGGGAGCGAGGAGGCGGTGGAGCTGTGAGGCCAACAGGCCGTGAGGTTGCAGAGCCGCGTGATTCTCTCCTGCCTGGACCGAAAGGTGCTGAAACACTTGCGACACCAGAAAGAAAAGGAAATCCTGAGTCTAAGTCTCTTTCCATCACGTGAATGTCACCTTTTCTCTCTGCTTCAGACACACACAGCAGCCGGCAGCCTCGCTTTGAGCAGTCTTTTTCCTAAAGCAGCACGAACAGCAGGGAGATGTTAGGAGATCGAGATTCCAGTTAAGGCTGCTCTGATTGTGCTAGACACGTCCCCGCCACTTAGGAAACGAGGCTGAAAGATCCCCGATGAAGGTTGTAGAGGAGGCGTGGATCAGAAGCAAGGGGCTCACAAAAGCCCTCTTCCTGTGAAATTCATATGAAACGGGAACTACAGAAATTATACACTGAAAATAAAAATATTCTACAATAACATTCCTTGCTAAACCATAAACTAAGAGCTAGCGCAGGTCAAATGGTGGCTCCCAAACATTACAGCTTTGTCTGCTAAAAACCTGATACAGAGTAATCACAGGCCGTGAGGAGGAGGTGGGTTAGAGGGTCCGCAGGCTACGCCCTTAGTCCAGAGGCATGAAATGGCTCTGCCAGGTCAAGGCCAGTGTTCTTCCCTCTGGGGTTTGCTCTTCCACTTGTGAGCACAGGCAGAGTCTGGTGGCCATCTGGAACACGCTGTCCCCTTCTTCCCAGTGGCCACTCTGCTGGCCAGAGGTGGGGGTGCAGGCAGTGGCCGCGAACGTGGCCTCCGAGCCCTCACTGTACGTCTACATCATTGTGCTCAATAGGAGACGAGCCAGGTAGACGGTCAGAGCAGCCATCCAACAGGTGCTGGGTTCGGTTAAATGAACACAGGAATGGATGATTGCTGAAACAAGTGACTGTCACAGTACCGGTGATCTGGTCCCTGCCCTGTTGAGCTTCACACCTACCTGGCGGCCCAAGACAGACACGCATGAAACACAGGGCTCACAGCTGTGTCCCCTTAGTGCTGCTCCTGAACCCGAGTTCCTGTGTGAGGACACAGCTCTCGCCTCGGGGGCTGGGAGGGCTGCGCGGACGTGGCGGGGCCTTTGTATCGGTGGAAGCCCGGGAGTGTTGAATGGCTCCTTGGGCTACTATCACCTGTAGGTAAACACTCGGTAAATATAACTCTTTACCCACAGGATAAAGATGTAGATATCAGGATTTATTTTTTAGTAGCTTTTAATTTGGAAATACGTAATTTTGAACCTATAGAAAATTGCAAGGATAAGCATAGTACATCGAACACCCACGTCTCCTAGATTCACCTATTGTTAATATTTGCACACTCTCTGATATGATTATATTATATTATATATTATGTATTATATTAGAGAGAGAAAGGTATTTTTTTGGAAGTATTTGAGGATCAGTTACATATATTTTGCCCCTTACCCTCTAAATATTATACTTCAGTGCATATTTCCTATGAATGAGGCCAGGATTCTTTTTTTTATCCCCCAGGATTTGTTTTTAAGTAGCATAAGTTGTTCTGGGTGCCGCCAGCTTGAAGCGTCCACCTTACTTCTCTCAGTTCTGAGTGTTTCAAAGTGGGCTCTGAACGGAAAACTAAGGGTTTCGGTCTTTCTTAAACTAATGAAACCTTCCCAAGAAGACTGCTTTGCACACCCATCTGTCTGCTCTTGATTCTCCTGGGACACGTGTTGTGGCTACTCACTGCTGCATGACAACTCGCCCAAAGCCGCAGGGGCCTGACAGTAAGGCTTGTTTGTGTGGACCCCGGGGGCTCGCGCAGGTCAGTCAGCTGCAGGGTAGGCGCAGTCACGTGGAATTGTTCCACCCGGGCTGGCCAGGGCTGGAAGGTCCACAAGGGCTTCTCACGGCTCTGGTGACTCAGCGATCTTCCCTCCATGCGGCCTCTTTCTCCATGTGGCTGATTTGGGCTTCCTCATGGCATGGCGGTCTTGGGGGAGTTGAACTACTTTGGTGACTTTGAAGAGGGTGCGCTCCACGCAGCAAAGGCAGGAGGTGCAGATCTCTTGGGGGCCGCCTCAGAGGTCATGATGCTCCACTCCCACTCACTCTACTGGTTCAGACAAGCCACGGGGCCACTCGGATTCAAGGGCTGGGGAACTCCACCATGCCTCTCCTGGCAAAGGATCGCCACCCATCTCAAGTCCACCACGATACTCACCATGTTCCGTCTCGTGGCGTAGGCATGCGTGTACCGTTCTCACGTCTCCCAGCAGACCTTACACAGCAAGCCCTTCGGAGGCAGGGGTCCTGTCTGACTCATCCTAGCAACCCCCTCGTGGTAATTAGCCCATTGCCTGATACGTAGTAGGTATTTATAATAAAATTTATGAAATAAATGTAGATTAAAAAGAGACCTCTCAGTAGTGCAACCTGCTCACATTATTTCAGAGGACTCTGAAAGCCTGCAAAGGCTTACTGATTGTTACTCCCAGGGACAGTCCTGTGAGTCAGTGTTTCAGCAGGGAGGTGAGGCTGGGGCTCAGGGCGGCCGCTAGGGGATGTGGGGGAGAGGGAGGGACTGTCAGCTTTCTCTGTCCTTGGTCTGTGTCTTTGAGTAAAAATACTGCCTTGAATGGTTAATTGCGTTATCTGGGCCATAATGTGTCTATAAACTATCTTATCTTTTCTCTAAACATATCTTTTCTCCATTATCTGATGACAGAGTAAGGGTGTCAGATTTACAATACCATGGGAAAGACATGGAGGAGAGGAGCATTTGTGGAAGTAGCAGTGCAGGTGGCTGAAAGTATGAGCTGTCCCCTTCGTCCTTCCCTGGTCCACCGAGACTGCTACTTAGGAACCCATAGATGAGTTTGGTCAGGGCTCAGAGCCAGGTAACAAGTACCCAGGGCCCTGTGCAGCTCTACGCAGATTAAACAGTGGGGATTAGTCAGTTCATTTAAATTAAAGCCCCAGGGATTAAGCATCCTTCCCTAGGTACCAGCATGCCCCCCGAGCTCCGTGGGAGCCAGAGCTGAATTAGAACCACGCCAGGGGCTTCTGTCTCCTGGGCTATTCGCTCAGCTTCAATTATAGTCCTCGAGATTTTTGTTTTGACATTTCAAAAATTGCCTCACCAGTCTATGGGCCCTGATTTGTGTGATGGTTCTGAACGAATTCTAACAGATTAGCACATCTTTCTGGATCTTTATAGAGACGCAGGAAGATAGGTTGCATCTGCCTTCCACCAGAGTTAGGAACTCCGCAGAGCGGCGGGCTGGGAGGGCCCGAGGGCAGCGCTCCTGACCAGCCCTGGCGCGGCCGCACTCGCGGAAGGACGCGGACGCCGGCGCGGCAGAGGGAACACAGGTGAAAAATACAAATGAACCTCACAACCTGGACCCCTGGGAAACTACTTCACACCTTCGGAGGATTTTCTATCATTTTGGCCCAGAAAACAACATCTCCTTTACCTGAAAGTCATTTCGACAGCAATCTCAACTCTCGGCCACGCTGCCAAAACCTAGGAAGGAAGTTAAAATGTTCTCTGCAGAGTGAAAAGAGATGTCACAAAGTTTGTGCACAATAATCCACACACTTGGCTCATCAGGCCTCCCTCCAGGGCCTGTCTACTCCTCCTTGGCACAGAATTCCGACGGCCTCGGCTGTCCAGTGTCCGACTCACGGGCTCCTGGAAGCCACGTTAGGAGGAAGGCGGGAGGCGTATGGAGGCAGGAGTCAGAGAAGCCGAAGGAAACAGCAGCCTGACGGAATGGGAGGAGCCCAAGACAAAAACAAAACACAATAAACAAACAAGCAAAAAACCCAAAAACCCTCACCAAACCCTAAAAACTGGTGACAGTCCTCAACAAGCACAGCACCTGGGGACCACGCGGGGAGAGGCAGGTGACTGTCTTCTCAAGTCTGGCAGCACCTGGCAGTGCCTCGTTACACCCTGGTACGAAATAGCCACGCCAGAGCCCCGTGGGCTCAACGAAAGGTCTGGGCGCGCTCAGGGCACTGTCCGACCCCATACGGTGGGCTCTGCATGCGCGGATTCAACCAACCGCGGCTCAAAAATATTCAGGAAAAACATTGCGTCTGTACTGAACACATACAGATTTTTTCTTGTCATTATTCCCTAAACAATGCCGTATAACAACTATTTACCATTTACATTGTATTGGGTGTTATAATAATGTAGAGATGTTTTTAAACATACGGAGGATGTGTGTAGGCTATATGCAAATACTGTACCATTTTATGGTGCAATATTGAGCATCTGTGGATTTTAGTATCCACGAGGGCTCCCAGAACCAGTCCCCTGTGCAGTGATTGTATTACCATTAATAGTTACAGCTTAGAAATACATTTTTCCAGAATGAGTAAATATTTTCAAAGTTTTTACACTTAATAGACTTTAGCTATCTGGAAAATCTATTCGCTAATCGTATTAGTGGGCTCGGGCTGCCGTGACCAAGTACCGCAGCCTGGGTAGCTTAAACAACAGACGTTTACTGTTCTGGAGGCCGAGAGCTAAAATCAAGGTGTCCACAGGGTTAGTTTCCCCTGAGACATCTCTCCTTAGCTCACAGATGGCCGTCTTCTCACTGTGTCCTTACGTGGCCTCTCCTCTGTTGAGCACACACCCCTCGTGTCTCCGCGTGTCCAAATTCCCTCTTCTGATGAGAACACCTGTCATATTGGCTTAGGGCCTGCCCTAACTGGTTCCCTTTACCTTAATTACCTCTTTAAGGCCCTGACTCCAGATACAGTCACATTCTAGGGTAGGGGGACTCAGGACTTCAGCAATGAATTTTGGGAGGACACGGTTTCGTGCATTACACTAACAACACTTCATTCTTTTATTTGTGCCGCATTGTGCATCTGTGCAACTAGTTCAGTCGCAAGAAAAGTCAGCAGAGCTGCCAGGAGATCCCCTTGTTCTAGTTATTCTGAACCTACCGACCAGAAGGCTGAGAAAATCAATGTTTGCTCTCACTCCTCCCCCACCACAAACACACACATCCAGGAGATCAAGTCCAGTTTCTTCTTTTCCCAAAACCCTTTAAACCTCTCCTCTCTCCTCCCACTGCCTTTGTCAGTCCTCGTCATTTCTTTCCCGCACACCAGCAGCATCCCCCGCATGTCCCTGTGAGGAGGGATCTCCCTGAAACACAGGTCTCACCCCGCTCCTTGACATACAGCCCCTCGCTGGCTCGCAGGAGTGAGTCCAAACATCTCCCCTCGGAAGCCTTTCCCGATGCCACCCCCAGCCCCAGGCTGTTAAATGCCCCTTGCTAGGAGCCGAATTGTGCTCCCTCAACATTCATATGCTGAAGCCAGGCCCTGGTATCTCACACTGTGACTGCGTTTGGAGATGGGGGCTTTAAAGAGATGATTAAGTTAGGAGGCCGTCAGGGTGGCCCTAATGCAGTCTGGCTGGGGTCCTTGAGGACACACATAGGGACACGGGGGTGCACATGCACACAGAGGAAGGGCCCTGTGACGGAGAAGACGGCCATCTGCCAGCCAAGGACATGGGCCTCGGGAGAAACCAACCCTGCAGACATCTTGATCCGAGGCTGTCAGCCTCCGGGACTGTAAGACAACGCATGTCTGCCATTTAAGCCCGCGGTGGGCTGTGGTACTTCGCCATGGCAACGCAAGCACACTAACACACCCCTCCCCGGTGCTCCCGTAACACCTGGCACAGGCGTCAACAGTCTGTACCCAGAGTTTGAGAGTCACTGGTACCCTCGCTCCTCCCGCACCGGACCCCGTGCTGCTGGCGGGTGGTGCGCCCTTGTCAGCCCTCACTCCCTGTCGCCCAAGGCAGGCCTTGGCATCCGTATTCGCAGAATGAATGAACAGGCAGAAAAATCCTTATCTGGTTTGGAATCCAGAGAAACTGTAGCTGCTGGTGCCATTAGAGGCTCAGATGAGTGAAATAAATTTTATGAAAAATATATTTCAGAATGCAGTTTCATTCCACAAAATGTGTACAATGTAGATAATACAGTGCCAACAGAGGGAAATTACAGCTTCCCATTAGCCATGGAGTTAGCTTCTATCCATGCTCCAAATTTAACTCCCATTGCTCTTTGCTTTTATCTTTGTGCTGTAACAAAGATAAACTATTTGCTGCTTCCTGGACCTGCCTTTCCCCACCATCCGCACATGCCGGGCTGACCTTGCCGGTCCTCACGCTGTCCCCCCCCCGCAAGGCCCCTCTTCACCCCAAAAACCCCTATTCATCGCATAAGACTTTGCCCAGGCTTCGTCTCCTCTAGGAACTCTCCCATAACTAATTAGATTAGGTCAAATACTTTTTCTCTATGCTGTCTTTATATCCTGTGAGTACAACTATTATATTTATCACATAACATCAAAGTTACCTGTTTTCAAGGTTGTCTTCCCACTATATCATGAATTCTTTGAAGGCAAAGTCTTTATCTCTTTCACTAACAACAACAAAAAAATCTTTATTCTTGGTATCTGGCACAATGCCTGGTATGTAAGACACTCAACACTTGGTAGCTGTCATTATTATTATTATTATTTTAGAGACAGCATCTCACTCTGTCATGTTATCATTTTTATAATAGTAAAATAGTCATAAATCATGGGAAAGAAAATTAGGAATCATGTAAGTTAGTATGAATTATTTACAAATAAAATATTTTTTCTTTTCAATTTCACTTCTTTTTGTTTTGCTCATTTCTTCTTAACGTGCTTTGTTTTCAAACTGCTGATCTCTAAGATTGGTGAGAAAAAAAATAGGAGGAAAGGGAGAGAATGAAAGTTAAAGAGAATGAAGAAGGACATACTGAAAGAGTCTTACGAATATTGAAGGTAATGATTTTATACACTTAATACCCAGGTTCCACCACTGCTTCCCTTAGGGTTCCAAGAAGAAAAACACATGCTCTGAAAATAGGAATACAAAACCCACCTCTTTTAACAGGGGGCTGAGGGTATTAATTAATGCTCTCCAAGTTCAAGGATGAAGATTTGCACACAAATTCTTATTAGAATTAGATATGCTTCGTATAATAAGCCTTAGATAAAAAATTTATGTAGTAAGTCAAGTAACGTGCCTCAAAAGTAGAAAAGCACATACAATGTACATGTTCAGTATCTGCATTAATCATGTAATCAACAACTCTCACTCATTCCAGGTTGAACTATCAATAATCTGAATTTTAAAACGCCTTTGTATGCACTCCAATATGACCATTGGCACAGTGTGAGGCTTTGTGATATATATTTTAATGTGCTTCTAGAAGATTTTCCTTTTTGTGTGTTAGATATGTTAAAAAGACCCCATTCTGATGTTTTTTTCCAGTGAAGGAAAAAGTTGACAGCCCTAAGAAAATTCATGTTTTTCATTTTATGAGGTTTGAAACGCGGGATTTCGCCATTATACATCCATTGCAGAGGTAACAACTAGCCTATTATAATGATAATGACTTCCTGTGTCACTTTTCTTCAGTTTGGATGAGAGCCCTTAAGCTCTTTTTGAGAAAGAGCTACTTTTCACTTCTTTAAATCAGGAACATCTTTATAGATGATACACCCCTACTTTATGGTAATTGCTTATTTAATACCTGTCTTCTTTTTCAGATGGAAGCTTCACAAAGCCAGAAACTATGTTTGCCTTCTCACAGGGTATTTGGCACACAGCAGGTGCTCAGTAAACAGCTCACACAAAGTGGAAGGTGTGGGCGGGGAGAAAGGGAGAATAGATATTAGTGGTATTAATACTATCTAAGAGAGAGATGGATGCAGAGAACTCCTTGAGAGCTCATCATTAGGAGGCTACAGAACAAGGTTCTGAGATTAAACAGAAGGGTACAGTTCGCTAGGGTGGCCAATCCTAGTTCAAACAACCCAACTATGCAAATATTAGTTTGCTAATACTTAAACTCTAATATCTGAGAGGGAAAAAAAAGAGGCTAGCATAGTTATGTTTGAAAGTGCTTGCCCTAAAGTATAAGTATATGGCTTCTAACCAGTCAGGTGGAACTCTGAGCTCTCTAGAATTCACAGTCTGACTTATTTTGAGGTGCCAACAGCACCTCAGGTGGCATTTTGCACTTGGTTGTTTCTCAGTATGGTGTGTGTGGGTTGAGTATTGATCTTGTTATTGGCTGTCATTGGTGGAGCCCTTACTCATTGTCAAGTTGTGCTAGGCATGTTACCTGCTTTATTTCTGACCCTCACAACTGTGCAGGGAAGACATCCTTACACCCATTTTACAAAATGAGGAAACTGCAGCTCAAATTCCACACGGCTATTAAGCCGCAGAATGGATTTAAACCCACTTGCTCTAAGTGATCCTTTCCCTTGCGCTACGCTGTGTCATGGCAGAGACTGCTTTTTGGATATAAGCATGGGACTTGTGTATGTATTTAACTTTTATGAGTATCAGTTTTCTCATCTGTAAAGTGGAGGTGTGAGATAGTTAATCTTTCAGGTCTATTTTACTCTAAAATTCTGCAAGTGGAAGAACAGAAGCAGGAAAGACTCCCCGCTGCATCGGAGCTGTCCATGGTCCTGAAAAGCCTGGACCCAATAAAGCAATAATCAGCTTATCAAGGGGAGAAGCGCAAGAGGCCAGAAATGCCTACACTAATAAAGATCTTGCTGCTATTCTCTGGGTCTCTTAAGTAATTAAGCATGCTGTCTCTTACTGCTGAGTGTACGGATTATGCCATAAACCAAGCCACTGCAAATTAAAGATGTAGGTAGACTTGCGCAACACTCTCCTCCCCCAGCTACCTGGAAGAGCTCATGTGCTCCAGCCAAACAAGCTGTCGTAACATTTTGTCTCCACTGTTTATTCTTTTGCCTTGAATTATAGATTCTTCTGTGCAACAGATGTTCTTGAGGCCTGATTTTTCAAGCTTAGCCTCCCTAAGAACCAAGTGAGATTAATTTAATGAGTTCTCTAAAAATACCAGATAAGTCCCTTTGTTTTAGCATATTTTCATCGACTCTTCCATTTATTCACAGGGATATGTTATCTCGCATATGTTTGTGTCAAGGGACAAAAAATTGCTGTATAAGCAGCAATATAAGCAGTAGTATCATTTCAAAAAAATATGTAGTGAATACAGGCTACGTGAAAACATGAAGATAAGCACTCTTCCATACTTTTTCTGTCAATCACAGCTAGTTACTGAATTTCATACCAGCCTTTGTATCATTTCCAACTTAATCCCTAATGTGCGATTTAATTGTAAAATAACATTAATAATAAACCTGTGGCATTTTGAAATATTTTTTAATCCATGATGACCTTTGCAAAGCTTTTTTAAAAAATAACAATTTTTAAAAGCATAAGGGGATCTTTCCAAACATAGTGAAATAGTGTGTCCCGCTGAGAATTACTTGTAAGTTAGAATTTATGTTAGTAAGGATGCACTCACTGTATCATGGTAAAAGTAAAATTCTAAAGGCAACAAGTGGTACAATTATGAGCTTAACACTGTTCTTAATGTTTGCTTGAGCCTCTCTTAGTGTGCTCAAGTGATAGGTATATATGTGTGATATATATCTGCCTATTGTAGGAGCCAAGGGAAAACTTCCCCTTCACCCTCTGAAGGTTCACTGAAAAATTAACCCACAAAAGGCAGATTAATAGGAGAAATGGCACACAAATTTATTAGCATGCATGGGAGAGAATGAGAGTGAGTGCCCAATATCCCAATGGGGTACAGATGCTTATATATCATACTTCTTAGGGGAAAGGGAGATGGAGAACTGTGGGTGATTTTAGGGGTGTAGTAAATGATTTTTAGGGGAATTCAATGGGCTTGAAGAAAATACAATGCCCTGGGACGAGGTCCGTTGGGCCCTCAGAGCAGACAATGGTTTGTGACAAAAGTCTGTCCAGGTGTGTTGACAAACTTAAGTCTTTCTTCCTGTGATATGAATTCAGTTAATAAAAACTCATGGAAGGGAACAGAGGTCATTGTTTTCTTCTTTGGTGGGTCTAGACTTTAGGCAGATAAGGGATCTTCAGAGAACAAATTCATCCTGTGCTTTGGGAGAGACAGAAGATTGAGAGACAGGATGGGTAGAGGGAAGATCAGAGAGATCTTGAGAAACCTTCCGCAGTTCAGCATGTCAAAGTGCATGTTTTGGGGTATTAGTTTTTGAGCCTCGACAATATATAAAAATGGTTTTACACATGTATATAATTCTGTATATGCTTATAATTCTGTGTAAGTAAATACATATGGCTGAATCTGAGTTATTTGCATATGGGACCAGAGATGATCCTGTTTTCCTCCCTCCAAATTATGTGCCTGAGTGATCTGCAAGGGGAAGAGAATCTTCAAGGAGGATACTTTGAAGAGTCCTTGGAACAAACAACGAAAGAGGTGCATTCCTAAGTCAAAGCAAGGAGAGAAGCATGATCTGGTGCTCATCCCAGCTCCAAGGACTTAGATAAACCTTAGGGAGAGAGGGACCTTTACACAATTCATGGCAAAGAGACAGCCTATAGGGCTGTGCGGGCTGAAGGGAACAAAGGTCCATTTGGGCTTCTAGAGGATTTGCAGCCCTGGGAATATTGGAAGCAGTCCCCCGGGCAGGGGCAGCATCACTCTAGGAGGCTGTGACACAAACAACTGACAAGAAATGGAGGGTGCTCAGCACGCCGGGTACATATCCATAGGCCTGGCCACACAGCAGCAGCAACCAGCTTGTACAGACCGAATAATTCAGAAGGCAGCGAGGACCTAGAAAACGCACAAATTCAGCTGTGTTTGGGGAAGTAATATCAACCTTTGTGATGGCTAATTTTATGCGTCAACTTGACTGAGTTACAGGGTGCCCAGATATTTGGTTAAACATTATCCTGGGGATGTATGTAAGGTGTTCCTGGACAAGATTAACATTTTGAATTAGTGGACAGAGTACAGATTTCCCTTCCCAGTCTGGTGGGCCTCACCTAGTCTGTTGAAGGCTGGAATAAATAAATAGGCTGAGTAAAGGAGAGTTAGCTCTCTCGCTGCTGCCGCCTTTGAGCTGGTACTTTGGTCTCCTACTGCCTTCAGAATTGGGCTTGGACTGCAACTTACACCACCAGCCTGTTTGATCCTCCAGCTTGCCAACCGCAGCTCTTAGGACTTCTCAGCTTTCAGAATTGCATGAGCCAATTCTTTATGATACATTCTACAATAAAATCTTTATAATAAATCCCTCTTCTCTCTCTCACTCTCTCTCTTCCTCTTTCTCCACATATACAGTTACTGTGTGCTGCATATTAACATTTCAGTCAATGACAGACTGCATTTATGATGGGTCCCCTAAGATTACAATATCATATTTTCACTGTACCTTGTCTCCATTTAGACATATTTAGATACACACTTACCATTGTGTTACAATTGCCTACAGTGTTCAGTGCAGTGACATGCTGTACAGGTTTGTGGCCTAGGAGCAAGAGGTTCCTAGCCTAGGTGTGTGGGAGGCTGTCCTATCTAGGTTTGTGTAAGTACACTCTGTGACGTTCACACAGCGACAAAATTGCCTAGCCACACAGTTCTCAGAGCATATCCCCTTCTGCATGACTGTATAGATACATATACATATATCCATATCTCCTATTGATTCTGTTTTTGTGAAGAACCCTGACTAGTACAACGTCCAAATTACTTACAACACATTTTTGTCACACTATTTGTCTATATTTACTTAAAATTTAATTTTTAATTACATTAGTAATGCACGAATATATGCTTCTTTAGGAGGCATCCAAAAATTAGAGAAAGCCTGAAATCCCATTTGCGATCACTCTCAAACTGAGTTTCTTCCCTCTCTCCAGTGATAGCCAAGATTTATTTCTGTCATATGAAGGAACACTTTTCCACAATGAAAACTATTGACTGTAAGTCAATGACAATTCAGGTTTCAAAGTTGCCTTAAAAAAAAAAAAAGAAGCCACCTGAAAAATCGAGAATTTAGTGATACAAAACAGCTCAAAAAAATTTTAAAAAGAGCTTCAGACGAGATGTTGGAAATATTTACCTCCATAAGCCCAGATTAATAAATACAATATTTCTCAACAGAAGGAAAATGGAGCAAAACATTTGGGCCTAAATGA
>NW_012148685.1:29667-30631 GCF_000956105.1 Propithecus coquereli | reverse complement strand
TTTTTATCATAAAAGTGTGCTAGATTTTGTCAAATGCTTTTTTTTTGCATCTATTGAGAGAATCATATGGTCTTTGTTATTGCTATTATTTACGTGGTGAATTGCATTTATAAATTTGTGTTTGTTGAACCATCCTTGTATCACTGGTATAAAGCCCACCTGGTCATGAAGAATTATTTTTTTTATGTGCTATTGGATTTGATTTGATAAGACTTTGTTGAGGATTTTTGCATCTAAATTCATAAGGAATATTGATCTGTAGTTTTCTATTTTTGTTGTGTCCTTTCCTGGCTTTGGTGGTATCAAGGTGATATTGGCTTCATAGAATGAGTTGGGGAGGAGACCCTCCTTCTCAATGTTGTGGAATAATTTCTGCAGTATAGGTATGAATTCTTATTTGTAAGTTTGATAAAATTCAGGTGTGAATCCATCTGGTTCAGGACTTTGTTGGAAGATTTTTAATTGCTGCTTCAATTTTTGTTCTTGATAATGGTCTGATCAGAGATTCTGTTCCTTTCTGTTTGAGCCTAGGAAGATTGTATTTTTCTAAGAATTTGTCCATTTTGTCTACGTTTTGTAGTTTTGGGTTTATAGATTTTTATAGTATTCAAAGATAATGTTTTGTATTTCCATGATGTCTGTAGTGACCTCTCCTTTTTCATTTCTAATTGAGTTTATTAGAGTCCTTTCCCTTCTAGATCTTGTCAATCTAGCAAGAGGGCTGTCAATTTTGTTTATCTTTTCAAAAAACCAACTTTTGGTTTTATTAATTTTATGTATCTTCTGCATAGTTCTTTTGTTCTCAATTTCATTTAGTTCTGCTCTGATCTTAGTTATTTCTTTTCTTCTGCTAGGTTTAGAATTAATTTGATTTTCCTTTTCCAGTTCCTTGAGATGGTTTATAAATTTGTTAATTTGTGAGCTTTCTGTCTTTTGGATGTGAGCATTTAATGCTATTAGTTTT
>NW_012148685.1:18382-18647 GCF_000956105.1 Propithecus coquereli | reverse complement strand
CTCCCCACCTTCCTCCCTCTCTCCCCCCTCCTTTGCCATCCCCCCACCCCCAGGTTTTCTCTCTTCTTTTTTTCCCTTCCAAAGCCACGGTGGGGTACATAGTAGGTAAGAGAAAAGCATCCTGCTTTGAGTCATCCATCTGACTAATCAGAAGGCATGAGGACCAAAGGCATCTGGGGATTGGCTGGATTGTGTAGGTAAGGCTGTGCCTACACACAATGACTTTGCCTGCAAATTTTCCTTAAAAGCCCTGGAAGAAAGGAAA
>NW_012148685.1:17784-18332 GCF_000956105.1 Propithecus coquereli | reverse complement strand
AGTTTCCATAAGAGAAAATTCATTGCACCTACATCATAGGGCTGTTGTGAACAGTAAATGAGTTAATACATGTGCATCTGGGATAATATTTTGATGTATTAGCTGATGTGTTTTCCTTTACAGGGAGAATTTAGTACAATGTCAAAATGAAAAAAAGTTAATTCTTGATATTTGAGTAGAAAATAGATTTGAAGGAATATCTACTGAGTCAGATTTTTATATCACAGAGGCTAGCACACCCTAGGATAGGAGAAAAATGGGCAAGATGGAAAGGGGAGTACTGATATGAATAAGGAAGAAATTCTGAGAATATTTAGGAAGGATGGATGTATATTCCCCCTTCATAAGCTCAGATTATAGGAGAAAAATGGGCAAGATGGAAAGGGGAGTACTGATGTGAATAAGGAAGAAATTCTGAGAATATTTAGGAAGGATGGATGTATATTCCCCCTCCATAAGCTCAGATTATAGAGAACAGCGACATGGTGTGACAGTAGCAGAGGAGAAAGCGTTGAATGTTATGTCTAGATGGAGGATCCTGAGCCTGA
>NW_012148685.1:16024-16419 GCF_000956105.1 Propithecus coquereli | reverse complement strand
CAGTGTCCACTGGAAATTCACCCAAAATATGTTGGAACATTGGGCAGCAATTTGAGTCAGGGTCACTATGGGCAAAGAGAAAGGGAAAGAGAACATTCCTGTTAATGCTTCAGGGAAGAGAAAAATCTAAGGGTTGAATAGACTGCTTAAGGAGAGAATAACAAATATGGTATTCTTGTAAGACTTTGCTTTTAAGAAAAGCCTCAAAATGGGGCGAATTATAATCTGCAGATAAAACCGTGAATGCAAAAGAAGAAACCCCAACTAACACAGATTTGATAACTAACATTATGGATTTGGATCTGATTAAAGTAAAAAGCTATGAACTTTGGACATTATAGAAACAAGAACAACCAACAAAAGTGTTTAGTCACCAAAGAGGAAAACAAATTTAG
>NW_012148685.1:12794-13399 GCF_000956105.1 Propithecus coquereli | reverse complement strand
AGTTTCCTTATATTCTGTATGCATCTATGACAAATATAAATATATTGTCTTAATCCCACCCCTTCTTTCACAAATGATAGCTTTGTATATACATTGTTCTGTGCCTCTCTTTTTTTTTCTTTTAGCAATATATTTTGGAGATGTTCCCATAAGAATATAGTTTTCTATTTTTTACAATTACATAATATTCTACTTTATGGATGTGCCATAATTTTACTCCATTAATACTGGACATTTATGTTAATTCCCATCTTTGCAATTATTAAATGTTAAACAATGCAGAAGTGAATAAGCTTGCATTTGTATCATTTCTCATACACGATAGTATTTCTGTAGCATGAATTCCCAGGACTTTCTGACCCAAGAATTATTGGGTAAAGGGTTATACACTTACAGTCTTGATAAGTATCTGCAGGGAAATGATTCTAGGGCCCCCAAGGATATCCAAATCTGCCAGGATGTACAAATCTTCTATAAAATGCATAATTATGTGTTTGCATATAACCTCACATTCTTCTGTATACTTGAAGTCATCTCTAGATTACTTTTAATGCCTAATACAATGGAAATGCTATGCAAATAGTTGTTACATTGAATTGCTTTTT
>NW_012148685.1:0-478 GCF_000956105.1 Propithecus coquereli | reverse complement strand
ACTATATTTTTTCCTGCCATCACCTAGATTTGTGCAATTTTTAGAAATTTACTTTAAAGATAAAAATATTCTGTCAGCTTAATGGCTTAACCAGATGAATAAGGATACTGTGCAGTATTGAACTGACTTAAGAAGGAGCTTTACAAACATTTATTTGTTTAGATTTGCTCCTTTTGATATCATTTTAAGTGACCAAGCAAAATGTGAATTTTCCGAAGCTTCCACTAATATAGAGCAGGTTGTGATTCAACCCTAGCCCCAGGTATTGCAGCCAGGGTATTTATTAATTAGTATGAGATTTTAAAAGATCTTCAGTAATCTATCTTTTAGAGAATTTTATCTCCTTTACAGTGTGTTTGAGGTGAATTATGTTATTTTTCTCTAAAGGAAAAACATTTAAGTCTCAAAATAGTACAATACCTTTTTTTTAAGTACAAACCTGCAATTTGAAATTACTTTCATCTGTTTCAAAACTCTC
>NW_012148684.1:13166-13637 GCF_000956105.1 Propithecus coquereli | reverse complement strand
TAACTAACCTTTTAATGACTTTGTTGTGTCTGCTTTTTGTTGGAAAGCATTTGAATATTTGGTTGCAGCATGGAGGTCGCAGTTTCAGTTGATCCTCTAGATGGGTATCGGTCATTTGTGACCTTAATGGCGTCTTGATTTGGGTTAGGTAGGAGAATGTAGATTTGCAGCAATAAGCGGTTAAAAGCAAGAAAGCATTTTTTGGGCATGTTGCTGAAGGTGTGGATATTCTACTGCATTTTTCCATATTTCAATTCCATCTTTGTTAGCCTCAAACAATGACTTTAAAATGTCATCTACTGGGAGCTCAATCAGTTCCATCTATAGTTCTTTAGGTGCCTTAGCAATATCAAGTAGGTGAGGCTAAAATGCTAAGTTGAGTGTGATGTCATGATTCTCAAAGTCAGTGAAATTTTCATCGTATTCTCCAATTAATAGGTCTATAACTGCTGCGTATTCTTCAAAGGATTC
>NW_012148684.1:7233-8450 GCF_000956105.1 Propithecus coquereli | reverse complement strand
CTAATAGGGACACTTTCATTTCTGCTTTCTCAATCTTTATGCCTTTATTTATTTTTTGCCTTATTGCAGTAGCTAAAACTCATGAGAAGGAGTTCCTTTTAGCCATTCTTTAAAGTAGATCTGCTTGCAACAAATTCTTTTAGTTTTCCTTCATTTTAAAAGAGTTTCATTTTACCTTCATTCTTGAAAGTTAGTTTTACTGGATATAGGATTCTGAGTTGTCAGTTCTTTTCTTTCAGCCCTTGAAAAATGCTGGTATTACTTCCTTGTGCCTGTATGGTTTCCAATGAGGAATCTTTTGTCATTCAAGTTGATTTTCCCCTATAGGTAAGGTGTCATTTCTTTCTTGCTGCTTTCAAGAATATTTTTTCTTTTTCTTTAGTTTTAGAAGTTTGATTATGTTGTGGCTTAGTGTGGATTTCTTCTGGTTTACTCTTTTTGAGGTTTGTTAAGCTTCTGGATCATTAGATTTATTTCTTTTACCAAAGTTGGGAAATTTTCAGTCATTATTTATCCAAATACTTCTTCAGGCCCATTCTCTGTCTCTTCTCCTTCTAGAACTCCAATGATACAAATGTTAGATCACAGGTCCCTGAGGCTGTTTAATTTTTTTTCAGTCTATTTTCTCTTTGTGTTCATATTGGATGGATTTTATTGATCTGACCTCAGGTTCACTAATTCTATACTTTGTCATCTCCACTCTACTGTTGAACCTGTCAGCAAATATTTCATTATTATTATTGTATTTTTCAGTTTTTAATTTCCATTTTGTTTATTTATTGCTTATTGAATCATTTTTGTAATATATGCTTCAAAATCCTTGTCATATAATTTGTACAACTGATTTCTCCTGTTGTTTTCATCAGTTGATTGTCTTTTCTTATCCAAGTTTTAATTTTCTGATTCCTTATATGACAGATGATTTCCAATTATACTGGAAAATTTTGTTATTATATTAGAAGACTATGAATCATAGTTACACTTTTTATTTTAGCATGCAGTTTCCCTTTTTAGGTTTGGCCAAAGGTCCTGGTATACATTTATGAGACGTGGTTCCAATGACTGCCTAGTTTTTGGAGCTGATGCCATGCTATTTGGGTCTGCTTGCCTTATCTTGTGGTGTTGGTATTCCCACTGGGCTCTGCTGATGCTTCTCGGGGATATGGAAGTAAATCCCCCAGGCCAAGCTACATGGTACTCCAGATGGAGGAAAGGAC
>NW_012148684.1:6506-7183 GCF_000956105.1 Propithecus coquereli | reverse complement strand
GATGTCAAGCCTTTTCATATACTTCTTGGCCATTTTTATGTCTTCTTTTGAGAAATGTCCATTCAGATCTTTGGCCCTTTATAATTGTATTATTATTATTATTTTTTTGGTGATTAGTGCCATTTGTCTCTCACTTTGCAGGCTAATTTTAAGTCACTAATCTCTAAAATGTCCATCAGAATGTCATATTTCTTTTGTGTTACTCTCTCGACGTGGGATGGGGCAACTTCCTGCTGTCATAGGCAACAAACTTGGGAATTCTGACGGTTATTTGAATCTCTCTTAGCATTCGTTCTGGAGCTGGGGTGATGACCACAGAATGGGCACGCTGTTCCACAGGACCAGTTGTGTGGATTTAGCCCGAGAATGCACCCGTCACTCAACTTCTGTAAGCCTCTATTCTGTCTCATGGACCAGAGGACATTTTAAGTCTCTGAGGATCAGGAAAAAATTGGAACCAGTATCTATTAATACCTGGACCATCTAGATATTTCTTTTCATGAATGTGAAAGTTGCTTGGTAAATGGTTGCAGGTTCCTCTGGGGAAGGTGTGAGGGAAGAGAACGAAATACATCCACGGCGCCCAGCCTCCCTTCCGTCAGGGACCTCTGAGGCCAGGAGCACATTTAGGTCCTTAATCCTTCTATAGTGACTTAAGTTTCCTCTCACCACACCCC
>NW_012148684.1:3197-3736 GCF_000956105.1 Propithecus coquereli | reverse complement strand
TTGGTATTCCCACTGGGCTCTGCTGATGCTTCTCGGGGATATGGAAGTAAATCCCCCAGGCCAAGCTACATGGTACTCCAGATGGAGGAAAGGACGTTCTGACTTACTCACTTGTTGGGGTGCTCCTCCCTACCTATGGGGCATCCAAACCATGAGGATTTCCCAGACCAGGTGATTTTGGGGCAGAATTCCTCTTGCAGGTGCCTCCCAACCTCACAGTGTCTCTGGGCTGGGGAGGGGATTTTTCAGGCTTGGTGAGGAAAGTGAGTACTTAGTCAGTGGGGATCCAGGTTGACGTCCCCAGTTAGATCTTCCAGGCTCACCTGGTACTATAGGTAGAACTTGTATTCAACCTGGGGGAGAAGAGAGCCCCCCCCTGGGCTGTCTTCTGTTGCTAGGCCAGGCCAGGAGACACTGTGCTTGGGTCACCACCTTCTGTTGGGCGGAGGGTGTGAATGCCCCCTCCTGCCCTGGGTCCCAAACCAGTTCACCCTCCTCATCCACCTTTCAGAGTTCTTCTTTTTCCACTTCCAGTTTTT
>NW_012148684.1:2492-3147 GCF_000956105.1 Propithecus coquereli | reverse complement strand
TAAGCACATCCCTGGCCTCTACCACCTTGGGATGCCATTATTCCCATTGAGAAGAGAGAACTTTATTCTATACCTGCCTCTCCTACTGTCATCAATGGTCTCCAAAGTATAGACATCATGGAGACACTCCTGCTGCCCCTCCCCCAATACATTTGTTAATGCCTTGATGAGGAAATTTTCCACTAGATTGTCTTTCAGGGAATGCTAGGGGACGGCTGAGGACGTTGCCCACAATCAGTCTGAGCCTTTGGACTCCTTTCTCTATATTCAAGTATTAACCAACTGTGCATATTAATAGCACCTCTTCCAAGTACTCAGGCTAACACATTAAATCTCAAATTCCAGGTAAGTGCACCCATCTATGAATTTGGCATATTCAAGCCTTGTATTTCATCCTCCATGATGTAATATCCCTAAACTTCAATTCCTTAGGTGCTCTCAGAGTAGAGTGGTGAATTCTGTAACTTTTTCAATAGACAGGTTAATTTATCTTGAAGTAGACTCCCTACTTCTCTAACCAGAATAAGTTGGTATCTTGTAAGAGCCATGGAGAAAATGAGGGATATATTGGAGGATGAGTCTTGAGGCAAATACATATCAACTTGTGAGGCAGCTGACCCAGGTGCAGTCAGTCACTAATGGCTTTAGTGGAGAA
>NW_012148684.1:0-469 GCF_000956105.1 Propithecus coquereli | reverse complement strand
ATCCACTTATTAATACAACCTATAAACTCCGGTTCAAGATATCCTGCCGCTTTGGGTCGAATCGATGTATTGATTTATGTCTTTGCCTGTAACTCTTCCCCCCTGAAATGCATAAAGCAAAACTGTAACCCAACCACCTTGGGACCACTTATCGAAGGCTTCTCGGATTATGTCTCCCCTGGTTGTGGTCGTACATATTGGCTCAGAACAAATCTCTTTAAAATATTTTGCGGAGTCTGGTTTTCGTGTCAATGCATAGTAGGCATTTAGCTGCTGAACTTACCAATTCATGGCCTCTTTGGGCCCCTGTAGTGTTTCTAGACCCGACACACAGACAGACCATGTATGACATGAACAGACGTGTGTCCATAGGTGTCGCTGATGCATTGCTGTCACTCACTGTGGAATAAGCTTCATGGGAAGACAGAGGAGGACAACAGTGGGAACTCCAATCAGAGGCTTCCAGGAG
>NW_012148683.1:27268-27924 GCF_000956105.1 Propithecus coquereli | reverse complement strand
CCACCCAGGGTCTTGGAAAGGGTCTGGAAAAACATGTAATCATGAGCTTTATTTTTTATTAACTTTATGTTACATTTTTCCTTTGCCTCCAGCAAATCTATCCATTTACTTCTACTTTTGTATTGCCTACCTCAAATAATAAAATTAACTCAAGCTGAAAACAGAACCCTCAAACCCACCCTTGCCTTCTGCCTGTCATTTTTTTCCCATCCAGTCCATCACAGAATTATTTAAGTTTGTCTCAAACATTTTATAAATTCTATCTTTTTATCCATTCTTTTTGTACCTTATTTCAGGTCCTTTTGCTAGGAGTGTTAGAAAATGTCTGTACTTTCACTGATCTCTCGTATTGATGCTAGAGTCACCTAGCACCAAGGTAGAGTTTTCATATCACTCCCACACAAAAACCTGAAGGAAAATAAAATTCAGACTTAGCAAGGAGTATTTAAACTATCTCAAGCTTTTGCCACTTTCTTCTTCAAACGTGGCATGGAAGAGCCCTTAACATCTCTGTACCTTATGTTTATGCATCATTCTATATAGAATATTCTTTTACCTTTTTGTCCTTTGACAAACATCCAGGCATCTATCAAGAATTAGGCCCTATGTCATCTTCTGCTTCATGAAGACCAATTCATTTTTTCCTCTCCCAAGTC
>NW_012148683.1:15286-15713 GCF_000956105.1 Propithecus coquereli | reverse complement strand
CAAGAATGAATTTGAATATTTAGAATGTATTATAAGAGCATATGAATATATAAGACTAGCCATTTAAAAATGACTTTTAACTTACAGTTAAGCCATAATTAAAGATAGTAAATGAGGTCTCATTTAATATGGCCAGCTGTACTACTCTCCGAATATAAAAATACCCATCTAAGTCTATTTTATGTGTATTTACATTCATGTTTTTGCAATTATATAAAATTATATTATAGGCAAGACTGCCTAGGTTAAACGATCTCAGGTTTATTCTTTTTCATCACAATATTCATCTGCAAATAAATGTGTAGAGACAGTATTTAGAAATACAACATGTACAGTGTGACTGAATGATGAAGCCTGCTTTTATTAATTCACAGTGCAGTTTAAAGCAGCAACATTATCATTGTATTTAAAATTCAGTAAGATAAAA
>NW_012148683.1:12300-13372 GCF_000956105.1 Propithecus coquereli | reverse complement strand
ATTTATTAATAAGAGAGTGTGCTGTGTTAGTTGTTTGAGATCAATAGTTGTTCCTGTTTTGGCCAAATAATTTCCCCACCACTTCACCCATAAAATCAGATAAATGATTCAGTGTTCTTTACCTCAGGGGAATAATGCAACAGGGAAAAAGTATAATAAAAACTGAATTTGTTGTCCAAAACTGCTTAATCTATACACACACGGACGTATATATATATATACTTCTATGCATCTCCTGACTTTTGCATTCACAGTCTAACATGTGATTCTGACTTTACCATTCTTTAGTCCCTAGTGAGTTAGGATTAGGAGTTCTCAGCTTTATTTTCATGACTATTGCTAGTCTTTCTTATGGACAGTATAGGGATAAATGTTCTAATATGTTCTCCCATGGGTCAAGATTATTTCTTGGGATCAACTTGTCCTTCTCCAATCTCTTTCTATACTTTGTAAATAGGAATATTTCTGACATGTTGCCGGAATGCCTCAAGATTGAAGTTTAATAACAAGGATCCTGTCTTATATATTACTCTGCCCAGAACCTAGAACAGTTCCTAAAATGTTTAGTGCTTAATTATTATACATATATTATATAATTATTGTATAAATTAATAATAATTCTTCCATCTTATGTCATCTACTTTTCCAATCTTTTTCAAATCAGCTTAAATATCAATTCCCTGGGAAATTTGGTGCTTTTTGCCTCTTCTTGAATTGTTACAACTAAAACAGAATTATTTTGCTTACTATAGGTCATTGAACTCCTTATATTAGGTTCTCTAGTTTATTATGGCCTTTATTTTTTATTGGTGTTTATGTATTTTTCATTCTTCCTTCTTACATTATAGAGTAGCAGATGCGAGCCTGGGAATTGAGGCTCTGCACTGTAGCTTTTAAAGTCCACTGGCAGCTCATGATCCATTTTATTTTTTGCTTTGGTTTGAGTTTTTCCATTTGACTACATGTCCATGGGTTTCTCATTTTTGTTTGTTTTATTTCATTTTGTTTTTGTGTTGTAATGGAGATCTTTGTCAATCAATATATAGGTTTTGTTTACATAAGCTTCTGTCTT
>NW_012148683.1:11921-12250 GCF_000956105.1 Propithecus coquereli | reverse complement strand
CTAACATGTGATTCTGACTTTACCATTCTTTAGTCCCTAGTGAGTTAGGATTAGGAGTTCTCAGCTTTATTTTCATGACTATTGCTAGTCTTTCTTATGGACAGTATAGGGATAAATGTTCTAATATGTTCTCCCATGGGTCAAGATTATTTCTTGGGATCAACTTGTCCTTCTCCAATCTCTTTCTATACTTTGTAAATAGGAATATTTCTGACATGTTGCCGGAATGCCTCAAGATTGAAGTTTAATAACAAGGATCCTGTCTTATATATTACTCTGCCCAGAACCTAGAACAGTTCCTAAAATGTTTAGTGCTTAATTATTATACA
>NW_012148683.1:0-346 GCF_000956105.1 Propithecus coquereli | reverse complement strand
AGGAGACAGGCATCAAAAGAAATAAAATTTGCTATCATGTTTATCTTGAGATTATAGCCTCCATAACTATGAGAAAATAAATTTCAGTTGTTAAACCACCTAGTCTGTGGTAGTTTATTATGACAGCTATAACAAGCCAGTATAGATGGGCTTCATCTAGAATTTGTAAGTACCTTTTTTCATTCAGGCTTACTTATGTCACAGGGTCTGCAAGATTATACTTTGATAGATCTTGTGTACTTTTTGTTACACAGAATGTAATATAGGGGTGAAGGCTTAGATTTAAAATTAAAAATCAAATGTGTCTGAAACATTGAGTAAAGTTTTCTAGGAAGTGTGTGTGTGT
>NW_012148682.1:14571-15247 GCF_000956105.1 Propithecus coquereli | reverse complement strand
CTGATGAGGTCTGTTCTGCTTTTGTTCATTTTTTAAATAATTCCTCATGATTTTCTGGTTTGTTTTTGGAAGACTTCAATTTGTTATTGTTGCTAATACTTTTACTTTCCTCGAAGTAACACGTTAATGACCCTCAAATTCTCTAACGTTACATCACCTCAGTAAATGAACAGTACGATTACTCACCCTCACTCAGTCACACTTTCTACGTGCAACCACTTTAAAATTTTTGTTTCTACTCTTTGAACTTTATAATCCTAAATAATAAGTTTTTACTTCTATTTTTTTGTTGTATAAACTTTAGGCAGCAAATGAATATCCCCTCCCTTCTTAAGTTTTGTTAATTTTTAGTCAGTTTTGGTTCTTCTTTTGCTTACTTTTAAGTTGTAAAGTAATATAATTATTTTCCTACTTCCTCATCTGTAAACAATACAGTCTCTGATTCTCCCCTACGTAAGACATGACATCTAGTAGGTTTTTAGTGGACTCCTTAGGATTTTCCATGCACATGATTATGTCATTTATGCATACAGCTAGTTTTACATCTTTCACTCCAGTAGAGAAGCCTTTTCTTTCTTTTTCTTGCCTAGTTACCCTGGATATAACCTCTAGTACAATGTTGAATAGAAATGGTGAGAACAGTCGTTTTTGTTTTGTTCTTCATCTTATGGGAAAA
>NW_012148682.1:11528-12174 GCF_000956105.1 Propithecus coquereli | reverse complement strand
TGAAAATCTTTCTTGGCAGAGAACATGGTTTTGACAACTTTGGATGATAACAACATTATTTGTTTCTTGTTTTCTTATGGGCCAGTTGACTTTCCCGACCCATCAGCAGAGCACGTAACCCTACTTCTACCCAGCTATTTCACAAATTCGCTAACTATGGAAACAGTATGGGACATTATGAATGTATTAATGTAAGTTTATCATCACCACTAAAAACAAAACAAAAAATTAAAAAAGAATAAAAATAAAATTCTTAGCACATCAATACCATCTTCATGGAGTTTTTTCTCACTCTACCTATACCTACTCTGCTCAGAGAGCAAGGGGGTGAAGGGATGACTGGCTGGAACGTTAAGCATGACTGTGAGTGGAAGAGAGGAAATGTCAAATGAGAAAGCAGCTAAGGACCATAAGGTTAGACGGGGAAATGCCTCACAGAGAAGTGAGACACAAGATACCTGGGAATAAGCATGTGACTTACGGAAAGAGAAACAAGGCTGTTTTTGTTTGCTTATTTGATTGTTGTTTGGGTGGGTTTTTTTATTTCCCTGTTGGACAATCGGTATAAGCTAAGATGCGGAAAGACTTCATAACTACATTTCAGTAAAGAAGAGGGAGTTTTGAGCAACAAAGAGGAAAGGCCAGA
>NW_012148682.1:8428-9593 GCF_000956105.1 Propithecus coquereli | reverse complement strand
CAGAAACAGATGCACAAGGGTTTGGGGAGTTAATTATAAGTTTAATCTTTATTAATAATTATTGTTCATTTATCACTCCATAAGCCATGATTCAGTATTTTCCTGAAAGCTGCTCTTGCTGGGTGACAGTTTTTTTAGCTTCAGCTCTAGGTGCTAAGTGCACAGCACTTCAGCAATAGTTTGGAGGCAACATGAACCAAAAACAAATGTAAAATGAAGCTAAAATGAGAGCTTTTGGCCAAGGGACCAGACACTCTGCAGGTCAGGAAAGCCTTCTCCGTGGCAGTGTCTGCACGGAGCTGGATTCCTGCAGCAAAGTCGAGCCTGTAGGATGATGGTGCTGGTGATCTGGTGATCATTGCCACCTGCACGGCCCTGCAACACTATCCTTGCTGCTGTTAGGGACACCACGGCAAGGAACAAGTGAGTACTTTATCTGCACAGCGCCAAGGATGTTACCTGCTCAATCTATTTCCCTCAAACAAATGTGTCCTCGGAGACACCGCTAGCCATACTTAACAGATGGGGACACTGAGGCTCAGAGTGGAAGGTGAGCTCAAGGTCACACCCCTGCTAAGCTGCTGAAGCAAGATTTAAGCCTAGGTCAGCCTGAGGTGGGAGCCGGCGCTCTTAATCACTGCCCTGCGCACTCCAGTGCGTTTATCTTGCACACTCTGGGATTTTATTGCAGATTTCTTTGGGGGATAAACGTGATAAATTACAATATTTGAGATTTGCTGAAACATTTGTTACACTGTTTTAACTGAAGCTCTCAGGAAGCGTTTTCCATCTTGTTTTGGAACAGATTCCCAGACACTGAGTTAAAAATGGTCGTCTTCCTTGCGAACGGCACTCCATCATGTGCCGGGCGCTCAAGGTTTCCTGTAGCCAGATCAGAAAGATAAAGTTCTAATGAATTCTCTTAAGAGAGTGCTGGAAATTTGTCCTTTTGAGCTCTGCACACGTCAGAGAATTCCGCTTACTTAATTGGAATTAGAACGCAGGGTGTAGTACCAAGTAGATGGCATTTACGATGGCTGGGCCCTATATCTGCCATTTCACTGGCATTCAAAAGCTATCATGGCAGATCATCTTTCTTTTTGGTCTTTCTCATTCTCACTGCTACATTCCTTAGAGATGGTCTTTAAAAGCACTTTACATTTTG
>NW_012148682.1:7869-8378 GCF_000956105.1 Propithecus coquereli | reverse complement strand
AAAGTTATCCAAAGGTAATAAACCCAAAAGAGAATATTACACATGGAGCTATTAATTGCAGCATTATTTATAATAGCTAAAAATTGCTGCATAATATATTAATGAAGTATAGTTTTGTTTTGTGTTGAGCCAGCAAATTTTTAATGAAAATAGTACACTCATATACATTATTGGTGGTAGTATAAATTGGTATAACTGTTTTGGAAAATAATTTGTCAATGTATATCAAAAAGCCATAAAAATTTTATATCTTCGGCCAAGTAATTCCACTCCTGGAAAGTTATCCAAAGGTAATAAACCCAAAAGAGAATATTACACATGGAGCTAAAAATTGCTGCATTATTTATAATACCTAAAAATTAGAAGCAAGCAGAATGACCCTTAATAGAAAAATGTTTAATGGAATTATAGCACATCTGCTGGATGGAAAATTACACAACTATTAAAAATGAAAACTATGAAAATTATGTAACCAAATGGTAAGGGCTTATAACGAGAATGCAAAAATA
>NW_012148682.1:7367-7819 GCF_000956105.1 Propithecus coquereli | reverse complement strand
TGGGGTGGCCCTGCTGGGCTAAAATGGAAAGTCTAAGTACTGATTTTTGATCCTTAGTTTTGCATAGGATTCAACAACTGCTTTCTCTAGGGCATTTGAGAATAACTACAGATTCGAGAGTATTCAGAAAGAGTCCTCTTTGAAAACAGAAGCTTTCTTTAAGGTAGGATTCATATTTTTAAAATGTAAAGAATTTAAACTCTGATGAGAGGATTACCTATAATTCATATTCTATTGATAGATAAGGCAGCACAGAACAATCTTTCATCAAGTGAAGCTATAGCAGGTTGATAGATTAAAAACCTAACAGAGGCAATTAACAAGGTATTTCCCTTGTTAATTACATGAGGACTTGACCAAGTATTTTCAAGAAATTTTGTTAAAGACATGTTTGTACTTATTCATCTCATCTCTATGAACCCTCAAATAGGGATTAGAAAAACACGAGTGCC
>NW_012148682.1:0-343 GCF_000956105.1 Propithecus coquereli | reverse complement strand
GATCTGGATGGAAAGTTCTTAATGATACACCATTTTTCCTTTTCTGAATTTGAAGAATTTAATTCAACCTTTACTAGCCAGGTTACTTAGAAAATCTTTTGTTTTTATCTCCACCTCAACGTGTCTCATAAAAATTCCATAAAAATCAAGGAAGTCCTAGTTCACTTATTTCAAAATGAATTTTTAAAAAATTTCCATAGACATCAGGACTTTTTAGTTCTGATTGGGACTAAAAGTCACAGTCCTCGACTTCTCTCTTTTTGAAGGCACAGGAATTAGAAGTTTTTGTGAGAAGCATTTATTTCTTCCCCTCCCACCATTTATTTCTTCTTTTCCCTCGTAT
>NW_012148681.1:30525-31173 GCF_000956105.1 Propithecus coquereli | reverse complement strand
AAATTATTAACTTCTTTTACAGGTGAGGATGGTGAAGCACTAAAATCAGTTAAGTCATCTGCCTGAAAACAAAGATGCTGGGATTGGGGCAGGGGGAGAAGAAGAGAGAAAGAAAGGACAGAAGGAGAGAGGGAGACAAAGACATATCTAAACACAGCTAAAATCCTGGGTCTCCTTTTCCAAATTGCTATTCTTATAAATGACAAATGGAAGGTACTTAACATAGCCCTCAACAAATATTTCCTTTCTTTCCAACCCATCTATTTCTTCCTGTACAGAAACTGACCTGGTTTAGATTCACTCACATCCCCAAACCACTTTTCCTACAGACTTCCATTTAAAAGTTAACTGTAGGTCGACCTGGTGGCTCACACCTGTAATCCTAGCACTCTGGGAGGCCGAAGGGAGGCGGGAGGATCGCTTGAGGCCAGGGGTCGGAGACCAGCCTGAGCAAGAGTGAGAACTCATCTCTACTAAAAATAGAAAAATTAGCCATGTGTCATTGCACATCTGTAGTCCCAGCTACTTGGGAGGCTGAGGCAAGAGGATCCTTGAGCCCAGGAGTCTGAGGTTGCTGTGGGCTATGATGATGCCACTGCACTCTACCCAGGGCAACAGAGCAAGACTCTGTCTAAAAAAATAAATAAA
>NW_012148681.1:23633-25582 GCF_000956105.1 Propithecus coquereli | reverse complement strand
TTTTTAATTTGGAAAATTGCAGACATATGCTAAGGGGCAGAGACTAGCATAACAGATCCATCACACAGCTTCAACAGTTATCAGCTGTTGACCCCCGATTAACATTTGAGACAGATCGCTGTCCCTTCTTTGGAGAATGTCAGAACGGAAGCCAGAAGATGAGTGCAATAGTCCAGCTGTTTCTCAACAATTGCGATTGGTTTAAGGTGGTGTCATTAATCATAGAAAGAAGGAATTTATAATCTCAATGTGAAATCGACAGCACTTGTTGATTGATTGATTGTTGGGGTTGAGGAAAGGAAAGAGTCAAGGATGACACCTATGTTTTGGCTTTAGCTATGTCTTGGCGGATGATGCTGCCACTTTTCAAGATAGGGAAGATGTGAGTCACGATTTTGCCATAAAACGAAAAGTTCTATTTTGGATATGTTCACTTTGAGGTATCTTTGAGACAGCAAAATAGTGCTATCAGGTAGAGTGTTGATTACTTTGTTAAGGCTGGGGAGAGATCTGAACTAGAGGTATGAATGTAGGAGTCCTCAGCCAGTAAATGGTATTGAAAGCGATAAGACAGTCTTTTGTTATTTTTAGAGACTGGGTCTTGCTATGTTGCCTGGCCTGGCCTCGAACTCCTGGGTTCAAGGGATCCGCCCACCATAACCTCCTGAGTAGCTCGGACCATAGGCTCCTGCACCCGGTTGGGTTGAGATGGGCTTTTGAATAGAAATTTATGTACCACAGAAGACACCTAGCAAAGTATTACCTTTAAGCATTTCTTCTTTGTTTACTTGTCTTCCCAGATATCTTAGATTTCTGACCATCTACCTGCTCTCCCTCAATTATATTTATATTCTTTTACTGAAGGCTAGAGTTTCTCCCACCTGAAAGAAAATGACTCATAGTACCTTTTTATCACACAAATTAATCACTTCCAATGTGTTAATTAATATGTCATCTTTCCCAGATAAAATGACACTAGTTAAAGCCACGTTTTCAAACAGTAGATGAGGGGAAATTTCTTTTAATAGTGATGTTTCAGTTTTAAAAAAAAGTAGGAATGATTGAATTTATATTAGAATATCACCATTTTGCAACCCTTGATGGATTAATGGATATACACATCCATTACTCCTGCTAGTATCACAAGAGAGACAACTAGACTTTATGTGTTTCCTGATGGAATATACCATCACCAATGAAGAAGTCTTGCAGCAAAATAGAACCTGAATCTGATCAAGCCTCTAGATCCAGTGTACCAATTTACAGGAAATACAAGGAACGGAATAATGTGGTAAAGAGCATGTGAAAATTATACCACATGGATGCAATCAGCAAAACCCAACTGTGAGGAAACTATGCGAGACCCGACTTCTTCAACAAATGAATTATAGGAAAAAATAGACCTGAAGGAGAAACCTAGAGATGAAAGGAAACATAAGAAAAAATCAACCAATTGCAACATGGGGACTTATCTGCATCCTGATTCAAACAAGCAATCTGAAAAACAACAATAACAAATGTTTGTGTCATTTATGGTACTAGAAATTTGAACACTGGCTGGATTTTTTTGTTTTTTTCTTTTTCCTTTTTTAGATACAGTGTCACTCCATCACCAGGAGGGAGTGCACTGGCCTGATCACAGCTCACTGTAACGCTGACATGGACTCAAGCAATCCTCCTGCCTCAGCCTCCTTACACACATACACCACCATGCCCGGCTAATCTGTAAAACTTTCTGTAGAAATGGGGTCTTCCCATGTGGCCCAGGCTAGCCTCAAACTCCTGGGCTCAAGTGATCTTCCTGCCTCAGCCTCCCAAAGTGCTGGGATTATAGACGTGAGCCACTGCACCCGGCCTGACTGGATATTTTTTTATACTAAGAACTTCTTGTTAATTTTGTGATAATATTGTTGTTATGATTTTTTTTACATCCTTATCTTTTAGAAATA
>NW_012148681.1:11333-12048 GCF_000956105.1 Propithecus coquereli | reverse complement strand
TTTGATGCTAGTTTGTCTTTAACTCGTCTCTAACACTTAGTCTCCCCTGTAACAGAGCACAGGCTCGAGACCCAGAGATTTCAGCAAGCAATATATCTAGCTAGAGTTTAATAATATTTTGCTCTTATTTAATTTACTTATATGTTTTTCTCCTGCACAAGGCATGTGATACTGATCTCCATTTACAGTAGTGATACAAAGTATAGCCTATTGGTTAAGAGTCGGATCTCTAGCCTCATATTATCCAGGCTCAGCTATTCACTAGCTGTTTGATGTTGGACAAGTTCATTAGCTCTTAGTTTCCTCACTTGTAAAATAGATATGATGGTAGTATCTACAATATCGTGTTGATGTGTGGATTCCATGAGATATTGCCTTCTCATTTAAGGTATACTTTTATGAAGTTTAAAAGAAAATGAACTTACTTAAATCAAAGTTTCTTAACATTGGCACTGCTGACACTGTGGGTTGATAACTGTTGAGGGGAACTGTGCTATTTATCCTAGTATGTTTATTGGTATCCCTGACCTCTATCCAATAGATGATTTTGTCACTCCCTGACTGCAGTCACAACATACAAAAATGTTTCCAGACATTGGCAAATGCCACTGGGGGACAAAATCGTCCCTGGTTGAGAACTACATAAAATATTAGGTCTCTTACTTAGAGATGACAAGTATCTAACAGTGTTATGGGGGCCAGGCACAGTGACTCA
>NW_012148681.1:7046-7487 GCF_000956105.1 Propithecus coquereli | reverse complement strand
CTGGGCTAAAATTAAGCTGTTGTTAGGGCTTTGTTTTGGAGGCTCTAGAACAGCAGTCCCCAACCTTTTTGGCACCAGAGACTGGTTTCATGGAAGACAGTTTTTCCTTGGACCGGGGAGGGGGGGATGGTTCCGGGATGATTCAATCGCATTACATTTATTGTGTACTTTACTCCTATTATTATTACAATGTAATATATAATGAAATAATTATACAGACATCTCTGCTAATGATAATCTGTATTTGCAGCCACTCCCCAGGGCTACAATCACCGCCTCAGCTCCACTTCAGGTCATCAGGCATTAGATTCTCATAAGGAGCCTGAAATCTAGACCCACTACACTTGCAGTTTACAGTAGGGTTCGAGCTCCTATGAGAATCTAATGCCACTGCTGATCTGACAGGAGGCGGAGCTCAGGCAGCCATGTGAGCTATGGAGA
>NW_012148681.1:1930-2724 GCF_000956105.1 Propithecus coquereli | reverse complement strand
ATGCTGAAGTATTCTGAAGTGAATTAAAGCATATCATTGCACTTTTAAGTACTTCAGTATACATGTATATCTCTAAGGAAAATATTTCCTGTCTACCAAAATAACATGATCACATATAAAAAATGAATAATTCCTTTGTATCGTCTAAAACCCAGTCTATATACAAATTTTTCAAATTATCCACTAAAGTGTTTTGGGACCACACTTTGCGTCTGGTTGTATGTCCTTGTGTCTCTTTGCCTTAGCCAGAAAGCGGAGCTTGAAGTAAAAACTTGCGTGCTACTACTTTATAAGAGAGTGTGATCTTAAGGCAGCAGGAGTGAGAGAAAAGGGAAGTGGAGAGAAACGGGAAACCAGGGGAGGAGGGTGAGTTAGAGTGTGCGTGTGCGTCACCAAACTGACCACCACTTCTACCAGCGGTCACTGATTGCTTGTTCCTGTGGGGCCATCTTTTGGGAGGCTGGATAAACAAATGTGTTTTGGGCAAGTCTGTTGGGGAACAAGGAGGAATCTGTCTACCAGTTCTTGTTTCCTTTTGCCAAAGACTTGTCCCGTGGGGCACTACCTCCTCTTACTTCTGGGTTACAAATGCATAGGCACCCAGTAAGCCAAAGCACCTCAGGCCTCATCATCACAAGGGAACTCTGGGCAGGAGACAAGGGTTGAGAAACACCAGCAAACGGTGAAATGCCGTAGTACGGTACCCATGTGAGATGGTGCTGATGTAGGTGTTCACATAGAGCTGCTCTCTGTATCTCTCTACTGCTGCTCTCCTGTTCAGAGTCAGAACAAGT
>NW_012148681.1:0-345 GCF_000956105.1 Propithecus coquereli | reverse complement strand
AACCAAAGGCCTCTTCGTTTTCTATTATCTAAACTCAATTTCTGCTGAAGTAACTGCAAAGGACAAAATAATTTTACATTGATAAAATTATAACTTTGCCAACTGGCAGTAGAATTATATAGCCAGTGAGAGGTGAGATGAATGATGTGTTCAGATCGTTCCATTCTTTTTCTAGGATTTGTTTATAGTTTCGATAGTGAAAAAGTTTTGATGTCTGAAAGAAGGAAGTGTGGTCCTGTGCAAAATTAAATGAATACTACTTTATTATTAACACTTTCCTCCTTATTGATTTCTTATTAACCTTGGATGGCATTTTAATTTTCTAGACTCCAGGTTATATATATT
>NW_012148680.1:21420-21764 GCF_000956105.1 Propithecus coquereli | reverse complement strand
ACCTAGGAATAAACCTAACCAAAGAAGTAAAATATCTCTATAATGAAAACTATAAAACATTGATGAAAGAAATTGAAGAAGATACAAGAAAAATGAAAAGATATTTCATGCTCATGGACTGGAAGAATCAGTATTGTTAAAATGTCCATACTATCCAAAGCAATGGATTCAATGCAATCCTTATCAAAATGCCAGATATTCTTCACAGAAATAGAAAAAATAATCCTAAAATTCATTTGGAACCACAAAAGGCCCAGAATAGCCAAAGCTATCCTGAGCAAAAAGAACAAAACTGGAGGAATCACATTACCTGACTTCAAATTATACTATAGAGCTATATAACC
>NW_012148680.1:21028-21370 GCF_000956105.1 Propithecus coquereli | reverse complement strand
AACAAGGGAAAAATTCACTTCCCAGCCTCTGATAACCATCATTCTCCTCTCTGTCTCCATGACATCTATTGTTTTTAATATTTAGCTCCCACATATGAATGAGAATATGCAATATTTATCTTTCTGTGCTTGATTTATTTCACTTAACATAATATTTTCCAATTCCATCCATGTTGCTACAAATGGCAGAATTTCATTCTTTTGTGGCTATATAATATTCCATTGTGCATATGAACCATAATTTCTTTATCCGGCCATATTTTGATCTTAGGAAAACCAAAGAAAGGGTGTTTAAGGAACGTGTCAGAGGCTGTTAAAACTTTAAGATTTCACACAGAGAAT
>NW_012148680.1:20676-20978 GCF_000956105.1 Propithecus coquereli | reverse complement strand
AAAACAGACACATATACCAATGGAACAGCATAGAGAGCCCCAAATAAATCCACACATCTATAGTGAACTTATCTTCAACAAAGGTGCCAACAATATACAGTGGGGAAAGAACAATCTCTTCAATCTAGGCCAAAACCTAGAAAAATCCATTCGCAATATTAGCATAGGTAAAGAATTTATAACTAAGACCTTAAAAACAAATATGACAAAAACAAAAATAAATAAATTCCACTTAATTAAACTGAAAAGCTTCTGCACAGCAAAAGAAATAATCAACAGAGCAAACAGACAACCTACAGAAT
>NW_012148680.1:18830-19201 GCF_000956105.1 Propithecus coquereli | reverse complement strand
ATGCAGGATGAATGTCCTAGAGATTTTTTTTTTAAATCAAAAGTATTAGATCATGTAGAAGTATATATAGATTGCTTTCCTGACTTAGCTATTCAATGTGGATAAATTCTCATGACCAAATGCATGCATCTTTTATATATCAACACAGAATCATTTAAATTTTTTTGCATCTTATCAGTAAGAATGATTCCAATGAGGATTCTAGTAACTAGATGCAGATGAGTCAAGTTTTTATATGGAGCAAAGAATTTAGGAGAGCACATATAATAAATAATGACATCTTTGATAACCAAAAGGCATAATTTATTCATTCATTTATTTAATTTTTTATGGTATGCCTTTCTTTTGTGCTGGGTACTAGGCATCCTTAA
>NW_012148680.1:11075-12060 GCF_000956105.1 Propithecus coquereli | reverse complement strand
TTTCATTGTATTTTTTTAAAATTAACTTACCTTTAAAGTTCATTGTTTTCAAGAAATCATTAGATTTAGTTGTGGCTTCAGGAATACTTTTTTAGTTTCACTTATCTTGATGTCAAAAGTCCTTTAAGGCTCTTTTAAACTTTATGATTCCTGATCTCAGAATTAAACATAAATAAGTTATTTTTTTCCTGAGTGCTTACTGTGTGCCTGTCATGTATATTGTCATATCAATTCCTTGCAATAGCATTATGCATAGGTTGTATTTTTATTCCTATTTGACAGATCAGAAAAATAAGGCACAGAGCAGTTAAGCAACCTACACAAATTCATTAATAATTCTCCAGTAAAGAAAAGATTCAAAGCCAGGTCTGAATGACTTCAATAACCACAACTACGAGAATTAGACATAGGGGTTCAAATTCTGCTCCAGTATTACCTGGATGAATAACCTTAGGGAAGTTACTTTACCTCTTAGTCCTCAGTTTCTTCATCTGTAAATGGAGCAGATAAGTCATGTACAGATTTAAATAAGATAATGAAAAATTAACACGGTGTCTGATACAGAGTAAATAAATGCTCATGGGATTTTAGTTCTTTTGTCATCATCATTGAACCACCTAATTATCTATATTCCCTGATTCCAACCCTGACCCTTTTTTTCTATGATTAAGCTGAGAATCCCTCTACAGAGTAGCTGCTAAATGTGGCAATGTGTTCTGCCATTATATTTAACTTCAATTAAGTATTTCTCTTTGAGCTAGTTCCTAAGTAACTCCAGGATTTTTGCCCCATTAACAGTTTACTATGTCATGGTATTAAGATTAAAAATTAGCATTAAATAATTACATGGGCTCACTTGCAATAGTATGTAGATTAAAGCAGCCAGCATCTACTGCTTGAGCATCCACACAATTGAATTTTGTATTCTGCATTAGGATTCTGGGGGAAAGTCCCATTTTAATTATATTCTTTTGATCTTCAGCTA
>NW_012148680.1:0-465 GCF_000956105.1 Propithecus coquereli | reverse complement strand
TTTCTTTTGGTGACTATATGCAAACTGTTATGTATATAGAGATGAGAGAATTGTGTCACAGGGTGTGCACATTTTCACCTTTAACAAATACTACCGACATTCCAAATTCCATGTGTCAATTTAAACTATCAACAGCAGTATATGAGAGTTATGGTTACTTCACATTGTCATGAACATTTGTTATTTTTTGCCTTTTTAATTTTAGCCATTGAGTGACTATGTAGTGTCTTCATACCATTTGATTTTCAAAATGATATCAAATTGTAACATAAAGAAAAAATAAATGTTAAATTAATGATTATATTATATTACTCTTAGATTTATTATAGATTTCTTAATTTTAGCAAAGAGAAGAAGTGATATTTAGGTCTGTGCCAAATCATTACGTTGCAAAGAAAAAAAAATCTTGGAGCTGGGAGTCAATTTTCAAGATTAGATAAAAGTTATTTAAATTGTGAATTTTTT
>NW_012148679.1:11978-12278 GCF_000956105.1 Propithecus coquereli | reverse complement strand
GCTATTGATAATCTCCTAAATTAGGTGGTATAATCACTTTCATGAAGCATGTCAGAGAACCTTATTCTACCAGCATGCATGCCTTCTCTATTATCTATTATAGCCATCAGTTAACAATCTAACTCTCTTTATTCTATTTTTTATGTGAAAATTTGTGTGTAAAGACTCTTATGTTGCACTAACTATAGTTTCGCCTGTAAGCGCGGTGTTTCTGCTGAACTGCAAAGGCTAAGCGGTGGGTCAAACAACCTGGTTGAAAGTATAAGCAGGTAGTGACAGACCAGAAGATAAAATATTGAA
>NW_012148679.1:9825-10485 GCF_000956105.1 Propithecus coquereli | reverse complement strand
AATATTCCATATTAAGCATTAAATTAAGCTAAATAGGCATATTTTCCTGTCTCATAAAATTACGTGCCATCTTTTCTCTCGAAACACACAGTGTCATGTGTCACTCTTCTGGTGCCTTGAATCAAAATATATTAGTATATTGAATACAATCATAAAATCACCTGAACAATTGCACTGCCTATTTCTGAGTTAAAAATGTTCTGGATAATGAATAAAAATGCAATACAATGCCTTTTATTTATAGAAGCAAGATTCTCAGTATACAGCCAAGTATTGAACTGATCCATTCCCCGAGATTTGATCATTCTTCTCTTATTGTAAAACTCTAATTCTTTCACAATGTTTTGTGGCCTTCCCGTGAAAGAGAAAAGAATTTTATTTAGGAAAAATTCTGAGGAGTTACTTTATTAATTTTGGGATAAAACATAGAACAATCAAATAAATGCATACAGTACTGTAATAATATGTCCCCTCGAAATTTCTTACGATTTCATAAAAATTTAAGATGGAATCAGTATTTCTAATGTAGACCAATATTTATTTAATTTGAGACATAGGAAGTCTAAAGTTATTTCTAATTGCAAATTAGTAGATGTCTAGAGAACCGTGATAACCTGAAGGTTTGGTAAAACCTGGTAACATTATATGTTAAGTGCCCAT
>NW_012148679.1:6373-7300 GCF_000956105.1 Propithecus coquereli | reverse complement strand
ATTTGGGAACTAAGAACATATATTGATCTGGTCAAAGCAGTAGCACTCTACATAGGCTAGAAAATAAAAGTGAAGTAAGGAAAGTGATAATAAAGTAATTGTTTAGGTAGGGAGAGAACTCTAATTCCCTTAACTGTTTCTTCCTACCTTAGTAGCTGACATTATTATCTGCACAGTTGCCCAGAACCAAAAGATAGGATTCATATTTGATTCCTCCATATCTCTCAGATTTTGATATTCAATTCCCCATAGGTCCTATCCAAATTATCTCTCATACCTTTTTACCCATCTTCATCTCTGTTTCAGCCTCTATGGTTTAAGTCACAATCCTTTCTTACCTACAGGGCCACAATAATGGAGTTCTCTTTTTCCTCAATATAATCCATTCTCTCATGAGAAGCTAGAGATCTTTTTAAGTGGAAAGTTACACCTAGTGTATACTGTTGAAATGCAAACCCTCCAGGCCTGCACAAGACCTGATCTCCAAGAACTTTGTCTAGCTATCTATGTTTTGACCACATCATCTTCTTTCTGTCACTCTAACTCTGCAAATACACTGTGTCTTTTCTTCCTCAGAGCCTTTTCTACTGCAGAGGTTTGTCCTTATGCCTTGAATACTCTAACCTGGATCGTCAAGTAGCAGGCTCTTCTTGTTTCTGACACCTAGGATCTCAATCCAAGTATTTCCCTCCTTCAATCTCACTCAGTGTTAATTTCTGCATAAAACTAAATACTATCTGAAATTACTTTGTTGATTTATTTACTTATTCTTTATTGAGTATCCCTCCCCCCATCTCACCCAGTATACAACAAGAGCAGAGAACTTTATTATTTTTTCTTTTTACTGTTCCTAAGCTGATAAATGTCTTGGCTCATGATTTGTTCTGAATAAATATTTGTTAGATATACAAATAAATAATTCTTATA
>NW_012148679.1:3336-4022 GCF_000956105.1 Propithecus coquereli | reverse complement strand
TGGCATCCTTTAAATTTGCACTAATGAAATTAGAAATTGGTCAAACTTTTAAAGATTTAATAAACCTTTTCACTACTTTGTCCCTCTCATAAGCATGAACAAGTACAGTAAAAAACCCAAGTCATTATTTTGAGAAAGAAATTTCACCTGTAGTTTGTAGTACTTTGTTATTTCTAGAAAATTATTTCAGTAAATGTGTTTATTAAATCGCATATCTTTAGAGATAATCACAAGATGACTACATCTTTTAAAAAGTAAATCAAAATATTACTTATCTTGAAAAAGAGTATTTAATAAATATGAAACAAAAGCAGTTATAGATAGCACTTATTAAATAACATGACTAATGCACTACTAAATCATTTTCATTAGTTAATTTCAGTAATTAAATTAATCTTCTTAATATTTTGGCAAGATATGAATTATTTTTATACCCAGACTGTAGTGCTAAGTGATGTTAAATAACTTTCCCTCCCCAAGTCATATAGCCAGTAAATGTTGAAATTTGCATTCAGACCAAGGCAGATAGCCTGACTCTTGAGCACAAGGTCCTGACTATTATGCTGTACTGCCTCCCAATGGAAGTTTTAGGTTCTCAGCACATAAAGGTTTATCTACTATGGCATATTAGATCATGATCTTTGGAGTTAGGCACAAGTGTTCAAAGACCAGTTCTACCATTGACT
>NW_012148679.1:0-950 GCF_000956105.1 Propithecus coquereli | reverse complement strand
TTAATACCAATTTGATGGTGAGTACATGTGGTGCTTATTTTTCCATTCTTGGAATACTTCACTTAGTAGAATGTGTTCCAGCTCTTTCCAGGAGAATATAAGAGGTGCTACATCACCTTGTTTCTTAAAGCTGACTAGTACTCCATGGTATACATGTGCCACATTTTATTAATCCACTCATACGGACACTTGGGTTGCTTCCACATCTTTGCAATTGTGAATTGTGCTGCTATAAACATTCTAGTGTAGATGTCTTTTTATAGAATGTCTCTTTTTGTTTTGGGTAGATACCCAGTAATGGGATTGCTGGATCACATGGTAATTCTACTTGTATCTCTTTAAGGTATCTCCATATTGCTTTCCACAGAGGTTGCACTGGTTTGCAGTCCCACCAGCAATGTATGAGTGTTCCTACCTCTCCGCATCCACGCCAACATTTATTGTTTTGGGACTTTTTGATAAAGGCCAGTCTCACTGGAGATAAGTGATATCTCATTGTGGTTTTGATTTGTATTTCCCTGATGATTAGATATGTTGAGAATTTTTTCATATATTTTTTGGCCATTATTCTGTCTTCTTTTGAAAAGTTTTCTTCATAAACGAGGAAGTAAAGATGGAAATCAAAGGATTCTTTGAACTAAATGACAAAGGTGACACAAGTTATCAAAATCTGTGGGACATAGCCAGAGCAGTCCTGAGAGGAAAGTTTATTTCCATAAATGACTATATGCAAAAGTCAAAAACAGCACAAACAGACAACCTAATGAATTGACTCAAAGAATTGGGAAAAAAAGAACAGACTAACCCCAAACCCAGCAGAAGAAGGGAAATTAATAAGATCAAATCAGAACTAAGTGAAATTGACAACAGGGAAACTATACAAAAGATTAATAAAACAAAAAGTTGGTTCTTTGAAAAAATAAACAAAATTGACATGCTTTTGGCTAAAC
>NW_012148678.1:15603-16013 GCF_000956105.1 Propithecus coquereli | reverse complement strand
GTATACTGACAACAGTAGACCTCAGTCTAGAATGATTCCCAGTTAACCATCTGTCAATTTTATTTATTTATTTATTTTTGAGATAGAGTCTCACTCTGCTGCCCACGCTAGAGTGCAGTAGTGTCATCATAGCTCACTGCAACCTCAGACTCCTGGGCTTAAGTAATCCTCCTGCCTCAGCCTTCCAAGGAGCTGGGACTACAGGAGCATGCCACCACACCTGAGTAATTTTTTTGTTTGTTTTTTTTTTGTAGAGAAAGTGTCTTGTTATATTGCCCAGGCTGGTCTTTAACTCCTGGCCCAAACAATCCTCCCGCCTTGGCCTCCCTAAGTGCTAGGATTACAGGCCACCACACCTGGCCAACTGTCAATTTAAATAAAACTTCCTGTTTGACAAACTTTCTGTACAC
>NW_012148678.1:12323-12699 GCF_000956105.1 Propithecus coquereli | reverse complement strand
ATATATGTAAAATTATGTTCAAGCAGGATTTGTTGGTGTTAACAACTTAGTGTTGTTTGGGCTCTTTTTCATTGTTTCATGGACCAAACAGGCCCACTTAGCTAAAGACAAATTCTTCCATCTCCATTGCTTTTACATTATAAATGTCTTACCTACGGTGCTCTGTTAGAAGTCTCTCTTCTATATGTTAATATAATGTTTCTCAGTCTTTCAGCCAACTTTGTCAAAATACAGGAGCTATTTCATGGGGATCGTGCTGTCATCTGTCTTCCACACATAACCACCTCAATGGAGCTGGGTTTTGTTAGACTCCTGATGACTGGCTTGTTTGGGATTTTGTTTCTGGTAACCATGCCCTATTTATGTGAAATTGAGC
>NW_012148678.1:9666-9997 GCF_000956105.1 Propithecus coquereli | reverse complement strand
TTTCTGTTTTGGGGGAATTTTTCCTTTTCAGAACCAGTAGGGTCAGAAGATATTGCTAATAATGAAATGGAGATAAAAGGAATGTAAAAGTTGATAAAGGAGGAACATCATTTAGTCCCCTTCATCCAAAATATCTATAATCTAAGTATATGTGCCTGGGAATTAAAAAAAAAATCTTAAGTCATGTCTTTTCTTACCCATTATTATTCTTGATAAGAATGGCCAGTAGTAAAATGGTGGTGGTGAAGATGATGACAGTCAAATAACTAAACAAGTTATTTTATATATTTTTGATGGTAGAAATGTTAGGAGGAAAAGGTAAGTGTTGTAA
>NW_012148678.1:5677-6843 GCF_000956105.1 Propithecus coquereli | reverse complement strand
GCTAAATCCTTCTCTCCTTGAGTATGAACTGGACTTAGTGATTCATTTCCAAAAAACAGAATACAGAAAGGGAAAAATAGTGACTTCACAGTAGCACAATCCGGTAGGTACCACCAACTGATCAAAGTTAATATCACTTATGATAAAACATTGATGTCATGCACCATTTCATATGAGAACACCCCACCTCTATGTATTCTTCCCCAAAATTCATAACCTCAGTATATATCAATCATAAGAAAACATCAGACAAACTCAAATCGAGGGACATCTACAAAATGTATGACCAATACTCTTTAAAAGTGTCAAAGTCACGAAAGACAAGAAAAAACTGAAGGACTGGCACAGATTGGAGTAGATTATGGAGATGTGACAACTAACTGCAATGTGACACCTAGGCTTGGACACTGGAACAGGAAAAAGACATTAGGGAAAAACTGGGGAAATAGGAATAAAATCTGTAGTTTGATAGAGAGTATCATACTAACGTTAATATCTTGGTGTTGACCATTTTACCATGCTAGATGTAAGAGGTTAACTTTAGGGGAATAAAAGAACTGTTTGTACTTTGTAACTCTTCTTAAAACTAAAATTATTTCAAAATAAAAGTTTCTTTTAAAAAATTTGGAAGGAATCTTAAGTGACAAATTGTTCAACACCCTGTCTTTAGGCAGGTAATATGTCATTCATTCAATTGTTTATTCCTAGAATGCAAACTCTGTGAGAACAAGAAACTTAATCTGTTTTTTCCACCACTATAGCCCCAACATTTAGGTGTAATGTATGATGAAGAGAATTTTTAATAATTTGAGTGAAAACAAAAACAGAAACACAATACCATTTCACAAATTTGGCTCATCCTTATATCTTAAAAGTAAAAAATAATGACCCTAACAACAACAGCAATAAACCCTAAATATCCAGGGTATTCTCACACACTATTTTTTAAAAGTTATCAAATTCTAATAAACCATTTCTCATCGTCCTAGTTTTGGGGAGCCAAGATGAATTTACTGACAAGGGATCACACTGCGCCTTGTTTCAAGATTCTTTAATCATGAAGCTAGATATCGCCTTCTGAAGATTTAATGAATAGCTGTGTGGGCTTGGGGCAGTAGACAGCTAGGTAGTATGGAAAGTGATCTGGAACTCGTTAGGGATCACCA
>NW_012148678.1:3521-3897 GCF_000956105.1 Propithecus coquereli | reverse complement strand
CTGAGGTCCTGTGAAATCAAAATCATGTAGCTTATGGTGATGACTAAGAAATGCCACCCTTAAGGTGGATTTCTGAGTATAAAACAGGAACACTTTTTTTCCTACTCCAGAGAATGTACTTTTGAATCTTGGTTCAGGGCCTAGAACACAAAGATGAATTTTTATAAACTTATCAAGACTAATATACAGGAGATCCTTGCATTAAAAAAGAACTCAGACTAGATGATCTTCAAATTTTCTTGCATTCTAGGATTCCATGAAATGAGTGGTGGGTGGTGGTAGAATAACATAGTCCTCTTCCGTCTCAACTTAGTCTTCTGTCCCGGCACCCTGGCAATGACCTTGGATGTTAGGAGAAAATATACCTGCAAAGGGG
>NW_012148678.1:0-1410 GCF_000956105.1 Propithecus coquereli | reverse complement strand
TACTTTAATGGTCTTGCCTTTACTTAAAACAATAATAAATACAACAACAACAACAAACACATCATGACAAGTTTAGAGAGAGACTGCAGAAGAGAGGAAACCTTTATATTTTCTTAACAGAAATTTTTTCCTGAGTTTTTCTACAAGGGGCCACTTATTTTTATTTTTCACTGAACCCCCAAATTATGCATCTGGCTTTGAATATGTAAGGCAGAGGAAGGGAAGGAGAGAGGGAGGGAGGGAGGCAAAGAGATAAAGAGAGACATTTAGAAATCTCTGGGACATATACCCAAAGGCAAAGCAAGAGATAGAGGATTACTTCCCAGATTCTCAGAAGACTTCAGCTTGGGATGGTTTCCTTCTTCAAGCTGTGGTTCATGAAGTTCTTCCCTATACTAAAACATGCTTTAGATGTTACATATTTGATACTGATAAAAATGTAAACTTATAGGCAGGAGCTATATTTTAATTTTTATATATGTATATTACCTTGACAATATTGTGACAGAGATTTTTTTTAAGTACTTAGCTGATATCTGTTGATTCTACTCTCAAAACATGTCCAGAATCTGAACATTTCTTCCAACCTCTACCACTACCAGGACCAATCCACCATCATCTCTCACCTGGATTATCACAGTAGTGTCTTCACTGGTTTCCCTCATTCTGCCCCTCCCATACTATATATCCTTTTAATACAGCAGCCAGAGGGATTCTTACAAAATTCAATTCACCAATTCAATGCAATCCCTTCCAAAATACCAACAATATTCTTCAATGAATTTTTTTTAAAAAATCCTAAAATTCATATGGAACAACAAAAGGCCCTGTATAGCTAAAGCAATCCTGAGCAAAAACAACAAGGCTGGAGGCATCACTCTACTTGACTCCAAATTATACTACGTGGCTATAATAACCAAAACAGCATGGTACTGGCATAAAAACAGACACATAGACCAATGGAACAGAACAGAGAACCCAGAAATACCACATTTATAGCCCACTCAGTTTCAACAAAGGTGCCAAGAACATACACTGGGGAAAGGACAGTCTCTTTAATAAGTGGCAATGGGAAAACTGGATATCCACATGCAGAAGATGAAACTAGATCCTTACATTTCACCATAGACAAAAATCAGCTCAAAATGGATTAAAGTTTTAATTGTAAGACCTGAAATTGCTAGGAGAAAAGCTTTTTGGGTAAGACCTCAAAAGCACAGGAAACAAAGGCAAAAATAGACAAATGGGATTAGATCAAGCTAAAAAGCCTCTGCACAGCAAAGAAAACAATCAACAAAGTGAAAAGACAATTATCCATCCTTGTTGAATATTTTCTCCATGGAAAAAATATTCGCAAACTATCCATCTGACAAGGAATTTATAATGAGACTATGTAAGGAACTCAAAAAA
>NW_012148677.1:16167-16479 GCF_000956105.1 Propithecus coquereli | reverse complement strand
ACAGAACAGGTGTTCTCTAGCAAGCACTTTTATCAGGTATGTATCACAGCATTTTTTAACAACTTGTTCCTATACCAGCCTCCTCTACTATAACATGATTCTATAATAAAACATAATGTTCAGCCTGAATGAAGGTATTGATAAATATTTGATAAAACTGTAGTTCAAGTCCCGTAGACAAAATGAAAACATTTACTACAGGTAACAGTAGATCTAAGGAGATACCTAATGACAACATGGAAATAGCATTTACTATTTCAAATGACAGGGGAGTTCCTTTATAGCATCCAACTGACTTTTTATCAAGTTTTG
>NW_012148677.1:10040-10482 GCF_000956105.1 Propithecus coquereli | reverse complement strand
GTTTGGCAGTGTTCTAAAAGTTAAACATAAACTCACCAATCCCATAAAATACTCTTATGAATTTACCCATGAAAAATAAAGATTTATGTCCACACGAAGACATGAATGAGAATTTTCATAGAAGTATTATTCATAATAGACTGAAACTAGGAATCCCAATGTTCATCAGGTAAACACAGTGTGGTATATCCATACAACGAAAGACTATTCAGCCAGGGGGGAAAAAATGAACTACTGATACCTGTTAAAACATAGATGACTCTCAGAAGCATTATTATCAGGGAAAGAAGCCAGAGGCAAAAGATCACGCATTGTATGATTTAATTTTTACGAAATATCTAGAAAAGGTAAAGTTACAGAAAGCAGGTAAGTGATTGCTTAGAGCTGAGGAAGGCAGCAGGGATTAACTGGGAAAAAACAAATGTATGGAAACTTTTCAGGG
>NW_012148677.1:5189-6083 GCF_000956105.1 Propithecus coquereli | reverse complement strand
ATGTAAAACAATACCTTCCCTCCAATTACCTCTACTGCAAAATTTATATGACAAAATTACTCTTTTGGAACTGCTTATTTATCACAATCTCTTAGTATAGAATTATAACTCTTTAGGCTCAGAATAGTACCACTGAAAGTTAGATAAACATAGGCAAACAAACATTCTGCAGTATAAATTTCTAACTCATTTTGAAAATTATAACAATGAATTTTATATTTTGTTAATAAAAGAGGTACACTTTAAAAACCTGACCATCAATCTTCTCACCAAATGATAACTGTTTGTAAAATACACACATTTATGTTTTTTAAAAAAATATTATTTATTTTTCAAAATCAATTTGGTTTCTCCTCCTTCCAATCAAAACCTATTACAGAATTACTGAATCGTGTTATCCTGAAATGAGAGGAGGCCTTAGAGATCACCTAATCTAAGCCTCACTTTATAAATGAGGACACTGAGGTCCAGAGAACTGATATAAATTGGATATAGGATTAACTTGTTTAAGAAAAGTAACACTTTATCAGTCATTGGTAAAATCTAATGTAAAGAACTGGTCTCCAAAGTCTTTGATTTTAATGAGAAAAGATAATAGCCTCTCTTTCTTAGTCAAATAAATTGGTTTCAGATTTATTAAAGTTTGGTGAATATATTCTTAGAACTTTAGATTAGTTGTGCCAGACGAAGGGGTAACGTTTTCCTGTTACTAGCTGTCCTCCAGGAGATTAATGATCCGTGCCCATGCCTGACTATGGCGTGTCTCTTCTCCATGATCTAGAATGGATTTGCCTTCACACTGAGTTATCTATTCCCAAACATTCTGCCAGTGGCTCTCTGACTAGAGAATTCAAGTCCTTAGAAAGCTAGCAGCATTTATTTTTGGTATTTTAT
>NW_012148677.1:1494-3787 GCF_000956105.1 Propithecus coquereli | reverse complement strand
GAAAAATGTTTATTAAATATCAAGTGTTAACCATGGCCAAGTTGAAACTTGCAGAGGAAAATTTCTTACACACAAAAAGCCAGGTGAGAAAAATATGCAGGGTGCTGTTGCATGTTCAAAGAATAAAGCTTAGGTCTGGAGATGAATTCTCCTCATTCAGAATTCATGTTAAAAAGACACATTCTTTCCTCACATTATTGGACTACTTTAGTGATGTAATATTTTCTTCAGTATGTAATAGGGAAAAAAATCATTAAACGAGCAACTCTTGGGAACAATTGCAAAATAGAAAGAAACACATATAAGTAATTCAATGTCAATGATGACTTTATTATGCACATAATTTATATGGAGTCACAGACTGCCTCTTTTCATCACTAATTGCATTAAGGGTTATTTAAGGTTCACTTAATGAATAGAATCTCCTTGGTGTGGACAGCTTTGCAAAACCATGAACATTTCCTTAGCAATTAACAATTCCTTAGGGTTGCCACAGACTGAGTTTGAATCTCTGGCATGTAATGTTGATATGTAGATACCTACAAATAGATATAGTGTTACCCCATCAAGAAAAAAAAGACAACAGCAAAAAGCTTACCTTTGTAAGTGTGATTAATGACTAAGATAATAGGAGTGGCTTCACACACATCTGAGTTAAAACTTGCAGACTCCCCAAGCCCTGACTCCCCATCAACAGAAAGGAAAGGGCTGCACCTTCCTCACCAAACTTTTCTGTGGAATGCGGCACGAGTCATGGGACATGCAAATAACACGGCACAGGGGCTTCACATCACTCTGTTAGCAATTACTATTGTTATAGTTAAGATTTTCGTTGTTAAGGCTGCCTAGCTACTCAGATATCCTTGTGTAAAAAAACATTCATCTTGTTCCACCAAAATCATTCTCTTGGACAGAGCTTCTGAAGAAATAATGAGCTGAATCAACTCTGCCGATCTATGGGAATGATAAATGTTAGAGCCACATAGCATTGAGAGCGTACCTTAGAGTACTTGACTTTTACTGAGTGTATCATCATTCAGGCAAAAAAGAAAAAGAAAAAACCACGAGTGTACATGAGATGCATGCCAAGTTCAAGGCATTGGGAGGAGGTTTCCCTAAAGGTAGCCATGCACATTCAAGGCACTCTGAGGACAGGATTTTGGAAAAGGTCAGTCATCCTCACTTTTTACGATTCTATGGGAAATTATTAAATAACTCTGTTTATTTTACAGTTATTAAACTTTGTTACTACAGAAATATCAGATATGCACATTCTAATTCTCTCATTTCGTTCAATGTGTGCAATGTGAGAGTTGAACGAATATATTAGAAATATCACTGATCCGGGAACAAGATAAACCATACTTTAATCTCAGTTTTACTATGAGTATTTGTTTTCCAGTGTAAAAGACATTTAATCTCTTTTAGTATCTATTTCCTTTTCAGAACAAGATTGAAAGGAAATCTCTTTTTGCCTAACCCCCAAGGTTATTGAAATGATTCATTTAGGTAATATAAAACAATTTATATGTTTAATATTGATGAAGCTGTTCATTCCAGTACATTCCCAATAGCCTTTTCTCTATGGTGCATAACATAATCACAGGTTTCCCCCATTAAGGTTTAGGGTAATTGTTGTTTGTTTTTCTCAGTGAATATTAAACTGCATGAGCTTGATAGGTAAAAATAGCAAAATTGTTTCTTAAAAGTGAAAAAAGGCCAGGCACAGTGGCTCACACCTATAATCCTAGCACTCTGGAAGGCTGAGGAGGGAGGATTGCTTGAGCTCAGGAGTTTGAGATCAGCCTGAGCAAGAGCAAGACATTGTCTCTACTAAAAATAGAAAAATTATCCAGGTGTTGTGGCACGTGCCTGTAGTACCAGCTACTCAAGAGGGTGAGGCAGGAAGATTGCTTGAGCCCAGGAGTCTGAGGTTGTTGTAAGCTATGATGATGCCACTGTACTCTAGCTGGGACTGCAGAACGACATCCTTTCTCAGAAAAAAAAAAAAAAAGAAAAGAAAGAAAAATACACCACAAAGTTTTGAGAACAATTTTGTACACCAATTACATATACTTAAAATAAAGGTGTATCCATTCAATCAATATGCACTGAGCACCTATTATGGTGTCAGGAACAGTGTAGGTGTTTGGAATATGCCAGTAATGAAAATACACAAAGATCCTGTCCTCATGGAACTTAGATTCTAGCAGCAGAAAGACAGAAAATAAAGAAAGAATATTATAATAAATCAATGCATTATATACACTGGTGGAAGATGGTAATCACGCAT
>NW_012148677.1:0-329 GCF_000956105.1 Propithecus coquereli | reverse complement strand
CATCTACCACAACAGTTAAATCATGTGAATGATATCAAGAATATACATTTTTATATTTTGCTCGTTTTATAAAAACATAACAGCAGAGGAATCAGTCATGATTTATCTGTCATATGATCATTATATCGGGTCCTTCATGCATAAAACTGAACAACCGATGCTTGCTACCTATAAATCAAACTGAGGATAAATATTAAAATAAACTAATTTTAATGGATATTTTTTATCAAGTAGATAAATGGGAGAAATAATTTGGTTTGATGGCAGAAACCTCGTAGCTGTGTTCTAAAACCATCAAGTAGCAAAATACTAATTAATTTTTTAAATAT
>NW_012148676.1:13993-14331 GCF_000956105.1 Propithecus coquereli | reverse complement strand
AATCTATGAGTTTAATAATAAGCACAGAAATTTCACATTCACAATTTTTCAATTAGCCACTAAAATACTATTTGAAAACACTTCTTTTTATAACAAATAATTGGAAATACAGCAGATATTTCTACACTCAAACAAGTAACAACTAGTCCAGTATCTCCTTAGGTGAATTGTAAAAGCCCTAAAAAGAAAGAAGGCTGAAACGTCAGAGAGGGCCAAAGATACCTGAACGAAAGATCAGACAGAGACTCAGAAGTGGCTGTGGTTTACTGTTCAGCACCATTAGAATGTAGATTCTCTCTTTGGAATAGTTAATGGGATGGAAATTGCATATAAGATTT
>NW_012148676.1:10887-11283 GCF_000956105.1 Propithecus coquereli | reverse complement strand
AGAGGGATTGATTTTAGACAGGAGCATGTCTGCATGATCCATGGTAACAGGAGGGGAGGAGAGTATGTGGGTACAGATGCTACTTGGTGGGTAGATATGATGTTATCAGTTTGTAGGGGTCCTCTTCTGGTGCCTTCTATTTTAGGAGAGATTTCCTGATCTCCCTTTCCATTGTTTATATATTATCCCTGTATATATAGTAAAGGTCATCATGGTGATGGAGGCAAGATAGCCAGTTGGTTGGTGCTGTATTTTATCCTAAAGTAACTTGCACTGTTCTTGGTATTTTTAACATAATTTTAAAATATATGGGAGACTTGCATCTGTAGATCATGAGCTTTTTGAGGGCAGCAACTTCTTTTCCCACAGCTCCTACCACAAATTTCAATCAGTATG
>NW_012148676.1:5467-6829 GCF_000956105.1 Propithecus coquereli | reverse complement strand
GAAATAACCATATATAGCCATATATATGACCATATATAACCATATATAACCCAATTAAGTTATTAATTCTAGAATACATGGGACAAAGTGGGGTTCGAGTAGGTTTTTAAATAGAGCTGTCCAGAATGAAATTTAGTAAGCTAAATCCTCACCTCATTAATTTAGCTCAGCTAGTGTGAATTTTAGATATTCCTCTTTACTCTTTATAGTCATGTGGGACACACTCAGCCCATTCATGCACATCACTCACACATACACATACTCACAGCTCTCTCACAACAAGAAACATTAAATCCCAGAAACACTGAAATATAGATCCAGATTAGACAGAACTCTTTCCCTAAATGTTATACAGGTCCTTCCACATATAGGATAAAGCTTCGTATCTATTTTTAAAGGGAGTACTGGAGACATTCCTTACCCTTTTTTTTTTAACTATATCAAACATTTTATTTGATGTTTCATGCTAGGTTGATTACCCTTTTTTTGTTATCCTCCTGTCTCTAAACCATACATAGAAATCTACAGGTGCATAAAAAAGAATGCCTAATGCTGCATTTTGTTTTCAAGCAACAGGACCATCTGCTTTTTGATGGCCACCCTCTGGCTAAACAAAGACAAGTCCAAGACTTCAAAATTACCACTTTTTTAATTTTTATCTAGTACCACATTCAAAAACAGAGCTTCCCCACATTATTATTTTATAGGTAAATGGGAAACAATATAAGAAATTATTATCTTCTTATTGAAGAATTGATGCAACCCCTGCTGCTGTGTCTGTGTGTGTGTGTGTGTGAGTGTCTGTGTGTGTGTGTGTGTGTGTGTGTGTGTATGTTTAGCAGGAGCTTTGCATTTTCAATTATAATCACAGGAAGGAAGAAAATAAATTAAAATGTCCTTCATAAATTATTGCAATTTATTTTTACCCCCAAATTAATTACATTGGTTCTATAAAAATATGAAAATATTTGACATTAACACTTTATTCACCAGTTAAGGATAGAGGTACTTGCATAGAAAGATGCATGCCAAAAAGATAAAGTGCTTCTGCTCCTCCCTCACATATCATCTTTCTATATGAATTTGTATATAACTAGATACTGTTAGAGAAGAAAAGAAATGAAATATATGTTCTATGCTGTTGGGAAAACCATGCTATAAGACAGATCTATAAATACTGAAAAAACTTGAGAACTTAAATAAATACACAACACAAAGTTGGTGTAACTGCAACAATTAAACAGTAAGAGAACAATTATTTTGGATCACTATTAAGGCTTCCTGTGGGTAAAGAAACACAGCAGCATAAAGAACATGAGGTTTTGGAGGAATATATTTTATATACAATGAAATGCACATATT
>NW_012148676.1:3994-4519 GCF_000956105.1 Propithecus coquereli | reverse complement strand
TATCATTTTGTTTTCTTCATTTCTTTAGTCAGAAATCTGTCTAAACCAATGCATTATAGATGCCTTTTGGTAATATGACTTGTTTAAAAATAAAAGGATACCATATTACTGGTAGTAGGCTTCATAATAACAATACCTTTCTTTATATTGATTTAGCTCTTATAAAATGATTGTAGAGATATTATGATTCAATCATTAAGGTAAACTTATAGGTAAACATAGCAGATATTTTGATTTCCAGTTTTCAGATATGTGCTCAATGGGTAATGATTCAATGATTTATCCACAAGTCTATATATCCATAATATATAGTAACCAGTTAATACCAAACCTGGGGGCTTCTGATTGTAATCTCACAGGCTCTGCACTTTCCCAAGGTTCATGAAGACAAGTCTGAATGTCCTCTCATATTTTTTCATATCAAGTACAACTATACATTTAATTGAAATTTAGTAAGCATTTAATATGTTATATACCACTGCAATTATTTTTGTAGGCATTGTTGTCTAATTAAATAGTATATTA
>NW_012148676.1:0-929 GCF_000956105.1 Propithecus coquereli | reverse complement strand
GTCTAAACGGGAGTGGGGTTAAGGGTCAAAGTATCCAAAGGACAAACGTGTAACTTCTTTAAGATAGGATTATGATGGCTAGCATAAAGAAATTCAACATTCAACTTCTATATTACTAATCATGACCCAAAGTAGAACTTACGATCCCAAAATATATACTGATTGGGGGTAATTATATACCTTTGGGCTCTATGTACTTATTTAATTAATAATGTAACATCCTAATGTAAAAAGATTGCAAAGTTATGTTTCTATTTGATTTGGCAAATTATGTAACACAAAGAGAGGTGGACTTAAGCAGAAATTTAAGGGAAGGAGAGGTTTACAGTTCCTACAAAATACATGGCAACAAGTCCAGTGCTCCTTAAAGTTTTTTTCTCCATATATTTTTAGCGTCTAAATCCTTGCTCTTCATTTATGATCACTGTGAAGACTCTCAGGTGAAATGTTTTGGCTATAGTAATTTTATTTTACTTTTTTTAAAATCAAGAATTTAGTGATTTCTTCAATTTAAAATATATACTCATATACATGTATATATATGTATGCGGATATATACATATATGCATGATTGTGTGTATATTATATATATATATTTTTTTTTCTCCTATGCTTTCTTTGCTTTATGTATAATCAAGCCACAGAAGACTATTCTGTAAAGAGAAAAGACTTGAAATTCCAAGAATGCCTTTGCAAAACAGATTTAAAAGCAAAAAACAAACAAAAAAACACTTTGGCCTGTCATGTTGCATTTCTATAACTACAGTGTACATATATTGAATCAATTTTTTTACTGAGATATTCTTTACCTTATATAAATACTGCATAAATACATCAGACAGTCGTCAATTCCTATAAGGAAAAGCACAAAACAGTTTAGAACAAAATAATTCAAAACTGTGGACACTGAAAGAGCAAAGTACAACAAA
>NW_012148675.1:3348299-3349446 GCF_000956105.1 Propithecus coquereli | reverse complement strand
GACCAGATGGTTTCACACCCGAATTTTACCACACCTACAAAGAAGAACTGGTGCCTATCCTGCAGAAATTATTCCACAGCATGGAGAAGGACGGACTCCTCCCCAACACATTTTATGAAGCCGACATAACCCTGATACCAAAACCAGGAAAGGACACAACAAAAAAGGAAGACTACAGACCAATATCCCTTATGAATATAGATGCAAAAATTCTTAACAAAATTCTAGCTAACCGAATCCAGGTGCTTATTAAGAAAATAATCCATCATGACCAAGTGGGCTTCATTCCAGAGATGCAGGGATGGTTCAACATATGCAAATCTATAAACGTAATTCACCACATAAACAGAAGCAAAAACAAACATCATATGATTCTCTCAATAGATGCAGAAAAAGCATTTGACAAAATTCAACACCCTTTTATGATAAGAACGCTTAACAAAATAGGCATAGATGGGGCTTACCTAAAAATGATACAAGCCATTTATGACAAACCCACAGCCAACATCATACTGAATGGGGAAAAATTGAAAGCATTCCCACTTAGAACTGGAACCAGACAAGGTTGCCCACTATCTCCACTTCTATTCAACATAGTGCTGGAAGTCCTGGCCACAGCAATCAGGCAAGAGAGTGGATTTAAGGCATACAAATGGGAACGGAAGAGATCAAACTCTCACTATTTGCTGATGACATGATATTATATCTAGAAAACCCCATGGATTCAACCAAGAGGTTCCTGGAATTGATAAATGAATTCAGTAAAGTCTCACGATATAAAATCAATACACACAAATCAGAGGCTTTCATATACGCCAACAACAGTCATACCGAGAACCAAATCAAAGACTCAATTTCCTTCACAATAGCAGCAAAGAAAATAAAGTATCTAGGAATATAGTTAACTAAGGAGGTAAAAGATCTCTACAGGGAGAACTATGAAACATTGAGGAAGGAAATAGCAGAGGACATAAACAGGTGGAAAACCATACCACGCTCGTGGGTCGGCTGAATCAACATCATTAAGATGTCTATACTACCCAAAGTGATCCACAGATTCAATGCAATCCCTATTAAAATACCAACATCATTCTTCACAGATGTAGAAAAATTAATTCTATGCTTTGTATGGAACCAGAGAAGACCC
>NW_012148675.1:3347339-3348249 GCF_000956105.1 Propithecus coquereli | reverse complement strand
CTGTAAGTCATCTCTGCCACTGCTATTTGGAAGAAAGCAAAACCACTAGAAATCAGAATGGCTGTGTCCAGGCTCTGCTCTGTCACCAATTAGCTGCTTTCCCATTTCTACACCATATGACAAAGACTCTGCTTCACAGAGAACTGCCCTAGGTGTGAGACCCTGACTAAAAGGAATTAGATCTTATACACTGTCCTTTAGCACTACATTGGGGAACACCTGTGCTTTTTGAGTTATGAAAATGTAAAAAGCAGGCTATGGTCTCCTTTGTGAATAAAATTTATCCAGAAAAAAATTTACCTGCAAATTCTGTCTAGAAAACATAACAGAAAATTATGTTGCCACTACTCACATTTCAATGAATCTTTACTTGCTCCTCTGAAAAGAAAAATTAAAATTACATCTCTCAGAAAATGAATTTCCCTTTCAGACATAGGAAATGAGAAGATTGAATGTATTCTAATCTTGTCAGGCACTTAGATGTAATTAGAGGCAGGCTACTTTACGAAACTTGATGTCAGGCTAATCTAGAAGAATAAGGTATATGTAGAGCAATAAAGAAGAGACTCGAAGGGGAAAAAAGGTGATTGTGTTTAGATTTGAAAAAAACTGTAGTAGCTAGACATTGTCTAACCTGTATGTCTATTTTTTGCTTGGAGTTTTATTTTGATTGGAACATACCAAGGTCAGAACACAATCTTAGATCAAAAATGATGAGTAATATACTGGACTGCTGAATATTTCCAGGAATCAGATCTCTCTCTCCTCATGCTTGAAGATATAGTCTGCTTGGCAGCAGGGAAGGGAAATTTATTGGGTTAAGTAATAAGTGTATAAAATGTATTTGGTTAGAGATGTTTTTATTTAAGAATATTATGGATTTTTAAAAAGAAAAGATATATAAGACAAT
>NW_012148675.1:3321304-3343569 GCF_000956105.1 Propithecus coquereli | reverse complement strand
GAAGACTGAAACAGGATACACACCTCTCAGCACTCACAAAAATCAACTCGCGGTGGATAACAGACTTAAAACCTAAGGCATGAAACTATAAGAATTCTAGAAGAATAGGTTGGAAAAACTCTTGTAAATATCAGCCTGGCAAAGAATTTATGAAGAAGACCCCAAAGGCAATCACGGCAACAACAAAAATAAATAAATGGGACCTGATTAAATTAAAAAGTTTCTACATAGCCAAGGAAACAATCAATAGAGCAAATAGCCTACATAATGGGAGAAAATATTTGCATGCTATATATCCAACAGATGCTGGCATGGATGCAGAGAGATAGAAACACTCATATACTGCTTGTAGGACTGCAAACTAGTACAACCTCTATGGAAAGTAGTATGAAGATACGTAAAAGAATTAAAAGTAGAACTACCATTTGATCCAGAAATCCTACTACTAGGTATTTAACTAAGGGAAAAGAAGACATTTTATTAAAAAGACACTTGCACTTGAATGTTTATAGCAACACAATTCACAACTGCAAAGATATGGAAACAACCCAAGTGCCCATCAATACATGAGTGGATTAAGAAAACATAGTAAATGTATACCATGGAGTATTACTCAGCCATAAAATATGTTGGTGAACCTTTTGTAACATCCTGGATGGAACTGCCGATCATCCTTTTAAGCAAAGTATCACAAGAATGGGAAAAAAAACACGTGTATTTACTAATAAATTGGAACTAATTGATCAACACTCATGTGCACATATGGTAGTAAAATTCAATGGAAATAAAGCAGGTGGGAGGGGGACAGAAGGGATGGGTAAATTTACACCTAATGACAGTATCTGGGTGACGGACACACTTAAAACTTTGACTCAAACTGTATAAAAGCAATTCATGTAACCAAAACGTTTGTACTCCTGTAATATTCTGAATTTTTTTTAAAAAAGTTAAGATGGTTTTATTAAATTCCTATTCAAGACATTTTAATGATGATCTCTATAAATTCTTGATGAGCATTGTCAATGAAAAACTTTTCACCTTACTAGCAGGTGATAAAAAAGAAGAAATAAAACCCTTTTATGCAACCATTCAAAAACTTACAATAGCCGAAATTATATTTAAGGGATTTAAGAGCTCTTCCATTGACAAATATAACTGTTCAAGTTCTTATAATAACATGAAGACATTTTAAATCCAATTGAACTTTTCATATCAAGAATTGCAAAATAATGAGGAAGCCCTGATTTGTAGAACATATATATCAATATTAGTAAAAACAAAACCCTGCAACTATCTTGGGCGTAAGTTTTCTACCCAGAATTTCCTATTAGATTGCATGTAGGATGTGAGAGAAAATAGGAGTCAAACACAACCCCAAGGTGTTTGATTTGAATGACTGAAAAAAAAGTCATCAATTATTGAGATGCAGAACAGGTTGTGGATAAGGAACTATCTGGAGATTGGTTTGGGACTGCTAAGTTTTAAATACTTATTGTTATCCAAGTGGAGATGTTGAGTAGGCAAATAAATCTATGTGTCTGGAGTTCAGGAAAGAGGAGGGAAAAAGGGATCTGTAGCAGTAAAGACCTGTGCAAACCAAGGGAATCTTGCAATTGAAAGTCCATGTTTAGAAAAAGAACCAAAATAATAAGACAAAATGCCTAAACCCAAAGGCCCAAGAATGGGTCCTGAAAAGACTGAGGTGGCATTAGGAGGTTTCCAATAACCCACCCTACAGTCCAAAAGGTTTACCTAAAATTCAGACCTAATAATGCCACTCCCCTGCCAAAAGCTCTTGAACAGCTTCCAGGCCCCCAAGAATGAAGCCCAGTCCCCTTAGCATGACTGTGCCTTTACATCCGGCGCCTGCTTAATGGTTCATTCAGCCTCATCTTTTGCAACAACATCCCGGCCACTCCCCCACCCTGACAAAAGCATTCTCCACTTCAAAGAGGCGAATGACTTTTTAAAAGCTGATACTTTCAGCTATCTCTGACTTTTCCCTTCCCCACGCTCTTACCCAGACTAACCTATATTGTTCTTTTAAGTTTCAAGTTAGATATTGTTTCATACTTTATTCTAATTGCCTTTTAACCCACTAGGTAATAGTGGATTAACAGACAATGTATTAGTTTCCTGTGGCTGCCGTAACAAATTAACCCAAACTTGGTGGTTTACAACAGTAGAAATCGATTCTCTCCCAGTTCTGGAGACCAAAAGTTGGCAGGTTCCCTGGACTGCGATCAAGGTGTGGGGAGGGCCACACTCCCCCTAGAGGCTCCTTTTCTCCTGCTGCAGCATCCTTCTCATGGCCTTCCCCCTTCCAGAGGCTGTCCTTCGTCCTTGGTTCATGCTATGACCCCTGCCTTGTCGTAGTGCCTTCTTCCTCTTCTCTCACATCTCTCACAGTGAGAGCAGGTCCCTCTTAGTAAGTCACATGATTGCATTTAGGGCATACCCAGATAACCCAGAATAATCTCCCCAACTCAAGATCCGTAATGTCATCGCATCCACAAAGTCTCTTTTAGCATATAAAGTTCACAGGTTCCATGGATTGGGACTTGAATAACTTTGTGGTCATGATTCAGCTGACTACGGTCAACACTGGCTGTTCTGTTCATCACAACATTCCCCACAGTGAGTGCTGTGTCTGTCACATAATAAGTACTCAAGTAACATTTTTTGAATGAATAAATGAATTAATTTAATGACTTTTTAATCACTGGAATACTTCATTAATCTTCCTCTTAGACATAACGAGAGATAAGTCATTACAGTAACCCCCCTTATCTGTGGTTTCACTTTCCATGGTTTCAGTTACCTGTGGTCAAACTCAGTCCAAAAATATTAAATGGAAAATTCCAGAAATAAACAATTCCTAAGTTTTAACCTGTGCGCTATTCTGAGTAGCGTGATGACATCTTGCACCACCCTGCTCCATCCAGCCCAGGACGTGAATCACCTCCTTGCCCAGCAAAATCTATCCATGCTGGATACGCTACCTGCCCATTAGTCACTTAGTAGTCATCTGGGTTATTTTCTCATTGACAAATCACAGAAGAATAAGGATGAGTATAGTACAGTGAGATATCCATATAACTTGTATTACAATATATTGTTTTAATTGTTCTATTTTATTATTAGTTATCATTGTTAATCTCTTACTGTGCCTAATTTATAAATTAAACTTTATTTTATGTATGTATGCATAAGAAAAAACATAGTATATATAAAGTACGGTACTATCCATGGTTTCAGGCATCCACTAGGGGTCTTGAAATGTACCCTCTGCAGGTAAGAGGGGACTATTGTATCTCTTATCAACTTATTTCTGATAAACAAAAAGAAGTTTTTATGTGATCAAACAGAGCTTATTCTTCTAGTATCATATTTGACAAAGTTTATTAAACTAGGGGAGAAAAATCCTTGGTCAGGTTATTGAGAAGAAATACAGAAAAGAGCACTGAGGCTCTTATCAAACTTAAATCTTACTATAAACTTCTAATTGCCTCCCCAGAATGCAAATAATAAATCCTTTTGGGAGGAAGAGCTCTTGCTGTAAGGATGGCTAATGAGGGCTGGTGTGGGGGATTTAGTTACCAAGAGTGAATGAGGTCCTGGGAGTCCAGATCCCAAGGACACATGCGAGGCTTAATTTTCTCAGCTTTACCATCCCAACATGCCCTCTTTCTGATTTAAGTCCCAGTGATGTTTTCCTCACATAGCACACGGTTCATTTAAAAGTTTAAATTCGTGAGAAAACCATGTAACGAATATATAGAACAGAGCTAAGTAGTTTTCAAAAGGATGTGAATAAGGGCTACTCTGGGCACATGACCACCCAGAATAAAAACATTTCCCATCTTCCCTCTCAGTTAAGTGCAGCCAGGAGACTAATTGCTGGCAAATGTGGTTTAAATGAAAGCTGTGTGTACAACTTCTAATAAGCACACTTGAAGAAGGCATGCTCCTCCCTGCTCCGTTTTTCCTTACTACTGGCTAGAAAGTGGTGTGATACTAGAGTTCAGGCAGCTATCTTAGAACATGAGGCAGCAAGTTAAGAAATAGAAGAGCATCAAGATAGAAGAAACTGAATCCTGACAATTGTGAAACTACCATACAAATCCTGGATTGCCCACCTCTGGAGTCCTCTAGGTTAGACAGAAATACACTTTTATCTTGTGTAAGTTACTCTTATTTTGATTTTTCTGTTACTCATAGCTGAATCTAATCCAAATTCAGAATGTAGGTACCTAGAAATGGGTACTTCTCTACTTTAAGAAAAATTAGGTATTGGTGTACTGGATGTGGTGGGCAGCAGGGCACAATTAGTTATTTCAGGGTGGAAATACAGGGACTCTTGTTTCATGATGGCACAGCTTGATCAGTCAAAATTCTTGACCAAATGGAAACCTGTTCACCCGCAAGGCACCTTGTTGCAAGACGCATGCCCAGCAAGGCTATAACATTAAGGGAAATGACAGAAAAGATTCACAATGCTGGCAGTTGTTGGTTTCTTCTTCCCTCTTTCAGCAAAGTCCTACATGAAAAGGTTAAATTCTGGCCACAGCTAGCCAGTCTGCAAGTAGAGATGGAAGGGAATTCAACTTTGCTAAAAGAGGCACCCTCTGTTTACAGCTTGAAATCTAAATTTATTTAAAGTCCTAAGATTTAGAACATTGCTAGGTTGAAAGAGTCTATAGCTTCAATACCTCATTCTGAAGCAGCAAGGTGAGGTTGGCAGTGTGGCTAAATAAAGGCTCTGACAGGAGATTGCATTTATGCCAACCACACAAAAGCTGTGCATCTACTAGCAAAGATGGCACTAAAGATGTTTCCTTTACCCCTAAACCCAATATGTCAGACAGTCACAAGATAGTCATAAGGGACTGGAGGATCAAAGAAGCCAATAAATTAAAGAGCACAGTCTTAAAAACTATATTTAAGAACTATAATTGTGGTTACTTATATATGGAACTGACCAGAAGTAAATAAATTGAAAGCTCACTTTTTTTAGAGAGAGAATTATATTGACAAAACCTTTATACCAAGCCTGCAAAAGTCGTATCAGTTGTCTTTTACTATATAACAAACTACCACAAATTTAGTGGTGTGAAACTACAACAGTCCTTCATTATTATTATTATAATTATCATCATCATCATCATCATTATCCCTCACACTTCTGGGAAGTGACTATATTCAGTTAGATGGTTCACACTTAGAGTCTCTGATGAAGTTGCAATCAGACAGTGGCTAGTGCTGGAGTGATCTTAATGGGTTTCTCATTCACAAGTCTAATGCTTGATGCTTGCTGTTGACTATGATCTCAGCTAAGCCTGTGAGGCAGAACACTACATGTGATCCCACAACATGACCTGGGCTTCCTCATAACATGGTGATTGGTTTCCAAGAGCAAGCACCTCAGAGAGTCAAGTAGAAGCTGCATCACCTTTTAAAACCTCAGGTTGGAAATCACATAGTGACATTCTGCCATATTCTATTGGTTGAGGCAGTCAGAAGGTCCAAGTTTCAAGGAGAGAGGACATAGACTCTATTTCTTGATGGGGAAATAACAAAGTCATGTTGTAAGAATAACTGGTAAGATAGGAGAAAATGTTACAGCCATCTTTGTGGGAGAGTCTGTAATTGTGTAACCTTCAAAATATAATTCCTGCCCTCCACAGAGAAAATGGCAGAAACAGTAAGTGATCTGAAAAAGTTCCATGACCATCATGAGGGGCTTACTATCCATTGTTAGCTTCAGAGATGTCCTTCCATGAAAACAGAAAACAAGAAACTTTCCAGGAACAAAGCCAGAACCATAGAGAACAATGGATGAGGGAGTTCCTTCCAAAGAACAGAATCAGGGGTTTCCAGATAATTAATCAAAGAAGTTGTCCCACACTATTCCTGCCTATAGGAAATTTATAATTTCTACGGAACAGTGACTGGTGGTTATCTCCATTCTCCCCATTTCTGAATAGGAGTTTTTATTTCAAGTAGCCTATTCCTCCTCTAATACGGTACATTGGATGTGCTCATGGCAGACAATTTGTCTTTTAGTTCATGGGTTACCAGAACTTAAGGAGTCATATCCAGGCCTGATGGATAAATCTGCCTAAGTCCCAGAGATCCTGAACTTTACACTACAATTAGTAACTTCATGGGATTCAGGTTGCCTCCTTCAGAAGGAAGAGAGTGGCCAAAAGTCGAAATTTGCCCCCAGTGTTCATGCTCTTCTTCTTCCATAAGAATAGAATCCTTCATTTTTAGCTAGGTAGAGAGCCCCATAGAAAATCAGCTATTTATCCCAGCATCCATTTGAGTTGGGTGTTGGCACATAACTGAGTTCTGTAACATGGAAACATTATGTGGAACTTCCAGTAAGTGTCCTTAAATGAAGATATGCCCTTCATCCATCCCTTCTCCTTGTTACTATGTGCTGTCTAAAATTCAAGTGGCTATCTTGGACATGAGGCAGGACACACCAAGCTGGTAGAGTAACAACAACAAAAAAAAGATCACAGCTCCTGTTGACTGTTAAACTTCCATATTAATCCTGGAATGTCCACTTCACAATTCCTTTATGTGATAGAAAAACAAACCTCTATTTGTTTAAGCTGTTATTTGGGATTCTTCTGTTACTACTAATAGCCAACCAAATCCTAATTGATGTAGCATATATTTGAACAGAGGGAAAACACTATAATGTCAAGTAGATTAAAATAAATATTAATCATGTAACTACATCCTGGTTCACACAAAATGGAATAGCAAAAAGTGATTTAGGGATGTCCTCTCCCTTCATATGGCAGCCAAAGATATGCTTTCAAAATGTGAATCTGATCCTTGAACTCCCTAGCTTAAAACTGCCCTATGACTTCCCCTGGGATAAATCTCCTCAACCTGGTATAAAATGCCCTGTGTGATCATGGCCCTCCTACCCCCTCAATCCCATATACCCCCAGGGTCCTACCCCACTCTCTGAGGTCCAGCCACACTCGCCTTTCTATTCCTCTTACTCAGAACCATAGCTGCAGGCAGCAGATTGTATAATTGCTCCCCTAAGTACATTCTCCAAATTAGATACCTATTTTAAAGCAAAATTTTAGCATAACAATTTAGATTATGATTAATGAAAACAAGATCATGGTATGTATAAATAAGATAGTCAAAAAGGTGACTGTACATGTCACCTCCCCACTCATGGGCTGGCCCACTCCCCAAATTTGAGAATCTAGCTCTGCCCTGGATGACACACATTAAGTTCCCTCTCACCGTGCTCTTCCTTTCTCTCTTCATCCTGATAATTTTCATATATCAGATATCCCTGTCAAACTTCCCTATTATAGTTGCTCATCATATCCCTTATTTAATGATATGTCAGTTTCCTCATGGAATCATATTTGTTTCTATGAATATTTAACAAATGTCAGTTTTTCCCCAGTAGACTATGAGTTCCACAAGTCAGAAACTATGTTGGTTTTAGTTCAACAATGTATCCCCAGAGTGGAGTACTGTGCCTAGTATATTATAGACTCTTAATAAAATGCCTGTTGAATGAATCATTGAGAAACCCAGGGCTGAGACCAAAATAATGAAAAAATTGATAGGTTGAAAGTAAAAGAAAGAGCTGAGGGAAAAGCATATAGTCACAGTGGCATGAACATGGATGACGAGTTTGAGGAAAACCAGGTAGTTAGTGTGCTACAAAGCACTATTCTAGGTGATGAGAGAAATATAAAGAAGTGTAAAGCATGGCCCCTACCCTGAAGAAATGTACCATCTGGGGAATAATAAGACTTATGCAAAAGAAAGAATAATCAACAAACAATAAAAAGGCAGAAAAAAATGTGGGACCAACAAACAATATGTCATACTATTTCAATGTCAAGGAAAACACAGACTAGAAAAAATCAGGGATAATAATAATTTTTGAGAATTTTATGTGTGCCAGGGACTGTGTTAAGCACCTGACATACATTATCTTATGTAATCCTTATAATGACCCACGAGCAAACTATTAATATGCCGATTTTAAAGATGTAGCTCAAAGAGTTTAAACATGCCTAAGTAACAAAACTTATATGTGTAACATCAGAATTTGAAACTTAGTCTTTCCAAATTCAAGCCAGTATATTAACATCCATGTTTTAAAGATGTGTGTTCAGTTGAACTCTAAAGAATGGGATAAATTAGATAGCCTAAGGGAAGGTTTGGAAGACAATCAAGGAGAGACTGTAGGTGAACAAACCATAGAAGAAAGTCAAGGTATGATGAATGAATAGCTCAGGTGAGCCATAACTAAGGGATCCCTGTAGTAGTGGAATCCAAGGTGAAGTTGGGGATATAATTTGAGTCAGACTGGGGAGAGCCAACTAACAATAGAAAAAAAAGATATATTTGGTTTTTATCTTATAGGCAACTGGAAGTTACTATAGGCACCTGAGTTGGCAAATGGCAAAATGAAAATGGTAGTTTAGTTGGATTGGAATGGGAAAAGAAAAGAGATAAATTCTCACAGGAAAATTCAGCATGCTTGAGTTCAAATAATGTTAGAACTGATTGGAATTATAGATTACTTAATACCAGACCTCATTTACAGATAAAGAAACTGTAGCCCAGAGATTTAGGTGATTCCCCAAAGTTGGTAGGATTGCTAGGACTGTAAGTTGGTTTTCTGACTATTCTTTTCATTATCGCACAGATTCTGAAACAAAGAAAAAATGGAAGACAACTAGAGAGAGAGACCAGAATCAAAGATAACTCCCAGGTTTTAGGCCGGAATAACTGGTCTAAATAATAATGACATCATTGTCAGGTAAAAAAAATAATGATATCATTGTCAGATAAAAAGTATTCAAGAAATAATCCCTGTGGCAGACAGACTCTAAGAGAGTCCCCAGTGATCTCCACCTCCTATCATTCATACACTTATGTAATCCCCTTTCCTTGAGTATGGGCTAGTCTATCAACTTTGTTTTTACCAATAAAAGACAGTAGCATTTCTATGATTAGATTACAAGAGATTATAACTTTTAACTTGCTAGCAGAATTCTCCCTTGCTTGCTCTGAGAAAGCAAGCTGCCACATTGTCAGCTATACTATGGAGAGGGCCACATGGCAAGGAATTAAAAGTGAACTTTGGTTGATAGCCAAAGAACTGTGAGACCCTCACTTCAACAGCCTCAAGTACCTGAATCCTGCCAACACCATGTGAGTTCAGAAGAAAATCCTTCCCCACTCAAACCTTCAGATGAGACCCTAGCCCTGGCCAATGACTTTATTGCAGCCATTGTGAGAGACCTGGAAGATGGAACCCAGCTAAGTGGTACCTGAATTTCTGATCCACAAAAATAGTGAGATAATAAATGTGTGTTGTTTTAAGCTGCTAAGTTTGTGATAACTTGTTATGCAGCAATAAATAATTAGTACAATACACTCTGAGAGAAAAGGCTAAGTTTGGTTTGAGGTGATGGAGGAATCATTTGTAGTTTCTGTAGAGCACCAGGGATGGAATAAATGTTTTTGAGGACAAAAAATTGGTGGGCAGTAAAAAAAAAAACCAGAAAGTATAAAATCTTCAACCAAGACATATGGCAGTGAAAAAATAAAAATGAAATACATTCTGGAAATGAATAGAAAAGACTTTAAAAGAAGTTTGCATAACAAAAATAAGATGTTATTTGGAAATAGGGTTTCTTTAAAGAAACAAAAATTTATACAAACACAAAGTAAACATTAGCATTGAAGTAGGAAGAAAGAGAAGTGATTTAAACCATTGTGCTATGCACAAACTTGGAAACCTCAGTAAAAATTCAGCAGCTCTTCAATTTTTGCTCTCAGTGCCTGTATTTCACTTATAGCACCATCTAATCAATAAATAGTACAATTCCAATGGTCAAAGTATACTTTGAGAATAATAATCCATGAGGGCATTATTATTTTAAAATGTTAACATCACCAATTTGGAATAATATAACTAGAAACTTCTAAAACATTTCCAAAGGTATTCTTTCATTTTACCTTCAATTCTTATAATCTTGCTTTTAAAAACTTAAGTTAAATTTTTATTCAAATACTCCTTTCTTAATAAGAACAAATTTTAATATTCTAATGGTTGCATGTGAAATTTTATTTTTCCTTAAAAAAGAAAATTTCAATGAACTATTCTATTCTTTATCTGGTAATTTGGATTTCAGCACAGAGGAAAATGACAAAATATAATTGACATCCTAGGACATAGTATTTTAAAAAGCCATCTTTATTCAAATATGAGGGTTTATAAGATTTCTAGAGAGTCCACTTATTAATAGTATTTTAGTTCAGAAAAAAAGGGAGATTCTGTTATATACACACAGGCATAAAATAGTTAAACTATGAACAACCAGCTCCCTAAAACCAACAAAAGGACCCTGTTTGTTTTTCTGTTTGTTGTTTGTCTTTACTTTTTTCCAGCTTTATTAAGGTATAATTGACAAATAGAAAATATGCATATTAAAAGTGTACAACAAAATGATTTGATTTTATGTACACATGGTGAGATGACTTCCACAATCAAATTAATTAACACAGCCATCACCATACATAGTTATCATCGTGTGTGTGGTGAAGGGGGTGAGGAAACTTAAGATCTACTCTCCTATCAAATTTCAAGTAAATAATACATTATTATTAACTATAGTCACCATGCTATACATTATATTCCCAGAACATATTCATCTTACAACTGAAAATTTATACCCTTTGGCCAACTATTTGAACTCTATTTCCCCAACACCCTCAGTTCCTGGCAACCACCATTCTATTTTCTGCTTCTATAAGTTCAACTTTTTTAGATTCCACATATAAGTTCATGTAGTATTGGTAGTTCTTTCCCTGGCTTATTTTATTTAGCATAATGTCCTCCAGGTTCATCTATGTCATTGCAAATGGCAGGACTTCCTTTTTCATGGCTGAATGATATTCTGTTGTGGATATGTGTGTGTGTGTGTGTATACATATACATATATATAACACACACCATATAACACACACCATAACATATATATAACATATAACACATATAACATATAACACACACATATAACACATATAACACACACCACATATATGTATACATAAAATCACATTTTCTTCATCCATTTATCAGCAGACCCTTAGGTTATTTCCATATCTTGGCTATTGCGAATAATGCTGCAATAAATGTGGGAGTACAGATATCTCTTCAAGATCCTGATTTTATTTTCTTTGGATATATGCCCAAAAGTAGGATTGCTGAATCATATGATATGTTCCATTTTAAAATTTTTAAAAAACCTTCAAACTGTATTCCATAATGCTTATGGTCCCATCATCAGTGTGCAAGGTTTCCCTTTTCTCCACATCCTTGCCAACATTTGCTTTCTCTTGTCTTTTTGATAATAGCCATCTTAATATGTGTGAGGTGATAGCTCATTGTAGTATTCATTTGCATGTCCTTCGTGATTAGTGATATTGAGCACCTGTTGACCATTGTATGTCTTCCTTTGAGAAATGTCTAATCAGATCCTTTGCCCATTTTTTAATCAAGTTTTTTAGGGTTTTTTTTTTTTTTTTAAAGGTCAGTTAACTTTATTTTTTAGGGTTTTTTTGTATTGACTTGTGTGAGTTCAAAAGCAATCTTATTAATGTCACACAAAAACTATTTTAGGAAGAGAAGAATATTTCCCCATCCCAACCCCTCAGCAAAGCAGAGAATAGACATGATATATAGAAAGATCATTTCCTAAGTAATTCACAGGCCTTTAGAAGTAGGCATATTGAAGAAGATCAATATGCCGTCAGTTCCAGCAGATCCTTTATATAGGCAGGAGTTAGGAACATGACCAGTACAAAGACTTTATCTGTAATGCACTCAATTGTGTTATGGTAGCCCTAACAAACTAATGCAACATCTATTTTGTTCATCCACTACCTTGCATGGTATCCTCCACCAGCATTAAGGACATATTTCTGAGTAAAGGGATGATTCTCAATCAGGTATAGCCAGAGAGAGAAAGAATACAGATGATGTAAACTCTCTATTAAAGGTGTTACTTAAGGCCGGGCACAGTGGCTCATGCCTGTAATCCTAGCACTCTGGGAGGCCGAGGCGGGAGGATCGTTTGAGCTCAGGAGTTCGAGACCAGCCTGAGCAAGAGCGAGACCCCATCTCTACTAAAAATAGAAAGAAATTAGCTGGACAACTAAAAATACATAGAAAAATATTAGCCAGGCATGGAGGCGCCTGCCTGTAGTCCCAGCTAGTCGGGAGGCTGAGGCAGGAGCATCGCTTGAGCCCAGGAGTTTGAGGTTGCTGTGAGCTAGGCTGATGCCACGGCACTCTAGCATGGGCAACAGAGGGAGACTCTGTCTCAAAAAAAAAAAAAAAAAAGGTATTACTTAAGAAACTGCAAACAGAGGTGTTGAGAATTATCTATATTTAGTGTAACGAACTTGATGTCTAAGGAAGCAACTTGGGCAATGCAGACAATAAATTCTGTAACATGTCATAAGAATCAAACACTGATCTGTCCACATCCAAAACCAGGACAATGAAAAGTGATAGGATGAACAAGACTAGAACCGAGTCAACTTCCACCTCCTGGGGCTTCATGAGTTCATTACATTACAAGGTTGGAATGTAGACATTAGAACTATAAAATATCATTTTTGTAGTTTGTTATACATATGATCATATTTATTTTATGTATGAATAATACACATGTATGTATTTTCTATTTTTACCTTATATGTAATCACATTCCAGAGTATTGGTTGTTTATCTCAACTTATCTTTTTATTGCAATTAGAGAACCCCAAATTAAAGGGTCCCTTAAATATCATGGAAGAGAAGACAGCTGAGACAAGAGGATAGGACTAACAATGGCCTTCAAGATTCTGGTGCTTTTATAAAAAGGATGCTAAAATAAATCTATTCCTGCCTGGGACTCAGCATTCTATACACTGTCCTACAGCGGATATGGAGTCCGAGTAGCTGTTGCAATATTTTCAACCCTACTGTAATTTTTAAAATATCTCAGAATTTCAAGTCTGAAGATGTTTAAATGTAGCTTAAGCAACTGTGCCCGTCGGGGTTCTCCAGAGAAGCAGAACCAATAGGATATATTTGGCAAGTCTCATAATTGTAGGACAGGCTGGCAGGTTGAAAATACAGGCAGGATTTCTATGTTACAAGCTTGAGGCAGAATTCTTTCTTTTCTGGGAAACCTTATTTTTTGTTCTTAAAGCTTTCAACTGATTAGATGAGGCTCACCCACATTATAGAGAGTAACCTCTTTACTTAAAATCAACTGATTATGTTAACCACAACGTTATTGTGATAGATATGTTGTGAAGATATTTTCGCAACATGCAGGCTAGTAACTGACCAAACAAGTGGACACCATAGACCAGTCCAGTTGACACAAAAAATTTAACCATTACAGCAACCAAAATAAATCCCTAGAGGGTGGAGCTGCCAAGCTAACATCTACTCATAAAACTCTTAAATTTCTAACAACTCATTGTGCAAAAGCAATATTAACTTTATCATCAGTGTCTATTATTCTATGAATATAGAGTGCATGCAGATAAGGCATTACAAAATGTCTACCATTATACATACATTGGTATTCTAAAATGACATCCTCAGATGAACCAAGACTACAAGTAATAAAATTATAATGGTTCTTCAGATTAATAGAACTTCTGAACTAACCTCCCTTGAAGTTTACTTAAAATATTTTATTGTTAATTAGAATAGAGAATGAAACCACCTGCCAAAATAGCTAAGAAATTTATGAGCCTTTAAAAAGCATTTGTGCATTTTTTACTAAGTTAAGTCAATCCATGGTAGCATTTTAGTCCACTGAAGCTACCCTCTGCAACAGCTCTATTTCCTTATATCTGTAGGTCTAAATACCACACACTTTGTAAACCTGTCAGTTCATATGGCTTATATGATAACATTTGTGTCCTGATCAATTATTTTTTTTTAAAACAAGGGGTATTCTAACCTGATAATTTCAAGGATTTTAATATACTAATCCCACTCCTAATTAGTATGCTACATAATCATTTAAATTTCTCTTTCAACCGATTTATTGCCTTTAAACTAGGTGTTTTATGTTCATCTGCATGAGGTTGAAATTTTCAATTATTATGTGAAAACAATGAAAAGAGATGACCTTGACCTCTTATGATCAATTTGCCTTGTTTTCTCAATCTCGTCTGCAGCGTTTTTCATTGCTGTGAAAATATTTAGGACCTTGCCCTTCTAGTTCTCTATGCAAAAAGAGTAAGCAGTGATCAACTTCAGTTTATTGCTGATGCACTGATAACATCTTGACAACTGAGAAGATTGTCATCTTATCACTTCACTCTGATATACATCTGTCATGGGTTGAATTATGTCTTCCAAAAAGATATGCTTAAGTCCTAATGCTTGGTACCTGTAAATGTAACCTTATTTGGAAACGGGGTCTCTGCAGATATCATCAAGTTAAGATGAAGTCATATTAGATTAGATTGGAGCCTAAATCTAATAACTGATGTCCTTATAAGGACAGAAGGATTTGGAAACACACAGATACACACAGTGAAGATGGGAGGATGGAGACAGAGATTGGGGTGATGCAGCTACAAGACAGGGAACACCAAAAATTGTCAGGAGCCATCATAAGCTAGAAAGAGGCAAGGGAAGACTCTTTCCTGGAGCCTTCAGAGAGAGCATGGTCCAGCCAACACCTTGATTTCAGACACCTAGCCTCCAAAACTGGGCAGTTTAAGCCACCAAGTTTATTTTAATTCATTACAACAGCCCTGGGCAACTAATACATCATAAAATGCTATTCCACATTCCTATGTGTATTCAATTGTTGAAGGGCTTAGTTTGCCTCAATTTTGCTCAGCCTATGACTGTATGATGCCCATCATTTGTTTATAAGTAAACAGCAGCATGCTACCATTCACAAAGCTCTTTTCTCTTACAAAATCTTTTATCACTAGAGAAATACCATGTAGTGGTGTTTTTATTATTTTGTACTATTGTAGTTGTTATCATCACTATTAATAATATTATTGCTGTAATTTTCATTTTCATTTTATAGGTTTATCTCTCACTCATTGGTCTGAAGGTCCAGTGGCTTCGATGGGCTCCACTGTGTTTCGTTGGGCATAGCTGAACCCAACTGAACAACTATATCAGGGGAAAAGAAAGTTACCTGTACCACCCCAAGAGAGAAATGAACTTCAGGCAGTATTCTGTATTCCATGATCAAGATTAACTTTTGAAACCAGCCAGTTTGTAGAATGTGCTCAGAAAGTATGTCTGGATGAATTACCTGGCACCTTCTCTTCCCAGATTCTGCCTACAGCTTACAGTACTGGTGAAGTTACAGGCCACCACAGAACTAATTATAACATTGTTTAGAAATTGCCTTCATATTTATGCACAAATATTTTGTTCTATATCTATATGCATTGCTTAATAACTTTAATTTTATTTAAAATAGATTGATTTTATTTGGAGTGTCCACACTTTAATTCTTGGGGATATAAAAGAATAAAATGTTCCTTATTCATAGACATAAACACAGCATTCTATAAAAAAGCTACCTTGTTTTCTTGATTTTGTACATTTTGAGCATCAGTATTTTGATCTTAATAATTAAGTGGTGCTTATCCAGCTATGGTATATACAACCAAGGGCTTCCTAAAGAAAATCAAACCTTTCATTGCAAATGACTGATAAGCCACTCTGGAAAAAAACGCTGAATGTGAAAGATAAGGGAGTCCATATTGCCACATGGGCAGTTTTTTGTTGAAGGTTTTTGCAATCTTTTCTAAGTCAAGTATTTACTACATAGGTTTATGCACAAACTGTACAATACAAGCAGTTGGTCCTGAAACCAATCTTCAATTCCTTCTTATGGAATGTGGTTAAAATCTAACCAGTTTGACCTCTTCTGCCCCCATTTGCATGCCCTTGATTTCCTTCTCTTTTCTGATTGTTCTGGCTAGGACTTCCAGCACTATTTGGAATAAAAGTGTTGATGGAGGGCAACTTTGTCTGGTTCCAGTTCTAAGAGAGAAAGCTTTCAATTTTTCCCCATTCAGTATAATGTTGGCTGTGGGTTTGTCATACATGGCTTTTATCATTTAGAGGTACGTTCCTTCAATGCCTGTTTTGTTCAGCATTCTTATCATAAAAGGGTGCTGAATTTTATTGAATGCTTTTTCTGCATTTATTGAGAAGATCATATGGTCTTCGTTTTTACTTCTTAGTGGTGAATTACACTTATAGATTTGCATATGTTGAATCATCCCTGTATCTCTAGGATGAAGTCCACTTGGTCATGATGGATTATTTTCTTGATAAGCACCTGAATTTGGCTTGCTAGGATTTTATTGAGAATTTTTGCATTTATATTCATAAGGGACATTGGTCTGTAGTTTTCTTTTTCTGTTCTGTCCTTTCCTGGTTTGGGTATGAGGGTGATGTTGGCTTCATAGAACAAATTGAGGAGGATTCCTTACTTCTCAATGTTGTGGAATAGTTTCTGAAGTACAGGAACCTGTTCTTCCTTGTAGGTCTGGTAAAATTCAGGTGTGAAACCATCTGGTCTGGGACTTTTTTTTAGGAAGGTTTTTTATTGCTGCTTCAATTTCAGTACTTGATATTGGTCTGTTCAGGAATTCCATTTCTTCCTAATTGAGCCTAGGTCAACTGTGGGTTTCTAAGAATTTGTCCATTTCCTCCACATTTTCAAGTTCATGTGCATAGAGATTCTTATCATATTCATAGATGATATTTTATATTTCCATGGTATCAGTTATAATTTCTCCTTTTTCATTCCTGATTGAGCTTATTAGAGTCCTTTCTTTTCTGCTTTCCATTAATCTAGCAAGAGGTATGTAAATTTTATTTTTTCAAAGAACCAACTTTTTGTTTGATTAATATTCTGCATATTTTTGTTATCAATTTCATTTAGTTCTGCTCTGATCTTTGTTATTTCTTTTCTTCTGCTGGGTTTGGTGTTGGTTCGCTCATCCTTTTTCAGTTCTTTCAAATCATTCATTAGATTGTTGATTTGTGATTTTTCTGTCTTTTGGATGTAGGCATTTATGGATATAAATTTTCCTCTCAGGACTGCTTTAGCTGTTTCCCACATATTTTGATAATTTGTGTCTTCTGTATCATTTAGTTCAAAGAATCTTTTGATTTCCACCTTAATTTCCTCCTTAACGCAATAATCGTTCAGCAAAAGGTTGTTTAGTTTCCATGACTTTGTTTGGAGATCAGAGTTTCTGTTGGAGTTGATTTCTACTTTTATTCCACTGTGGTCTGAGAAGATGCATGGTATAATTTTTATTTTTTTAATTTGTTGAGACATGTTTGTGGCCTAGGATATGGTCAATCTTAAAGAATATCCCCTGAGCTGATGAGAAAAAAGTATATTCAGGGTTTTTTTAGTAGAATGTTCTATAAATGTCTGTCAGGCCCATTTTTTCTAGAGTTCTGTTTAAGCCCATTGTTTCTTTGTTGATTTTCTGTTTGGAGGTTCTGTCTTGTTCTGTCAGAGGGGTGTTGAAGTCCCCGGTTATTACGGTGTTGCTGTTTATCAATTTGTTTAGATCAAGTAGGATTTGCTTTATGAATCTGGGTGCACCTGAGTTAGGTGCATAAATATTTAGAACTGTTATATCTTCTTGTTGAATTGTACCCTTCACCATTATACAGTGACTACCTTTGTCTTTCATTACTTTTGTTGATTTGAAGACTAAGTTATCTGAAATCAGAACTGCTATGCCAGATTTCTTTTCGCTTCCATTTGCATGAAATATTGTTTTCCATCCCTTCACCTTGAGTCTGGATGTATCCTTGTGGGTTAGATGTGTTTCCTGAAGACAGCAGATACTAAGCTTGTATATATTTACCCATTCAGCCAGCCCATGTCTCTTTAGTGGGAAGTTCAAGCCATTCACATTTATTGAAAGAATTGATAAGTGGGGCAGATTTCTGTTCATCCTGTTGAGCCAAATTTTGTTGCTTTGTTTTCTCTCTTGAGCCATTATGGTATTTGGCCTGTGATCTTTAGCTTTTGGATGATTTTACACTGGTGAGTGTCTATTGTGCTGATCCATGTGTAATGCTGTTCTGAGTACTTCCTGGATGACAATATGAACTTATATCTAGAAAACCCCAAATATTCTGCCCTGAGACTACTGGAATTGATAAACAAATTCAGTAGGTCTCAGATTACAAAATCAATGTATACAAATCAATACCATTCTTATATGCCAACAACAGTCAAACTGAGAACCAAATCAAAGACTCAATATCCTTCACAATAGAAACAAAGAAAATAAAATATTTAGGAATATATTTAACTAAGGAGGTGAAAGACCTCTACAAGGAGAACTACGAAACACTGAGGAAAGAAATAGTAGAAGACGTAAACAGGTGGAAAACTATACCATGCTCATGGATCAGCAGAATCAACATTGTTAAAATGTCTATAATACCCAAAGTGATCTACAGATTCAATGCAATTCCTATTAAAATACCAACATCATTTTTCACAGATCCAGAAAAAATAATTCTACACTTCATAGGGAACCTGAGAAGACCCCCATATGTCAAAAGCAATCTTAAGCAAACAAACTGGGAGGCATCAACTTACCAGTCTTCAAGCTATACTACAAGGTTATAGTAACCAAAACACCATGGTACTGGCACAAGAATAGAGACAGACCAAAGGAACAGAACTGAGAACCCAGATATAAAACCATCCTCATATAGCCATCTAATCTTTGACAAAGCAGACAAAAACATACACTGGGGAAAAGAATCCTTATTCAATAAATGGCGCTGGGAAAATTGGATAGCTGCATGTAGAAGACGGAAACAGAATCCACACCTTTCACCTCTCAAAAAATCAGCTCACAGTGGATAACAGACTTAAACTTAAGGTATGAAACTATAAGAATTCTAGAAGAAAATGTTGGAAAAACTCTTATAGACATTGGCCTAGGGAAAGAATTTATGAAGAAGATCCAAAGGCAGTCACAGCAACAACAAAAATAAATAAATGGGACCTGATCAAATTGAAAAGCTTCTGCATAGCCAAGGAAACCATCAATAGAACGAATAGACAACCTACAGAATGGGAGAAAATATCCACATGCTACACATCCGATAAAGGGCTGATAACTAGAATCTATATAGAATTCAGGAAAATCAGCAAGAAAAAAATCAAACAATCCCATTAAAAAGTGTGCAAAGGACATCAGCAGAAACATTTCAAAAGAATACAGACTAATGGCCAACAAACATATGAAAAAAATGCTCAACATCATTAATTATCAGGAAAATACAAATCAAAACCACAATGAGATATCACTTAACTCCAGTGACAAGGGCCTTTATCAAAAGGTCTCAAAACAATAAATGTTTGCATGGATGCAGAGAGATAGGAACACTCATATACTGCTAGTTGGTCGGACTGCAAATTAGTACAACCTCTATGGAAAGCAATATGGAGATACCTCAAAGAACTAAAAGTAGAACTACCATTTGATCCAGAAATCCCATTACTGGGCATCTACCCAGAGGAGAAAAAGACATTCTATAAAAAAGACATCTGCACTAGAATATTTATAGCAGCACAATTCACAATTGCAAAGATGTGGAAACAACCAAAGTGCCCATCAATACATGAGTGGATTAATAAAATGTGATATATGTATACCATGGAGGACTATTCAGCCACAAAAAAACAATGGTGATCTAGCACCTTTTGTATTATCCTGGATAGAGCTGGAGTCCATTCTCCTAAGTGAAGTATCACAAGAATGGAAGAACAAGCACCACATGTAGTCACCATCAAATTGGTATTAATTGATCAACACTTATGTGCACAGTAACATTCATCAGGAGTCGGGCAGGTGGGAGTAGAAGAGTAGGGGATAGGTATATTCACACCTAAAGGCGGTGGGCACCATCCGGGGTATGGAAATGCTTGAAGCTCTGACTCAGGGGAGGGGGAAAGGCCATATACGTAAACTAAACATTTGTACCCCCATAATATGCTGAAATAAAAAAAAATCTAACCAGGATGGAAAAGAGGACAGCTTCTATTCTCTTCAGGTCTGATCTGGACCCCTGATATTCAACCCATGCTGCTCAGGTCCTCTTCCATCTCCAAATTGTATTCCCTCTGGGCTTTTATTCTCATATCACTGAGTATCGGATCCTTGCTTAGACACTTGCTTAGTGTATTCACATGCCAAAATTTAAATCAATTGATTCCGTATAAAGCTTTTCTTCCTTCCCATACCATCAGCAATCATTGTCAGGGTGGAACTTTCTATTCCCTTTTTAATCATAACATTCAGTTGCCTGTTCTCTGCAGCAACCCATTGCAGCTGGAGTGAAGATAGGAGGGGATTTCTAAACCCTATGGAAGACGGTGTTATTTATTTGCAATTTGTCCTTGCTCTCTACCCTTGCCATGGCTTCCCCAATGTTGGGCATGGTCACCTGACTTGCTGTGGCCTACAGAACATGTACAGAAGTGATACTGCCAGTTCTAAGCTGAAGGTTTAACAGGACTGGCAAATTTCACCAGCCCTTTGCCCTCCTCTATCCACCATGAGAAGAGCATGACTCGGGGAGCCACTGGTTTTAGAATAAGGATGCTTTTAGACTATATCTAAACCCAACCTGCAGGCTAGAGCCAAGCTCAGCCAATCCCAGCTATGCCCAAGTGAACACAGTGGAGCCCATCAAAGCCATTAGACCTTCAGGCCAATGAGTGAGAAATAAATGCTGTCTTCAAGCCACTGAAATCGGGGGAGGAAGGGTACTTGTTATACAGCATTATTACAGCAAAAGTTGACAAAAACAAATCCCTTATGGTAAGAAGACTCTTCCTAAATATAGATCAAGCTGAAAACAGATCCCCACTGAGAAGTAAAATGATGAAAATATTCCCACAAAGCAACAACATTATAACTACTGAAAGTGGTGGCTCCAGATCACTGTTTAATAACTTCCTGCCTAAATTGTTTACAATCTTATTTTTATTCCTCTATGGATACAGATTAGCAGATGGGAGCTATAAAGCTTCATAATTTCATCACAGAATACACCAAAAATGAGTCAACTAATTTTCTATCAGCACTCGGATAAACTGTGGAAGAAAGCATTAAGGAACAAGAGGTGTCCAAGATACAATGTGAAACACAGAAATTCAACTGCTGTGGCTGCATGCAGGGGCATAGCAGTTTGCTTAACTTTTAGGGCTTTCTTGAGCCACAGTGGTTTTGGATATTCGGTGACTTTTCAGTACCCATTATGTATTTCACATTCTTTGGTTTATTTTGAGAGAATTACCTCTCCCCACTGGATTAGATGTATGGGAATGTTAATCAGAGTCCCTACCTCCTCTTAGCCAAGCTAAGAAAAACAGATATTCCTTTCCTAGAATGTGAATCCTAAGCCATATGATGAAAACACTAACAAAAAGCTGGAGAAAATTGATCTGAGAACTCAGCCTCGGCAAATCTGTACAGACATTTCTACCATCAGTCAATACTATCTGGAGCTGCCTGGTCCTTGTCTGCTCCAAGACTAATGATCAGGCTTTCTCTCAAATTCTGTGTGTTCACTCCTACCTTCCAAGAAATTCTTCTTATTGTAAGTTAACCAGAACCACTGGTGTCTGCTGCTTGCAACCAAAGAGGCCTGAGTGGCACTAGAAGAAAGCAAGAAAAGAGCTTTGAGGCATTTTGAACATTCAATAGGAGAGAAACGAGGAGTGGAATACCTCCTCTAGCTAAGAAAGGACCAGCCTATGTCAGCTTCACTGTTCAGATTAGTTTTTACTGACTAGATCCAAAAACGAAGCATCACTGAAAATTATCATCCCCTGGGAAGATGAGATGGGTATTACTACTCTTGAGAAATTATAATTATCCAAATTCTTCTTCCAGAAAAAGAAGTCAATGAATATCTGCAAACAGCATGCAGTTATTTCTGTTTTAGAATATAAGCTTTTAAATGCACATTATGTTGGGCAGCTCATCATTTGAACAGAACTTAATTAGTTAAACCAAGCATTTGTCTCTTGACTTCATGCCACAATTGCAGGCCTTTTCCTAGGACCTTGCAATGGCTATTTCAGATGACCCCTGGCAATCCAGGCACCTTTCCAGTGTGGAAAGTTGCACCACTA
>NW_012148675.1:3224256-3319330 GCF_000956105.1 Propithecus coquereli | reverse complement strand
TCTCTATTATTTTTTTATCCCTTGCAACTCTACCAAAGGGACCCGGTTTTTTGCAGGGAACACTGGCCACGTTCCCCACAAATCTCATTGTACATCCTATTCCACTGTCCATCTCTCCTCATAGGTGACCCCATCTTCACAAAGTTGATGAATCCCAACTCTACACATCAAGTACAGATACCCTCCCTTCCAGGTACACGTCTGCACTTCTGAGAGCCTATTGTCAACCTCAGCTGGATATCTCACAACCATTTCACAAACAATACATCCAAATATGTCATCATCCTTGCCAAGCCTGCTTCTCTTCCTGTCCTCACCACCCCAGTCACCCAAGTTGGAAACCTTTGAAATATTCATGGCTCCTTCTAGTTCCTTCTATTCTACATCCAGTCTGTTACACATCATCAAGACATCCTCCCTTTCATATACATGGTACGTATGGATCTTGAGCACAGGCATGATTCAACCTCACAAGGTCTTAGCAAATGCTATTTCCCTCATTATGCTTCCAGATGCAATTGGGAGTAGGTTAGACCCTGTCTCTTATCTGACTCAGAAAATGTGTCACTGCAGAAATATTATCAATAAAGTCCTGCCCATATCACTACATCTATCTCTTCCCAATTAAATATAAACATACATACCACCACCATAGCCCATTATAAACACTTTGTTTTTAATTATAAAGTTTATCTTTTCATAAGTTCTCATTTCTTGAGATTTATGAGATACATTACCAATAACTTAAGCTATAAAATTTAAGGAAACCTCGGCCATTCACAAATTTTCAAGAACGCATCTAGACTTCCAGCCTTGTTAAATCGAAAAACTCAAGTTACATAGACCTTTTAATAACAGGTAAGGGGGGAAATGCATATTTTCCTTATCAATAACCTAATCACAGGGGCTGCAAGCCCCATCCGACATCTCAGTAGAAGCAATGCTTCAAACTATCTCTCTTTTGATGTTACAGAGGCCTACTATGAGAAGTAAGAAGAGAGGTATGGCCTTTTCCCCCCAGTGGAAAGAACCACAGGGAAAAGGGTTTTCCAAAGGGAAAAGGTACAAACCCCTTCATCAGCATTCCCTCTACTCCAGTTTGAGTATTGGGCATTCCCGCTATCTGCACAGTAGAGATAGTCATCAGGAGTATGGACCCTGATCAGACTGACCTGGGTCCAAATTCTCTCTCTGCTGCTTACAAAGAGGGTAAGAAGCTTCCCCCCTAGGATCCTAACCAACATTGGATGTATGATTTATAGACATTTTGACCAATAATTGGAATTTATTTCAAGACTTGATGTTGTATTAGCAATAATAGTTTCACTTTGATTTCTAGGTAGCCCTCTGTATCTTTTAAAGCAATTACCTGTACATGGTCTTATTAATCATCATAAACACTCCCTGAAACATGAAAGGCAAATAGCAGGGTCAGAATATGAGAAATAGGGCGGTTATTTAAAATTAGCTCACACAAAAAATGAAGTTCCCTCACTTATTCTCCAGAGTCATACAGTAATCTCATTTTACAGATAAAAATCCTGAGACCCAGGGAAGTTAAGAGGTGTACCGATTTCACCACAATGCATTATTATTAATGTAATCCTGCTTAACAAATGAAGAAACTGAGGCATGAAAAGATAAATAGTATACTTAATGGAAAAGGCAGCATAGAGTCCTTAACTCTAAGTCTTGAAATTTTTCCATTTCTACATGTTACCTTTAAGTCAAAGTTTGAATTGCACATCTGAGTGCTACCGGAGTGGCCTAAAACTCCTCTAGCCTGTTGTGAAATTAGATTTCCTTCTACAAAGCAGTAGTTAGGAAAGTCTTATTTAAAAACATCACCCAGCTACAAATGAAAACCTTCCCAACAGGGACAAGATGGAACATCTGCCTTCCTTTTGCTTAATAGAACACTGCAGAGTTGCTCTCTGCTTGGATAAATGCTATTTGAGTTTTCTTGATTTCTGAATGAGTTCTTAGTATTGCTCTCTTGAGCTCTCTCTCTCTTGATATTGTCATTGTCTTCTTGCCCAGAATTTTATGTGTAATTGTCTGTTCCACCATTGGCTTTTCTGAAACCAATCTTCCTTGTCTTTTGTAATTATGTAAAGCTGTTCTCTTTGCAGGCCACACACTGTAGATATGTAAAACCTGGAGAGAAAACACCCTAATTGTAATTATAATGGATTTCAAATTCCTATTATTCATGTTGGAGAGAAAACATGCAGGGAGGTTTCATTACTCATTTTCTTTAAAACTCAGGGAAAAAATAGTACTTGAACTTATTTTTGTTAGAGCACAGTCTTTAATTAAAAAAAAAAATCCTTAATTACTCGTACAGAATTTTAAAAACAGAATTCTATTTTTTATGTCTACCTATCTAAGTTAAAGAAAATTGAGGTCTTTTAGTTGGATCACACAAATATAAGTAAAACCAACTATACCCAAAATCATCCAATTCACCTCATTCTCCTGGGTCAGACCAAACTTTGAAATCAGCAATCATTTTGAAATTCTGAAGCCCAGTAGTAGCAAGACTACTAACTGTTGATTATTATGCAGGTCTTGGACTAATCTAATTAAGTAAAATGGAAATCCAATTTCAAGCATTGTACACATTTGCATATGACATAAGTAGTCAAAAATCTGAAGTTAAATGAAGCACATTGTACAGTCCTCTTATCAATTTGAATTTGGCTTTTCCACTCAGTCCCATTTTTGAAACATTGCATTCTCAACATCTGCAAACTACTCATGGCCCAAATGCCATTGCTAATATTAACAGCCACTTGCTTTAGTGTTGCCATCTCTTAGTGAGCATTAGTAACAAGGAGTGGGTACAATTCAAACCTATGGTTTCTAAGGAAAGGATCTTCTGGGAATTTCTCAGGAAAAGGAAGAGCAAATAGATATACTTACTGCCAAGTTAGTTCCTCAGACTTTAGAAGGATGTGAGCAATAGAAGATAATTTTTTAAAAAATAATCATAACTTAAGCACCAAAAAAAAATTTTATTCTGAATTGAACCCCTCAAAAATACAAGACATTTTTTTCCTTTGGAAAGGAAGGGGATGTATGAAAATGGAACAACAGGAAGCCTGAGAGAGCCGGTCTCAGAATACCCTTGTCCCCTGAAAATTCTCACAGAATAGTCTACCAGTTGTCAACCTATTCTGTTCAATGGAAGACCCCCTGTAGTCAGCACCCTTCCTCCTCCATCTATGGTATAGCCCAATGTGAACATGGGTAGGACAGGTAGGGAAGCTGAGACCTGGCCACAGCACCAGGTTTTCTCAGAGTCCTAGGGAATGACTCAGTGTTCCATCTGTTCCTCTCAATTTGACGTTAAAAATGTTCTGGTTAAAGAGCAAGCGTCTAGAACAGAGCGGGGAAATGTTCCATTCACATGCTCGCTGTATTTTGTGATTTAGCAACAGCATCTAACAAAAACAAAATAAAGTATAAGAGTGAATTAAATGTGTAAGGAGAGAGAATAATGGGAACAGACACAATAAACAGCAAGCATTTATAAAGAGCCATCATGCCAGGAAAAAATTGATTGCTTTTATACTAGGAGAGAATTCCAAATCAAGGGCTGGAGATACACATTAGCATTTGAGGTTGAGCATTTGACACAGTACCTGAAAAGATAATGAATTAACTCAGAGGAACTTTGGGATAAGAACCCTTAGCCAGGCTTAGAGGACATTTGACCCTGTTCTTAGCACTGTTCAAGGCACACAGTTTGCAATTGAATAAGTCATGGTCTCTTTGCTCTTGAATAATTCACAGCTAGAACAAGAATAGTACAGGAAACTGGAGAGATTCAGATAATCCCTTTGCCTTAGGGTCAAAATCTAAAATTGCAAAAGTTGGCAAAAGCTCAAAAATGTGCCTGCATAGTGTCTTTTTTGCCTTCTCTCCTGCTTATAAATCATGATAACTTGCAAAAGTCAGATAATGAAGGACCTGCCTATGGAGAAGGTCACTTCCCATTTACCAGGTCACCCATTACCCCAGACTGGTTTAAAGCTTAGGCATTTTAATTCTATTGACTTTTAATTTTTGGACACAATAGTTCAGCCTTCTAGCAAATATTTTTGAAGAAATCAACTAACAATACAGAAATATTAATAGTTTTTTAAAAATCCAAACTGTACTCCGTACTTAATTTAAAAATGTTAGTAATAACATATGTGTCTGTCTCTTGGATATTGTTTTCCTCGTCCATAAAATGAATGTAATATGATACCTGCCTGCCTTACCTCACAAGGTTTTGAAAGGCTCCAATAATTAAAATTTGTGAAAGATATTTGTAAACAGTAAAATACCACTATAACATTAGCAGCCATCATTATACTCGTGAAAGCCAAGGTTGCCAAGTTCGTGGATGCAGTTCTCATTTAGCGATCCACAGGGAGGCTGTGCATGAGGAAGAATGGCAGAAAGCTCAAATAAAAACGATTCAGTTCATCATGCACTCAATAGACCAAAGACACAAGGCAGCACAGTGGAGAGCAGAGTGAACTAAAATCAAGACAAGTGGGATGTTGTCCTACCTCCACAATCGGAAGTGCCATTTAGGGAGAGCCAAATGATTTATGGTTCATGCCTCATTAATCACCTCTCAATATGTTTTGCGCTCTTCCCATGATAAGCCTGCTATATGTAAAAGATAGAATTTTCCTAAAATTAAATAGTCCACAATATTCAACCTCAGAATGTGGATTTGTGCCATAAGATTATAAGCACCCATGGGGAATTTTGCAGGGTTCAATAGATGAATTTTCACTGTTAAGCTGAGGTATTGAATAAATAATTTCAGCTCCTTTCGAAAAGGCTCACTTACCAATATTCAGGGTTTTCTTTAACTCAGAATTCTACAGTCTCTAATATCCTATTTGCTATAATTCTTTGTACTGAATTCATCTGTGCTTATTTGGAAGAATCCAGGGGCTAATTGTGCCATCAAAGTGGTTAAAGGAATATAAATGAGTCCTTAACATTTCTTAAGCCTTCATAGCCCATCAGAAATTAGAAGAATAAAATTAGAAACAAACTGAACTATAATGCAAAACTTTTTTTGTATAATCTGGGATGGGCTGAAATATTTTTACTACATTAACCAATGATGTTGAGCAACTATCAGTCAGGGTTCAATGCAAGAAACCGAAAACCTACTATGTATTTCAATAAGAAGGGAATCTAATAGGGAATTAGTTATTCTCAAAATCACTTGAGAACTCAATGTCATGGAGCTGCCACTGACTTGGATTTTTTTGCTCCAAAGTGACACCCCCTCAGCTGTGATTCAGAGGTTATTGAATTACTGCTGTGACCACCTGTTGTCCCACAACCACAAACTGGTGGCCAGAGAGTGGAATGTGGCACCTGGATGCTGAAAACACTTTACGTTCTTAGGAGCTGCCTTGTCAGCTGACATCTCTGAAGAAAGCAGATCTTCCACGCTCATGCATATATTAACACACCTCGCTGGTTCTACATAAATCACATCATTACCCAAGCTAAAACAGAGTCTAAGAAATGCAGGTTTTAGCCTTCCAGCCCCTTTTTATATGGATTGGTTGGGGGAACAAAAAGGAAGTAGATGTGAATGCTGAGTGTAATAAACCATATTCAGCCTCGGATGTTATATGCAAGGCAGTAGTCTAAGCATTTTGAAAGATTAAAAGATAAGACAGGAACCTTTCTCTTAGGGATCATTTGTTCTAACTAGGAAGACAAGGGATACATGTGAAGAGTGAAACATCAGGAAAAGAGAATTATTAGTATTCAACACAACAGAAAAGTAGTTATGGGATTGAATATAAAGATTCATGGGCATGGCAAGTAGTGAGAAAATTGGCTTTGTGTTAGGTAAGACACAAACTACTTGCTTCTCTTTATTAACTCCTAAATCATTTCAGTAATGAGGAGAGCATTGCTAGTGTATAAAGGATTGAATAGATATTTAAAACTCCTCCAGGGTCAAAGCAGATTCACAACTCCAACTACTTCTTTCTATCCAGCTCTCAAACTAGGTGAAAGTTTCAGCAGCAATTGTGAAAGTACATTCTGTCATGAAGAATAAGAGAGTTGTCTCCAAGGGAGGAGGCAAGATAAAATACCTATCACAGGCCTCGGGAGAGAAACAATAAAAACTTAAGTGGCCGGCATGGTGGCTCTTGCCTGTAATCCTAGCACTCTGGGAGGCTGAGGCAGGCAGATCATTTGAGCTCAGGAGTTCGAGACCAGCCTGAACAAGAGCGAGACCCCGTCTCTATTAAAAATAGAAAGAAATTAGCTGGACAACTAAAAATATGTATACACAAAAATTAGCCGGGTATGGTGGCGTATGCCTGTGGTCCCAGCTACTCGGGAGGCTGAGGCAGAAGGATTGCTTGAGCCCAGGAGTTTGAGGTTGCTGTGAGCTAGGCTGACGCCACGGCACTCTAGCCAGGGCAACAGAGTGAGACTCTGTCTCAAAAAAAAACAAAACTTAAGGGACTGACTCCAAGGCTGTTGACTATGGCAGGCAGCAACTAGAGGGCCCGGAAGCTAAAGCCCTGTGAGCCTATGAAGCCCACATCTTCAGGAAGACTTTGCGACTATATGGAAAATCCCAGAGACGTTTTCCAGTTAATGAGTCTCTCGTTCCTATGTCGAGTTTGTCCTTTGTTCAAGGTACCTGTGGCCAGAGATTCCTCAGTGGTCTGTCGCAAAGGTCCCCAAGGCCCACGCATAGTTAACTCTTACTGGGAGGCACAAACGAAAGAGGCAAAGGAGAGTCAGAAAAAAGGAATGGTACTATGAGCTGGAGGCTAGGGCTATCGTGCCACAGCTTCTTGCAAGCTTTAAATATATAATATGTGACAATTCCATTATCTATAAAAATGAAATTACACCATTGGAAGCACAGCAAAATTTCCTCCAGTTCTAAGCAGATATTCCCTGGTTGGAAGGAATCATCACAATTTCTGAATTGGTATTCTATAGTATGTGTGCCTCCATTTCAGAATCATATATATTAGAGGAAAAATTTTGACCTATAGGCAAATCCCTGTTTTCAGGATTTCTTTCTGAACTTTTTTCTTCAGAATTTCTTTCTTCTAGGATTTCATTCCTTTTAACTCTGCCCATTTGTTTAAAAAATCAACTAGTGTTAACAAATAAGAATTAAAGTTTCCAGGATAATCCCATCAATACTTTTGATTGTATGACAAATTAATTCTGGAGCAAAAGCAATACAAGTAAAAGATCTTCAAAGGGGCATTCCTAAATTGGCATATTTAAGTGCAATCCAATTCCACAAATGCTTTCTCAGTTCCCACTAAACACCAGGCAACAAAGTAGGCAATGGGGACTCAGAGATGTGCAAGACACAGTCTCAGACCTCAGAGATCACTTCTGTGGGCGACACATGCAAAAAAAAAAGAGGAAATTACTCTTGTGTGGCATAAATGCTATAGTGGACAAATGCCTGAAGCTGAGGGAGCCCCTACAAAGAGCATTAAGCTAGACAGAAAAGACTTCCCGGAAAAAGTGATGTCTGCACTTTTAAGTAAAGAGGGCATCTTAAATGTACTAGAGTCTTCCCATAAGGAGAGAGGGCAGTAGTGCATTGAGAAGTGGCTCTGAGACTTGCATATAGATGGTTCACTAGGAGCACTCTTGGATCAACACTTCTAAGAGAGTGAAGGAAGCAGAACTAAGCAAAAGGCGAAGTTGAAGCATGAGGCCCTTGGAAGAGAGGCCTCAGCTGATTCTGAGTGAGCTCTGAAGCTGGGTGGTCCCTCAGAGAAGCCCTGCACTGAGAAGGGGATAGGCCTTTGTAACTCCGACGTCTTACCAGTCATTGGATGCAGGCAGCCCTAAAGGAAGGGGCAAAACTGATGTGGGACAACTCCCTCCATCAGAGGGCAATTCCTGGGGAGGAACTCATTTGTGAGCTACCAGCAGTCAACAGAAGCAGAAGCTGGAAGGGTGAGCGGTTCCATGGAGACAAAGGGACCCAGGCCGTCACCACAGCATCCACTGCGGGTATGAAAACCCGCTTCCCACTTTCATTCTTTGGGCTCATCAAGAGGTCTCCTCATTTCTCCGTGGTAACCCTGGCAGCTGGATAAGCCACAATGTTGGCAAAAAATCCTGGATCTTCCATTAACACAGAGCATTTATTTGGACCCCACATTTCATTTTCACATGTTAGGCCTTTCTACCAAATGGATGCTTTGGCCTGATGACAAGTTCAGAAAGCGGCTTGTTCCAAGAGATCCACTGTTCCTGAAGTTAAGACATTTCCTCCAAATGTGAAAGATCTGTCACCACTATGGACTTTACCAGCAAATTAGTAACAAATTTTTCATCCAGATCAGTGTTATCCTGTTCGAGGTGGTCAGTTTTCAGCAACTTGTACTTGAAACTATTTTGAAAACTGCTCTTTGGAAATTAATTTCAAAGCCTATGACACATGTTTATGGAAGAAATGTGATAATGTGGTAGAGAGACTTTAGGGCCCAGGTAAAAATGGGTTCAAGTTCTAATGTTTATCATATATTCTTTATTTTTCCTTAGTGAAAGTTTCAACTTTTCTGAGTATCCTTTTGTTTTTCTCCTATAAGACTGAAATAATTGTTGCCATGGAACTATTGTGAGAATTAAATGAGAATATAGACATAAGGTTTTGGAACATAATAGATACTCAGAAAAGTTAGTTTTTTGTTCATTTGTTGGGTTTATTCCTAATTTCCTCTTCTGTTCTCAATCAATGAGATGTATCAAAAATGAACAAGGTATCTTAAGTAGGAGATTTGTCCTTTTTTAAAATTTTTTTATTTTGGAATAGTTTTACATTTACAGAATTGTTGCAAAGACAGTACAGAGAATTTCCATGTGCCTCACACCCAGTTTCTCCGATTATTAACATTTTACATTTGAATGATATATTTGTTAATTAATGAACCAAACATAATTATTGACTACAGTTCACAGTTTATTCAGATTTCCTCAGTTTTTCTTCAATATTCTTTTCATGTTCTAAGTTCGTCTTTAAATAGCCAAACATCATTTGAAAAAAAATTCAGTAAATAAATAATAGAATTTATTTTCAAAAAGGAGTTAGCAATACAAATAAATAAATGAGGAAGGCTTGTGTGGTTTATAAACTGACCTTTAGAGCCACTTCCAAAGAAGACTTCCAGAAACGTTTTCAGCCCCAGCACATCACTGGAATCAGAGTTGGTTCCCAAGCTGTCTATACCAGAGGACAGCATGCATCAGGCGTCTAGGATTGCATTGTGAAGAAACTTAGCATGTTAGTTTCTAAGCAACCTTTTTTAATTATTCTCACCTTCACCCCCTACTACTAAAAATGCTCTTTCAAACCCAAGCAAAAATGACAACTGGGACAAAAAAAGGGCATCAAAACATATTTCAGGAGATTGGAATCCCAAGAATCAGCATTTATTTGGACTCATACTGTAAACTTTGATCTTTCACAGATAAAATACCCCAGTGAAAGGCATCTCTGCTCCACTGTAAATTTATTTCTGTCTTTGTTTTAAATTTTAATAAAATAAACTTAATAAAAATATACCATAAAACTTATTAGTAGTGATGGTTACCTCCTAAGGGACTTCTCCATAAATACTCAGCTTGAGGTTAAAATAGGCTGTGGGTTTCATTAGAAGTTTGTGAAGTTGTTTTGACTTAATAACAATACATTCCTTAGGCTGAGACCAGGTTTTGAAAATCGTTCTCACAGGTTCTTATTTGGTGCTTTGCATAGTTAATGTGGCCTCAATAAAGAATATGCATGCTACTGGCCGAAGGGATGAAGTATTCAAATCTCTCAAGCATGTTATATAGTTAAGGATTAACAAAATCTCCCTCTATGCTCCAGAGTAATTAAAATATGCAGTGTGGACAGAGCTGAGAATTGGGAATGCACCTGAAATTTTATGAAGACTCATTAAACCATCAAAGATAATCCTAAGCAAAACATAATTCTCTGTTTATTCCCTTGGTTTTTGCATGAAAACAGGACTCTTTGCTTGCCCCATGCCAAAGTGAATGTGTTGGACTTCCTTCTTTCACTTTTAGACTCAAGAATGCAAAACTCCTATTGAATAGACATTGCCTTCAGATTACAAGTTCTGTGCTTCCATGTTCTAGAAATACAACAACCCTCAACCTACAGAGCTATTAAAATCTGGTAGCAAACCTCAGGGAAGTGAAAAACATACTGCTTATCTTGTTTTATTTTAAACGGAGAGTTTAGATAACTCAATGATTTTGTGGGAGGAAGAATCTCATAACCCCTACCCTGAGCCATTTATGCTGCCTTCTATGGCATGTTACTAATAAGGCTAATAACACCTCTGCAATACACATGTTGCATTGTTTTCTGACCACAGCTCTATGCTTAACCCCTCTTATATAGCAGAAGTGTTGATGTAGCAGACACTTATTTGGAGGAGAGAGAGGTGTGCCACTGTTCTGTTGTTTCTCTTAACCCTGATGCTCTGATAATTTCTTTCCAACTCTTCTCAAGAAATCTATATCCAGCAAGCAAAGAGATAATAGTTAAAGAAAATCACAGAGAAAAGAAAAGGAGATGTACAGGTGCCATTAATGCAGAAAACCACTAGGAGAATACTCTGTAGAGGTATTAACAGTTTCTGAATTTCAAGTATTTTTAGTAAGAAAGAAGCATTTTCCTTTGATAAGTTGGAATAGGGAATGGGGTCCACTTTACCTTTTCTTTGTTGCTACATGCATCTATGGATACATCTCAGTGGCCACATGAAGGACCAGTGAGTTCACAGGCCCTCCTCATAGTGAGTCTGTATTTCCTTTAGAAGAAAAACAGTATGTTATTTCACTTAGCATAATTTCTTCAAGGTTCATCAATGTTGTCTCATACTGCAGGATTTCCTTCTTTTCATGGCTGAATAACTTTCCATTGTATGTATATATCACATTTTCTTTATCCATTCATTCTTTGATGGCCACTGAGGTTGTTTCCACATCTTGGCTATTGTGAATAGTGCTACAATGAACATAAGAGTGCTACTATCTCCTCTAGATCCTAATTTTAATTCTTTTGAATAAATATCCAGAAAGTGGGATTGCTGGATCCCATGGTAGTCCTAATGTTAATGTTTTGAGGAAACTCCATACTGTTTTCCATAAGAGCAGCACCATTTTGCATCCCCACCAATAATGTAAACGGTTCCTTTTTTCTCCATATCCTTACCAATACTTGTTATCTTTTTTGTTGTTCTTTTATATAATAGCCATCCTATGGGTATGAGGTAGTATCTCACAGTGGTTTTGATTTGCATTTCTCTGACAATTAGTGATCTTTTCATATACTTATTGGCTGTTGGGGATCAGAAAACAATACCCCAAAGTGAAGGCCTCAGAAGCAAAGTTTCTCTCTGACCTCCTGCCCCCCTGTCTTTCAGCCTCCTTCTCCCCTGAGGCAAGCTACACAAACTAGAATCCTTCTTCCCCAAGGAAGGTCATGGAAACCAGAACCCCTTTTCCTCAAAGCCAGCCATAAAACCTAAAAATATTACTTTAACTTTCCCCCTACCTTTCTGTGTAAAAACTGACTATAAAGACATTCTCTGACCTACCTTGTTCGATTATAGGTCATAAGACCCCCATTCCAGAGAGGGTCCTGCCCCGAAGTCAGAAGGAAGACATGCATGCTCAGAGAGGCCACCAAGAATCTAGACAGACAGGCCTTGCTAGATCCCCTCCCCACCAACTCAGTCTATTATTAGATCATACCCTTTTCGTCCAACCACATTTCTATGTGGCTGTCCCTGCTTCATCAAACCTAAGCAAAAAACCAGATAGCCTCCCTGCATCTTTGGGTCTTCATTCTGAAGGATCCCAGGTCACACAAAATTATGATCAAATAAATTTGTTACACTTTTCTCTCGTTAACCTCTCTCTTTTTATAGGGGTGTCAGCTGTCACTCTTATGGTGGGATGATGGGGATAAAAGGGATCACCCTTTTTCTGCCCCTACACGACCACTTGTATGTCTTCTTTGGAGAAATGTCTATTCAAGTACTTAGCCTATTTTTCATTGTTTTTAGGGTTTTTTGCTAGGTACAATAAGCCAGTTACAGAAGGACAAACACTGTACGCTTCCCCCTATATAAGGTATTTAAAGTCATCAAACTTCATTAAGCAAAGAATAGAATGGTGGCTAACAGGGGTTGGGGCAGGTGGCAGGGGTGAGAAATGGGGAGATGCTAATCAGCAGGTATAAAATTTCAGTTTTGCAAGATAAGTTCTAGAGATCTGCTGTATAACGTTGTGCCTATACATAAAAATACTGTATTGTACATTTAAAATCTAAGAAGGTAGATCTCATGTTAAGTGCTCTTATCACAATAAAACTAAAAAATATATTTTTAAATTTAAAAAAATAAAATAGAAAAGAAACTATGTAAATTTTCTGCTCCCCTACCCTATGCGAGATGATCATCGAGGAGAGCTGAGTAAGCAGAAGTGTGGGCAAGGCCCATGTAAGTTCTGCAAGCTGAATTATATTTTCAGATCTTATTTAAATAATTTGTAAGACTCTCCTGGTTTCTAAGGCCTATCACTAAACATTAAGCAACTAGCATAAAAGCAGTGTTTAGTAGAGCTATTACCTTGGGAGAAAAGTCATCATCAGCCCAGAAAAAAAAGGGAAAGAGGAGACTCACCCTACAAGGACAGATTTCTTTCAAAGGTCAGCTACAGTGTTACAGGCAGAACTTGTTTGCCATACCCATTATCTGTATTGAGGGAGTGTGGCTTTGGCCATATTTGTATGATTAAGAAGCTAATGAATCACCTTGCAGTAGCTGACCTCCAAATTAGAACTGCTTGATAGTTCCTATCAGAGTCAGTGGTTTGCTAAAGGCAGCTGCTTATATGCAGTCAATGCAATAAGCTATGTTTACTAGGAGCTGGGACCAAAATGCATTTAAAAAATCATAAAAAAATTTAGTTGTCTAACTATCAAACAGTTGTAATATTTATAACTTATTTTTAAATGAAGATTTTGATTTATAGAGTATTTGCCCTCAATATATTGTCTCACAGACTTAGGATTCTATGCTTAATAGCAACTTCAATTATTTTTCAATCACTGTGTCTTAAAGTTCTTCTTTCCAGCATGAAAAACTTTGGCACTGTATTCATAATATGAGAGACTTTTAAATATGATACTATAAATACCTTGGCACCATAGCTGCTTATTGACTTAAATGAAATGTACTGTTAATATTTAGAAATCCAATATTCATCTCTCAGTACTAAACTAAATTGAAAACTGAAAGGAAAACAAGTTTCCAGTCAAAACTGGCCCCTTAGTTCTTATTTTTATAAAAGTGAGAGTTATAAGCCTTGTTCCTTGGAAAAGCAACAGTAGGCTGCAGTTTTGAGGCTGGTCTCAAATCTCCTCCAATTCGAGCCAGGCAATTTAACAGCATCCCATAGCTTCAGGTACCTCATCAGTGAAAAAGAAGTTAACACATTTCCTATAGGGTCATTTCAAAAACTGAATGGGAAATTGTGTGTGAAAGAATCTAGCAACAATAAGCACTCATTTGATAACTATTTTTAAATATAAATTTATCTCTTCTTCACTTTTCAACCTGCAAGAACAATGAGAAGCCAAGGAATTTCTTTTGCTCTAGAGAGGGGCAGCCTCGTGACCTCAATACCCTTCATGTCTTTAATTTGTTCTTCTCCCTTTCTAATCCCACATAATATCCATCACCACAAATCACTTTAGTAAACATTTTTCCCTTTTTGTAGAGCTGAGATAGCCACTGAATATCAAAGAAAGGTAAAAAGTGTACTAGGAGTTAAAACAGAAGTTTCCTGAGAACAGCAGATAAGACTTGTCTTTACAACACGGAAGCACATAGAAATACACACATAGGAAGTTCTCTGAGACATTTGCTGTGAAAAGGAATGTCTAATAAGCCTCTCTGAGTCTCATCTGGAAAGTTAAGTTAATAAACCCCCCTTCACAATGCTACTGGAAAGACCAAGTGAGAGAATGTGAAAATGTCTGCAGCAGTAGCTGGCCTACTCATGGCCAGCTTGTTTGAATCATTGACTTGAATCTCAAGCTTTCCCTACAGAGCTGACAAGCTAATAAAACATCCTTCCTCAAAATTGTCTGCAAATCCAAATGTGTCTGCCATACATCAAAGGTATTAATATGAGTGATATGCACTTTATTCAGGCTTTCATAGATGTATGTAAACATTACCTTAGGCAATCCCTATACCTGAAGGGTATAAAGTCTCTTTGAAAAAACTTCCAACCTGCCATGATTTTGACCTACCACTTTGTGACCAAGACAAGGCCTGATTCTGAATCACCAGCTACCTGTACACATCAGTAAGAACCATTTTATTAAGACATAAACTGCTAATGCTTCATCATATTCTATATTTAGGGCTTAACCTTCACTACTTTCAGAGAATAAAAGAGACTAAAAACAGACTTCACAATTAAGAACAGTCTGTTTTGGGAAGTCTAGTATATTTTAAACAAATGTCTCATGATTAATTCCTCTTTCCAGAAAACTGCTATGAAGTTTGATGTCACTTTCACATTGCTTCTTAAAATATACCTAAGTTAGATAACTTTCACTATGATCTTGTCTTCAAATTATTTGTGTCTATCTGCACTGATCACTGATTGCCTCAGCCCAAAGCCAATCCCATCTGAAGCTAGTTTCCTAGATTCAGGGTTAAAGTTCAAAACAGTTAACACCCAGTATGTCACAGGGCGGCAACCAATCAGAGAAGATGTTGACCCCAGCACCTTAGCTGGGTTTCTGAGACTACCCTGCTCTTCTTCCTGTTGTTTAGCCCTGGGGAGGTGGGCAGGGGGAAGGTCGCAGTGGTAGTGTTAGAGTAACTCGTGAGTGATGGGCAATGCGCAGTATGCTTAAGATAGTGGATATTTACCAACAAATATGGACGTAGTTTGGTATCTTAAAAACCAGTAAGACCAGTACCTCCTTCCAAATATGTACCCTAAATGCATGGGAAATTGAAGAAATAGAAGACCCCAGCATGTAAGAAGCTGCCTAAAATTCTCATCATTAAAAGACAGTTGTTAAGGACAGAATCCTTGGGAGTCTTAAAATCTCTATTTAAATGCAAATTACCTGAGAGAGCAACTCCGTAAGGTATTAATATTAGGACCTATTATCACATTGGCACCTCTTAGTTGAAGACACAAACAGAGGACACTGTGAAAGGCAGGTAGGAGCCCTGGGAGACCAGGGGAAACTCTGGCCTAGAAGTTTGCAGAACTGAGGGAAGCAGGGAAGGCTGGAAAAATAGATCAAGATTCTGGTGTGGCGTCGAGTCCTCAGGAGCACGGAGAATACATTTGATGTCACTTAGTTGACCTGCATCCCCTTCTTGCCAATGGGTTCATGCAAGCTTGTGCTATCAAAACCCAACCACAGTCCATAGGCTGATGCCGTTTCTGGTTTGGGTTTTTCCCCCGTTATCCTAAGTACGGATAAGTGAGCAAATTAATTCAATGCTGCCAAACCTCCTCTAACCTTTCTTTAAAGACATATTGATCAACAGTTATTTAAAGGTGGGACATTTAATAGCCAAAGCCTCTTACAGAAATTTAGATTCCCTTGTAAGCAACCCATCCACCATTTATTTTCAAGCTGTTTAAGGAAGTGGCTCAACTGAATGCTTGCAAAATAATCACAGGAGGATAGAAAAAAGAAGATGAATGGCCAATAGCCCAGCCTTTCAGGGCCATATAAATGAATCACTACTAGCAAAAAATGGATTAGATGGTTTCATAACCCACATTCTGATTTGAACTAACTTCTCATTTGAACAGGGAATAGAAGAGCAGAGAGACCTACATAATTCAATAAAGCTCATGAGCATTTTGATCTTTGTAAACATATATCTGACAACAAAAATAATTTAATTGTAGAATCACTCTGTGAACAAGCTTTGACATGCCAATAGGACGGTTTATAGGCTAATTAAATTTCATTCTATTGGAAAATTTTTTCTCCCTTGCTTTTCAATGCATTTGATTTTAACATATTACAAATTCTTTACATTGATTATTTTTCTAATGGAAGTATCAATCCCACCACATAGGTTGCATTATTTTTCCCTAAACGAAAAATGTGAATCTCAGAGCTGTGTGTCACTAATCGCCAATGTATATGTGGACGTGAATATGGTATCACTCTTTAGAAAGCTCTGTGTGTGTGTGTGTGTGTGTCTGTGTGTGTTGTGTACATGTGGAGGGGTGAGTTTGTTAGAGGATCATTCAGAACAACTGCCAGGAAAAATTAAGAAATCAAAAAAAAAATATTCTTTCAATATAATTTTAATGTGCTTTTCTTTTTCTATTTCAGTTCTACTTCTTTTCTGCCATGTCAGTGACTTGTAAAAGGGCCCAATTATATCATTCCAGAAGAACTGATTGCTGGCGAGTGAGGAAGAAAAGGTCAGAGAAGCTTAAGAATTAATACTCAAGAAGCAGGAAAACAGTTTTTAAAAAAAAAAAGAAAAACAGGAAAGTTAGGATCTTCTGATAATTCTGGACAGAACACACAGAAAAGCTGAATGTTGCAGAGGTTTGGAGATTGGCACACGAGCAGCCAGTAAGTTGAGGGTGGACCCTCACACTAGAGAGATTTATCGTATTTGGAAGGCTGGATGATAGGGTAAACTGCGAGCGTACGAAAAGATGAGAAGAATCTGGCTCCTTCCAAACATGCAATCCTAAATTCTGATGAAAGAAAAACTTCTGACAAACCCAGACTCTGGAGCCTGGCTTTTTGGGCTCAAATCCAACTGAGAAAGTTACTTAACTCTCCTCATATGTAAAATGGGACTAAGGAGAGGATCTACCTTACAGGATTGTTGTAAGAATTAAAAGAGTAAATATTTTTAAGTAATTAGAGCATCCCTGGCAAATACATGAGCTATATCAATTTTTATTAAATAATAAAATAAAATAAAGCAAAAGATTTATGAGATACATATCATATATAAACAAGGATCATCAATTAATTTCATGTGACCCATTCACATGAATACCTCTCAGAACATTCCATCAACCTTATGCCTTCTTTTAGCCCTGATTTCAATTTAGTATGAGAGTCCAAAAGACTGAAAGTCACAGTCTTCTGAATTCCCAAGATGTTCCCCATCCATGCCCCCATCAATAGGGGCATAGCTAAGCCTAACCTCCGACCCTTCAAGGAAGCACCAGGAACAGTTCAGCAGGAAATGTGATTAAATTAAGGTCTTGCCAGTACTCCCACATGCTTATTTTCAGAATGGTTTAATTAAAGTTTCTGACATGAAGAGAGCTATTTCTGCTCATCTATTCAGAGCTGGTTATGGAGAGAAAAAAAAACTGAAATAGGCTGTTTCAGTCAATTTGTAACAATATAGTTGTACAATTAAGCTGAAAGGGTACAAAGAAAGTTAGTCTATATAATTTTTCCTCTTATAGAGGTATTCATTAGAGAACAAATTGAGGTCTCAGATAGAATAATGTTCAGACAAACCAGTCAGAGGATAACACAGCAGTTTCACAATGTTCAGTGTGATCTCAACGTCCAAAATTTTAATGGTGTTCCTATTTTATTAGCGATTCATTCCAAAAAGCTGCAGAATGGTCAAACTGAACTAATTAATGCACTGCTCATTAATTACTACTTATTATTGCTGATATGCTTAATTATTCCTATAGATTATAAACAAATGCTTTAGTTTTTAATAACTAAACTGACAGAAACTGAATAATTATTTGAAAAAGGTTTTGGTTGCTTCAGTTAATTATTACATCCATACTGGGAAATGGATATCATATACCAGAAAAAAAATGTCTAGGAGCCATTCAAGCTTTCTGAAAGGAGTGTAGATGTGAATTCTAAACAGTTCCTCTCCCCAGCCTCAAAGAATGCACTCAGGTCACAGAGCTTGTACATCTCTTTCCACAGCCCAGAGCCAGAGATGGCTACGAAACTATTTATTCAGCTCGCAACACGCCAACTCCATTTGTCAGTTGGCCTGAGCAGGTGAACGATGGTAGAACTTGTCGGTCACCTAGAGGGTAGCAGCTGCTCCGAGCTCTGAAGAGGCCCGAGGAGGGAAGGGCAGCCTCATGTCGTGCGCCAGGAAGCAGCGTCTTCCTGCCCACGTGGATCTGTACTCAGGCTCCGCACACCTGGGCCAGGATGTTGGGCACCATCCATTATGCCAGTGATCACACAAGTCTCCAGCTTCCTGGGGAGCTAAGGTGAGGAATGCTTAATTGCACTGCAAAATAGCTTTTGCAGGAACAGATGTAGCCTTTCACATTCTAGTGACTTTGGGGAGGGGGTGGGAAGAGGAATGAGGAGAGGAGAGAAGGGAGTGAACAGGAGAAGGAAGTAGAAGGATGAAGGAGCAAAGATACAAAAAGCCGACTAGAGTTTTGTCTCCCCTTTCCCCTGTCTCTGTCACACACGAGTGGTGCCTGGACAATAAAGAAATGGCCTACATGTAGGGATGCGGTTGCCACTTGAACAAATGTTCTCTACCGGAATTCAGCCATGGAATGAAGAGAGCATATGTCTTTTTATTTTTCACAGCATTATTTAGATATAACCAGCGTTCTATATAATGCACATATTTAAAATGCACAATTTGATGAGTTTCGATACATGTGAAAACCACAAATCATCCCCACAATCAAGATATGAACATATCCATCACTCCTAAAAATGTCCTCAGGCCCCACTGTCCCCTTCCCTCCCTGCCTCCTTCCCAGGAAAATATGATATGCTTCTGGTCACTGCAGCTTAATTTGCATCTTGTAGAATTTTATACAAATGGGATTGTATTGCATGTACTCTCTTTTGTCTGACTTTGAGGGTGGCATATACTTACTAAATCACCCTCTCTCATCTACTCTCTCTTGTTCCATTTGTACTCTCTTCGTCTTTCTCTTTCTATTTCTCTACTTTTAAACAGTTTTGAATTCTAACATTCATCAACTGATACCAAGGTATCTTTAACCCACTCACAAATACCAGAACTTTACACAGACCATATGTAAAATTGGTTTGATGTCTGGATAAGGCAAATATAAATGTGTTGCCCGTCCCAGATGGCTTGAAGCCCCCCTCCTCACACGGGAATTATAGTGGTTCCTGTTCGGAAAAGCAGAGTATGCCATCAAATCTGTATTCAAGTCTGCCAGTTGGGAATGTTCTACAGCTGGCTGGCCCAGGCAACTAAGCCCGCACCCTGATGCCCGCAGCAAATGCCACCGGATGTCAGAAAATCTGTTGGCACTCCCAGTTCCTCCCCAGCAGTGAAGTCACCTCTACTGAAATGATCATAACTTTAGAGAAGGAAAGTAACCCAACTTTGAAGAAAATGTTTATCATAAAACCTAAATGGATGAATCCCAACAAGTATCTAACTCAGGGGAATAGCCATACCATTCTACAGACACAGAAATTATTGTCACCACCAGAACCAATGAACCAAACAATGTCATTTTGCCTCTTAAAAAGAAAAGGCATTATTCACCAAAAAAACTCCACCCCCAGAGAGGAATGTCTATGCCAAAATAAGGTGGGTGAAAGAAAAGGCAACTTAGAAAGGATGGAGAGAGGAGATTCGAGAAGACAGCATTGCAACCTTGGAAATGAGAGCAACAGGATGGCCTCAGGTGACTCGTGTTCCATCTCAGGACATCAATTTCCCCTTCTGTGGAATGAGGGCATCAGGCCAGAAAGCCTGTCTTTCATTCTCAGCTCTGTATTCAGCAAGGCACAAAGAGAGGCAGGAAAGGGGAAAGAAACACAGGATGGTAGGACCAGTATGATTCAGACTGATCAGTATAACATATTTGTGGCTTCCTTTATTTTTCTTAAAAATCTTCAAGACCTAATCCAGGCAGAGAATAGCCAGATTAGAAAGCACAAATGGGGCCTCAATCCCAAAAAGTCACAGACAAGCCATTCTGGATCTGGACCCAGACTCTGAGCCACTCACCAAGAAATTTAAGAGAAGGGCTCCAAAAGCAGAGCTGCTTCCAAACCAGCACCTCCACTTCAAACAGTCAAGGTCCATCTGACTGTTCCTTTGCAGCAAGGACTTACAGTTGTCAGCCTGCCAGCACCCTGGCATTGCTGGCATGTGGACTGCAAAGTCACTGGCCTGTTAGATACACTCTGTAGTCTCGGTGAAAACAAGGCAAACCACGGGGGTCCGTGTGTAGACGAAGCACCTGGGGTTGGATCCCAGGGTCACACTGTCTGACACTGACACTTTCCTGCTGGCAGTTGAAGACAGCAACGTTTCATGGCTTAGAGAATTTTCTCTGATTTTATTCTTAATTTTTTTAAGAAATAAAATTAGCTATTCTTTAAAGAATTCTTCTCACAATGAAAAGAATAAATATTGCTGAAATGGGCAAAGAGATGATGAGAGATATTTTAGCTGCTTGCAAAAAGCCATGATTCTAAATCTTCAGTATACATCAAAACACAGGTTACTGGGCTGCCCTCCAAGGGCTGCTAATTCATTAGGACTGGGATGGGGCCCAAGAATTTCCACACTGATGCTGCTGGTCTGGGACTGCACTTTGAGAATGAGTGCCCTGAGAACTTTCTTTGGCTTGGATAAATAGATTCTAGCACCCTCACCACCAATAATAATAGTTAACATTTATCGAGGACTTACCGTGTGGTAAACACTAAATGCTAAATGGTCTGCTCACATGAATCATTTCATTTAATCCTCACATCAGCCTGTTGAAGTGTTGTTATTCTTCATATTTTACAAGTAAGGGAACTGAGGCTACAGGAGATTAAGAGAAAAATAGCAGATAAGACTGCCAAGTCCCGCAAGATCTCTGAGGAAACTGAGGGAGCAGGTGTAGTAATGAACGGTTGTGTATATGGGGTCTGAAAATCACAACTGAGCGAGCGGCAGAGAGACAGTGGAAAACAGCAGTCCTTGTGGAAGATGCCCAGGTTTTCACAGGTAAGGAACTCAATAGATTCAACACCACAGTATGGCTACCCAAAAAGTCATAATGATCTCTAACCGCACTTCCTGACCCCTAGGACAGGAGTCTCAAAGTCTAGGGCCTGCAGAGGACAGACAGGTGGCATTGCTGTTGTTGGTCCTGATAACATCAAGGTCAGACATCTAGCTGTCCCCTGGTGAGACCGCCTTCCTTGTAGCCCTCTTAAGGTATTAGGGTTTTTGTTGTTGTTTTTGTTTTAATTTCTTTCCTTTCACACTCAAGGTACCTCAGAGCCTAGAGTTAGGTACGTGCATTAAAGTAAGTGATGCTAGTGACTTAACACCATAGAAGTTTCTTTCTTGCTCATGTGAAGTCTAGCCTGGTGATCAAGAGCAACAGACATTCAGGGACCCAGGATCCTTCCATTCAGTAACTCATCGTCCCCAGGGCCTGGAAGTCCTCCAGGGATCCTCTGCATCCATCCAGCAGACAAGAAAAGAGAGGGAATGGAGTATTGCATGTGCAAGGTTTTAAGGGACAGGCCTGGAATTGCTGAGCATCACTTCCATCCCCATGTTGTCAACTAGAACTCATCACATGGCCCTGCTTAATTCTGAAGAAGGCTTCGAAATGCAGTCTGTGTGCCCAGGAAGCAGCAGATGGATTGTTGCATATCTGGCCAGTGTTTGCCACAGGAGATGGCCTTCCAAGCCATTTGTCATCCTTCTTCCTTCAAAAACCCCCAACACACTTGAAGTTCCTAACTTCAGACTTTCTTACTACTCCTACAGAACTCCCAGGAACACACTTTCACTCGCCAATGAATTTAGCACCTGTTTTACCGTATTTCTCTCTACTTCTACACCTGTTCCCTTCCTTGGTGACTTCAATATCTACCTGGAAGAGCCATTCAACATCTCGGCTTCTGTGTTGTTTGACCTCCTCACCTCCAGTAAGCTTTTTTCCATCTCACCTCTACCCCTAACTCCATAACAGTAGCTGAACCACTTCCCAAAATATCGAGAGTCCCACTTGCTGACCACCATCATTTATGTGTCTGGCACACTCAAACTATTATTCCCATTTCAAGATGTCCTGATTTCATCAAACCACCAATCCACTGACCCCAACAATGTTCACCACCTTCTTCCCCCTTATAGCCTCACTCTTTTGCTTACCCAGCTAAGAGTCTAAATAATCACTCCCTCAAAAACACCAGTAATTACCCTAACTCCATTCATTTTACCCCATCCATTCTATTTGCCTGCAAAAACTTCAAACCTGGCTAACCTTGACCAGCTGCCTATCCCATTCTTGCACTCAAACAGCTGAACATTGTTCTTCACAAATATTCCAGTTCACTGTCTTCTGGGGAAATTGTGGAATTGCCTTTCCCACTCCTTTGAAATTAGGCTAAAGCAGAACTGACAAACTATGGTCGAAGAAACAAAATCAGCTCAATTCCTGAGTTCTCCCTCACCGCTTTTGTCATGTGAGGTTACAGTGAGAAGGTGGCCATCTACCCGGAAGCAGGCCCTCTCACCAGACATGAAATCTGCCAGTGCCTTGATCTTGGACTTCTCAGCCTCCAGAACTATAAGATAAATCTCTGTTGTGCCTTAGCCACCTGGTCTGTGGTATTTTTGTTATTGTAGCCTGAAAGGGCAAAGACAATGACCAAGGTATAAATATGTACTCGTGCTGATTGCTACTGACTTTTTATTACAGTACTTTAAATCATCATCCTGTTGGAACTTATAATAGTTCTGTAATGAGGGTCAGGCAGCCATTACTGATTCTATTTTAATAATAAGAGAACTGAGGCTTGGAGATTAAATGACAACCAATCAAATAACTGCCCCTGGGCTGAGACTGAAACCCCAGTGTCTCACTCTTAGCAGCTTATGCTGTCTCATTCAGCTTTGCTGCCTCTCCCAGGAAGATAGGGCCTAGCCCATATGGAAACATTGATTCTTCTGTCTCCATTGTCACTCTCACTACAGGACTCTGCACCCAGAAAATGCTGACTCCCGGCACAATGCCCAGGGCCTGGTAAATGTGGTAGGTGGTGCACACAAAATATCAGGGCTGAGACATTACAACAACCAGGTTTAGCACTATTTTTCTTTATGGAAAAGTAAAATGTAATTGTCAAAGGAAAAAAATCACTGCCTTCTCTCAACAAACTTTGTGTGAATTATGAAAATGAAGGTAAACTGTTTTGTCAGTTTGCCTAGCTTTCTGAGTCCTCATCACACATTCTCATAGACATCTTCCTCCAAAGTAGGATGAAAGCTGACCTTCTGGTGTTTTTATTGCTCATTTAGTACAACTTCAGCAAAAGACTCTTAATTGCTTTGAAAGTGAGAATAGAATTGGGATTATGTGACTATGTTTAACAGACATCGATCTTATGTTGGGAGATGAAAAAAATGACTGTGCATGACTTCCATGGAAGGTCATTTAGCCACAGCTAAATATGGCTTCACAGCCAGCCAGCCAACCTTGCCGAACACCCACCTTGCCTTCTAATTTCTGGAATGAACAATGCTCATTGTTCCTCTGCAGTCCACAATCAATAGGGACTCATCTAGTCAGGTGTGATGCTCTGCATCTTTCAGCTCACTGATCCAAATCCAGTATTCATGCATGTCACATGCACTTGAGACAGACACTCCAGGGAGAGCCTCTGCCTGTGTAAATCAATAAACAGATGATTCTTAACCCCATGTCATGTTTCCATTACGGCAAATGCGCAGTCTGAGCACAGCTCCCACGAGCCAGCCACAGATCTCCCAGATGGTCTCCCTCAGCCTTTGCCCCTGTACCCCCCTCTTCAAGCCCAATACCTTTATCACTAATACCCACCTGTCCTTGAGGACATGACAAAAATGTTAAATGATCTAGAAAGTAGACTCCCCAAGTTATGCTACATCATTCCTCCTCTGTTCCTAAAGCAACTGGGAGAGGAACTACCAAAGAATGAATTTACCCTCCCCCCAAAAATTCCTGTGTTGCAACCTAACCCCCACCCAATGTGATGGTATTTAGAAATAGGGTCTTTAGGAGGTAATTAAGGTATAAGGGTGGGGCCCTCATGAATGGGATTAGGGCCCTTATAAAAGAGGCTTCAAAGAGATCCCTTGCCCCTCCTACAATGTGAAATTATAGAGGGAAGAAGACCTCCGATCCAGGAAGCAAGCCCTTACCAGACACTGAATCTGCCAGTGCCCTGTTCTTGGACTTCCCAGCTTCTAAAACTGTGAGAAATAAATTTCTGTTGTTTATAAGCTACCCAGTTTATGACATTTTGTTACTGCATCCCAAAAATAATAAGACAGGAACTAAATATTAATTTCCTAGGAGAATTTCCCGTTGCAAATTACAATAGATTTGTAATAAGTCCTGACTCTAAACCAAAGTCAGTATAGGCTAACTATATGAACACTCTACTTTGATTACCTCTTTTCTTCTCTGTGTCCTTTTATCTAGTAGATTCTAAGCTCCTTTATCCTAAGCACAGGGACTGTGTCTTATTTTTTACTAGCATCTCCAGTCCCTAGCACAAACACCAACACTTAAGAGGCACTCAATACTAGTTGAATGAATATTGTTAGATTGCAGCGGATCTGGAGTTTGTATTGTCTTTGTGCTCTTGCAACTAAAGGTCATACACTAGATGACCAAAATGCAATACTAGATAATGTAGATTTTACCTAGATCAATCATCCTGGCTGATTACTATATAAAGTCCAATTATGGTAATATTTTCATTCTAATTCAAAGGCTACTAGCCATTGCAATCAAATTTAGAAATATTCCACCAAGGTATGTGTACTTTTCAGTACTTTTTGTAATATATGATTTTCCTGAATACAGGAAATAGCTGAGAACAGAGTACTTTTTATACTACAGAGCTGGATTTTCACTCGCCTAGACTGGCTGTCCACAGTCATGCTACCAGGAAATTCTAATTGTTGTTCTCATGTGGAACCTATGAGAACAGAGGCCATCATGAGGCTGAGTGGCCAGGCCAAATCACAAAGCAGCTTGGTAGTTTGCAAATGGAAATGCGAATTCATATTGGTGTAGAAGGTTGCTGCATGGAAAGGCACTCTGTTTCTGAAATGTTCTTTGCAGATAGCATTGCAGAGACACTACCTTTGTTCTTGAAACAGTGTTTTTTTCCAAGAGCACCACTTTAACAGTGCTGAGATACATGAAAAACCCGAGGTGTCAGATTCACTAATATATATCTTATAAATGAAACTTACAGCTTAAGCCACCAATTAAACATTAATAACAATGCATAAATGGGACCCAGAGGAGGACACACTAGCTAGACTGCCCCTTATAAAAGGCGGACCTACATTTATATTTTCCATGTATTCATTTTTTTCTTTTTAAATAAGATTCCAAATCCTCCAAAGCACAGACACTTTATAGTAAATCAAATAAGTAAAGAAATAAAGAATTACTGTCCACATTTTCACATTCTTTGTAAGATTCTGGAGAATGTTTCTGTCTGCCTTGTTTCTATTACTGTTATTTCTACTCTACTTGAATAAGAAAGATTTCTTTCTGATCTAATTCGAAAGCTACATCGCACCTTCACTTTCCACATATTCACCCATCCCTTTAATGACTAGGAGTTAGAAAACATGCCAGGAAAGAGCTCTTAAAATAATCAGTGCTACTTGTTACCTCAAGTAGTTAACAGGCTCTTTGAATGAAACTGGGCATTTTTAATTCTCTTGACACTCCCAGAAAACTATCATTTGGGGCAAAATGTCACTTGTTTTATCATTGACACTAAAATATTTCTGTGATGCTGTAGGGAAAGAAAATGCTAGAATCAAATATGTTCCTAGAAATATGTGGAATCCTTGTAAGCATATGTTATATACATTATAGATAAAATCCCTCCTAGATTTTCTTTCTGGTGATAAATTGGTGGCGTCTTGTGCATAAGCACATTCACTGAAGGCAGGCTGGTAGAATGATCTCCATGGAACTTTTAATCAAATCTTACACAGAACCAGGGCTCCAAAGGTGATCTTGTTTCTTCTCAAAGAAGAGAGGCAGCTCTGTTTCAATTAGTACCTCAATCTCAGAAAACACTGGCAGAAAACCACATAATAAAAAACAAAAAAAGAAATTTTAATTCCTTTGCCAATTCAAAAATGGGGCCGGGGAGGTGGTTAGGTAATTAAAGATTAAAAATACCCTGAAATCCTAACATGGCAGTATAAACATGCCTCATGATGCCATGGCAACATTCTTTTTTTTTTTTTTAATGAAATTGATTAATTAGTCTGTGAGCTCGCAAAATGTCAAAGCAAAAGGATTGAAAACGCTTCTCTCCACAGCTAACACCTTCCCTCGTTTCTTCTTCCTGAGCGTGTCAATCAGAAACACTGGAGGTCGATCTGTTGAAGAAATCTCGAACTACAGCTCTGTTTTAAATGCATGAGGAATGTGGAGGCTTCGATAACTTGCATTCCAAATCAGCTCGGAAGATCCAGAGATGAGAGTGTCTCAGATATATAAAGCTCAAACTAAATATGGCCCCATTTGACTGGGGTGAGGGTGGAAGGAGAGAACTGGGAAAGTTGTTTTGCAAATTGAACCAGCTAGAAACAAATTTATGTCTGTGTGTCTGTGTGTGTCTGATATAGCTCTAAAGAGACCATTTTCACAATTCATACATTTCATGTATGAATGGGCATTTCATGTGATCATATCTCATATGTATATGTAAATATAGATAGATATAAATATATTAGCATGTTCTTACATATACTATAAATTTCTAGGAGTTTGTGCCTCAGCAGAGGCACAAAATGAAAAGCTAGGCTTTCTTGCTCCTTCAGGCAAGGGAGGTCATATTCTTTTTTGAAAGCAAAAGCAAGAACTATCTTTGCTATAAGCCTGAGCCTAATCAGAGTGGATTTAGATATACCACTGGCCTTGTCCGTGTTATTTTAGTATTCCTGTCCTACCCACATAAAAAGACCCCTCCACACACACCTCTCTACTGCCTGGGGGCCAGAAATTTCTATCTTTAGAGCAGGCTTGTTCACTCTCAGCACTATAATCATTTTGGTCCAGACAATTCTTTGTTGTTGAAGATCGTTCTGTACATTTTCAGATATTTAGTAGTATCCCTGGCCTCTACCAGGGATGTTACTAGATGCCAGTAACATCCCCCAGTTATAACAACTCCAGATATTGCAAATGTCCCCAGGTTCTGGTGGGGAGGGGAAAACTTACCCTCAACTGAGAACCACTGCACTGGAATAATGAGTAAGTAAGAAAAGAAAAAAAAAAGAGAGTGCTTTGTCTTGTGGAAAAAACGCAAGTCACTCAAATGAGAATGAGAAGCAGCTATTTTTATTTATTCAGAGCTTTCTATAGTAAGGGAGTCAGCTACCATCACTTGTGATTGGCAGAGATTCAAAGGCAGACAGGGGAGTAGGAAGGCTTTATATTGAAAAAAAGGTGGGAGGCTTCAGATATGCTCTGATTGGAGGTTGCTGGCACCAGGAAGCTGGAGGCAGCATCTTAAGTGACTGATTTAGGAAGCATGTTTGGCTTTCTCTGGTTTGTCCAGAGATGGAAACAGGGGGAAGAGGGGGGCAAAAATATAGGGAAGCTCACAGTCATCGACCAAGTCAGTTTTCACCTTTGTGCACCCAGTACCCACCGCTGTACCTGGAGGCATTTGTATTAGTTTCCTTTTGCTGCTATAACAAATTATCTCAAATTCAGTGGCTTAAAACTATGCAACTTTATTATTTTGCAATTGTGTAAGTTAGAACTCTGATATGTATCCTAGTAGGCTACAATCAAAGTGTCATCAGACCTGTGTTCCCTTCTGGGGACTCTAGGGGAGAATCCGTTTTCTTTCTTTTCCCAGCTTGCAGGTGCTGCTGGCATCCTTGGCTTATGGCCCCATCCCCTATCTTCAAAGCCAGCAACGTTACAGTCTTCAGTAGTCGCATCTCCCTCGCATTCTCCTCTTCTGCCTCTTCTAATTTTAAGGATCCTTGTGATTACATTGGGCCCACCTGGATAATCCAGCCTACTCTCCCTATTTTAAGGTCAACACTTTAGCAACCTTAATTTATTGATCTATTAATTATAAATTAATTCCATCTCCTTAATTCTTCTTCGCCATGTAGCATATCATGTTCTGTCTCCAGGGATTAGGACATAGACATTTTTGAGGGCCATTCTTCTTCCTACCACAGCAAGAAAGAAACAAAGTGTGGTCTCCAAACCAGGAACATCAGTGTCACCTAGGAACTTGTTAGAAATGCAAATTCTGAGGCTTCACCTCAGACACATTGTTCCAGAAGCTCTGTAGGTGGATCCCAGCAACCTGTGGGTTTTGGGGGGTTTTTTTGTACACCAGTGTTTAAACATTTATTTCACATTATGCAAGGTCAATTATAACATTAAAAAATGACAACAGCTATAAGCTGCAATTTTACATTTATGCATTGGAAATGTCCATTTCCAAAAGTTGAACATAATTATCATATTATCTGTAACAGCTAAGCTTCAATTCAACTGCTTATACAGATAAAATTTACTGTTAAAAACAACGATTTTGTATCTGTCCACATTCTTTGATACTTTGACTAACAGACCCTTTAGGAGAACCAAATGACTGAATCCTTTTCACAGTATCCATGCCATCCTTAACAAACCCAACTGCAGCCTGTGTTTTAACAAGCCCTCCAGGTGATTCTGATGCAAGTTCATGCTAGAGAAACACAGATCTACACTCCACACCCACTCTCCTCACTCTAAAATTGGTCTGTGTATGAGGCCTTTGGATAGCACAACAATTAAGTTCCTTAGAAATACACTATTTACAGAGTAATTAATCTTTCCAAAATGTGAATTCTAATCATATCACTCATCTGCTAATAATCCTTAAATGCATGTGATGGTTAATTTTATGTGTCAACTTGACTGGGTTAAGGCATGCCCAGGCAGCTAGCAAAACATTATGTCTATGTGTGTCTGTGATGGTGTTTTCAGAGAGATTAGCATTTGAATTGGTAGACTGGGTAAAGAAGATTGCCCTTGCCAATGGGGTGGGTACCATCGAATCCCGTGAGGGCCTGAATAGAACAAAGACACAGAGGAACAGTGAATTTGCTCTCCACTTGAGCTGGGTCATCTATCTTCTTCTGTCCTCAAACATTGGTGCTCCAGGTTCTTGGGCCTTCAGGTTTGGACTGGAATTACAGCACTGGCTTTCGTGGACGTCTAGCTTGCAGATGGCAGATCATGGCCGTAATGATTTCATGAGCCAATCCCTCAGAATAAATCTCTTTCTGTATAGCTACATATATTTATTGGTTCTGTTTCTCTGAAGAATCCTAACTAAAACAGTGCATCCTCCATGGATAAAGCCCAAACTCCTCAGCATGGCATAACAGGTCCTGCATCATCTCAGCCCTGCACGTTTCTCCAGGCTTCTCTCTCTCCTCCCCTGCCTTACTAAGCTTCTCGGAGCTATGGACACTTTCATGCTTTGATGGTTCATCCATCCTCTTCCCTTCTCATGAAAAGTTCAACTTCCTTGCCTGGCACCTTAATAACATTACGTCCTCCAAAAAACTGCCCCAACTTCCATGGGAAGTTGGAAGTTGCATTTTCTGTGGCCCACAACCCCTCATATAAACATCCCTGTAGTGCTTTCATGGCATGGTTTACACAGCTGTCTCCCTCCCCAAACTCTGAAGCTTTCAGGCATCAGGGCATGAAATACCAGCACAAAGCAGAGCACCTGGTATACAGGAGCCTCTCCGTGAATGTTTAAGGGAATGAACAAATGATAACATTTAATGAAACATTATTTCAGCAAAGTTACTGGTGATAGCCTAAGGAGCAGCTACCATCAAATAAATTTGCCTAGAAAGAGGTTTCCTGAAGATATATTAATATTTAAGTGATGCTAGGAATAATCACCTTAATCTTCTATGAGGAAAAAAAAACCCTCAAGGGCATGGAAATATTATTAAAATCCTCCTCCCACGACCCCAACCCATCTCCACACACCTCCTGCTACTTCCTCCTGAACAACAATCTGAAACTTGATCCAAAAGCCATGCAACAACTAACAGGATAGGGGTCAGCTTGGCCAAAGGGCCCCACTGTTCTCCTTTGCTTGTGCACTCCACACAGGCAGCCGCCATCATGGCCTGTTGGGGTTGAGGAGGGGAAGGGGGAGAAGTCAGCCTCAAATTGCTATAGAAGGACCACCTGTACTACACAGACGCCAACACTGCCCCTAGTAACCCTCTCCAGAGATACTGAAGATTTCCTGAGCTTCCTAGGATAGAAGGGTGTGAACAGAAGAGCAGGAAGGTGGCACACGGAGAATAGCCACGGGATTTTAAGTCAGGCCTCGAAGGTAGTACTTTTCAGGTTGTGAATGTGTGATAAGTGTTTTATGTGTGGCCACGGGTGCCTAGATATTTGGTTAAATGTTATTTCTGACCGTGTCTATGAAGGTGCTCCTGGGTGAGATTCACATTTGAATAGAAAAATTGAATGAAACAGGCTGCCCTCTCCAAGGTGAGTGGGCCTTATCCAATCCATGGAAGGTCTGAATAGAATAAAAGGCTGAGTAAGGAAGAATTCTTTCTCTCTGACTGTCTTCAAGCTGGAACATCGGTCTTCTCCTGCCTTCAGACTTGGATTCAGACTGGAACTTATACCATCAGCTCTCCTGGGTCTCCAGCTTGCTGACTGCATATCTCAGGAATTCTCAGCCTCCATGATTGCATGAGCCAATTCCTTGGAGTATACACACACACACACACACACACACACACAGAATGTCTGTGGGATCCATATATATATATGTGTATATGTCTGTGTGTGTGTGTGTGTGTGTGTGTGTGTGTATCCTATAGGTTCTGTTTCTCTAGAGAACCCAGTCTAATGCAGTGTAACCAATTAGTGGGCATTTAACAATCTATTGAGACTGTAATTAGCATTTTTTCATAAAGTAGAGTATTTCCATAGACTAGAGTATTTAAAAAATAAGTAGAATAAAAAAGAATAGAATAGAATAGATAGAATATACCAAAGTGCATAGCACATAGAAAGGGTGAAGTATTATTTGGTGAAACACCAGTTTCAGTGATTCACATCCACATATGTATATGGTTTGATATAAAGTACTTTTCTTCCTAAAACTCAGGGTCAATACAGCATGGATACACTGCTCAAGGAGATGTCAGACTAGTACTGGACACTTCTCCTGGACCATCCCTTGTCTCTTTAGCTAGAAGTGATTCCATCCTGAAATGACTGCCTACTTTGCACAATGCAATTGTACCCAGCACATACAGCTGTTGTGGGCTTCACTGTAATTTCACACGTGTCCTAACTTCCCAGTCATACTCTACGTTCTCTGTGGACCAGGACAGACTCCATTCTGCTTCACAACTTCCTCCAAGCTTGGCCCAGAGTCTGGCACACAAAATAGGTTCTTAATGAATATTGGTTAGTTGGCTGAATCTTACATACTGTCAACTTTATTAAGAAAATCAGGTAAAACGTTTAGAGGAAAAAAAAAAATCAGTGGCCCCTCAACAACAGTCCCAATGCCAGATGTCCCTTTGAAATGACAACTGAATAGTAGTCCCAATTAATAATGCATATGCCCCCACTAGCAAGAGACAGTGGAGCTGCAACCCTGCACTGACAAGAGCAGAAACCAAGACAATGTGTTTTCACTCTGCTTGCAAATCTACGCTCTTCCCCAACCATCAGAATTAAGCAAGAAATTGTAGTGGATGCAATCAGCTCCATTTATTATCAACGTTTCACATTAGCAAGCATTAATAATACATCTTATATTTATAAACCTTTTGTTTTCCAGCTTTCCCTGTTACTGAGCCAGCAAGATTTGAGAATGTCTGTGGGATCCAGCCTAACAAAAAAGAATTTCCAAGAGAGAAAATAATCAAATTATTAAACTATTTAAATATTCAGTATCCATGTGCAATTTTTCAATTATGCTACTACTTTATGATATATCCGACATGAGTCATTATAATAAAACCAGAAACAAAAGCCACACATAAAACAGAAAGAAAAACCACCAATAAGTCATTGGTATGGACAGAGCTTCCTGCCTCGATGCATAATTTATACTGTCTATAAAGCCAACACCTGGGAACTGCTAATTTAATTAGTTTGTATTGAACACTTAATTGTAGTAAGCCAAGGTTTCAGACTAGTTTGACAGCTGTTTTCATTACATCTAATTAATCTATGGCATTCAGTTCTCTTTCCCACCGTATTAGTCAGCTTAGGCTGCCATAACAAAATACCACAGACAGCATGGCTTAAACAACAGAAATGTATTTTCTCACAATTCTGGAAGCTGGAAAGTCCAAGATCAAGCTTCCAGCAGGCTGAGGGTGCTCTTCCCAGGTCACAGGTGGCTGCTTTCTCAGTACATCCTCACACGACCTTTCCTTGGTGTGTGCCCACAGGGAAGAGAGAGAGAGGTGAGATCAAGCTCCCTGGTGTCTCTTTGTACATGGCTACTAATCAGATCAGACCCCACCCTTATGACCTAATTTAACATGAATGACTTCCTTAGAGGCCTCATCTCCAAATACAGTCACCTTGGGGGTTAGGGCTTCAATATATGAATTTGGGGAGGACATAAACATTCAGTCCATGAGACTCATCCTCATGGACCGTAAAGACTATTTAATTTCGTTTGGTCTGAGGAATCCTTTGCATTAGATGGCATCGTGTTAATGTTACACTCCCTGAATTTTCCCTCATTCCAGCAATGTCTGTGCTGATAGTAGAAAGTGTTGCCTGTTCAAGGACACTCCATCTGTTTGCTGTGGTCTCGCCGACCCTTCCCAAAGAACAACCCTGTGGGCCCAGCATCTCCCTCACAAATTTTTCCCTGACAGCTCCAGCCTTCATAAAGACATTCATTCACTTATCACCAGTTGGCACACATGTACTCAGTCACTTATACCAGAAATGCACAAGGGGATGGAGTTACAGGGCCAAATAAAATCCAGTCCTTGCCTCCAAGGAGTTCCCAGCCCAGTGGAGGACACAGAAGGCAAACCAACATTAAGAATTCAGGACAGGCTCAACCTTAACATTTGCAGGCCCAGGCTGAGGGTACATACAGGGCCCACATACCATATGATATAATTCAAGCTAACAGCAGTTAAATAAAATATGCTCTCTCCTATAATTTTAATAAATATAACTTCAACATTACCTGGAAGTCAGTTTCAGATTTACAACTAGCAGCTCAGGAAAAAAACAGACCCCACCCTGTAGCTCACTGTCCTTCTCTTCCTTCCCCAGCTCCAGGTTCCCTGGTAAGGGGTCCGGCACACATGTGTGTGGATACCCTCGCATGTCCACAGCCCTTACAAATAGCTGCCTCTTGTTAGACTGAAGAAAAAGACTCACATAGGTTCTGGAAACAGACTTAGGGCAGAGGGTTTTAGAGCCTGGTTTTGAAGTGTGTTCAAGGATGGGGGCAACCCACCAAGAGGGGCATTAAAGAAAGGACAGAGCAGGGCCCTCTAAAGCAGTGCATGGAAGGCACTTGCCTGCGTGAACACCACCTGGAGAACACGGATTCCTGGGCCCTAGCCCCAGAGATGAGGCTTCAGTAGGTCTGGGGTGAGGTCCAAGAATTTTCATTTCTAACAATGCCCACAAGATGCCTGTCAGTGAACCACACAATGAGTAGCAAGCCTAAAGCACAGGGCCAGGTCGGGGCCCAGGACAGGACCCAATTAAGTCCGTTAAGTCCAACAGTAACAATGATTTCATGAGATGCATGCTTCCAAAAAATCTATGCACAAAGTACTAGGGAAGGGCAGCAGCAGACACAGTAATAATATATGTAAGTGTACATATAGATATACAAGTATACATTGAGAGCCAATTTCATGCCAAGTACTGTATTAACTGCCTCATTCATTCATTCACCAAATAATTATTGAATGAGAGACTATGCATGTGAAAGAACTCATAGAACTATACACCAAAAAAAGTCCATCTTGTTGTGTGTAAATTTAAAAGTTTTACAGAGTAAAAGCAAAAAAAAAATCAATATGTTCTAGAAACTTCCAGTTCTTCTAACAGCAGAGTAGCTTGTATCAAAGTGTTACTCCCACTACCAATTATAACCTATAGTAAAAATATTCTAAAACTTCTGTTTGGAGGCACTAGAAAACAACCTACAATGTGCCAGACACAATTCTAGGCATGAATATACGTCAAAAGGAAAAGGAAAAACTTCATGCCTTCTTTTACATATATGTCTATAGCATGCATCTCTAATTCTCATAATATTAAAAATTAATCATAGCTATTCCCATATTAAAGATGAGGAAACTGTTGCTCTGAGATGTTAAGAAATTTGTTATACAGTCAGAATCCAGCAGAGCAAAGATTTGAACTCGGGTCTGTCTAACACTGTCCACTCCCCAAGCTCTCTCCCATGTACAATAGTGTGGGAAATCAAGGGAGACAAGGAGGTCTAAGTAAATCTTCCAGAAGAGGTAATGACTTTTCACTAACAGAAGTCAGCAAAGGGGAGAAACAGTCAAAATAAAGACATTCCAGCAGAGGGGAGAGTTTGTGTGGAGGCAAGAGTGTTAGTAAGTAAGAGTGGATCCTTGCTTCCTAGCTAATCCCAGCTACTCAGGAGGCTGAGGTGGGAGGATCGCTTGCGCCTAGGAGTTTGAGGCCGCAGTGAGCTATGATGACCTCTGTGAATAGCCACTGCACTTCAGCCTGTGCATGATAGTGAGACATGTCTCAAAAAAAAAAAAAAAAGAATGAATCCTTTTATCTGCAGCGAAGGTGGGCATACATAGGCAAGCAGGAAATAGGGAGGAGGCATGTTCATGGGGAAAATGTTAAGGATGCGTGCATTAGGCCAAAGAGATTGAGACAAAGACAAAGCAGGGGAGGAACGTGAGATCTATTTTATACATGTTCTTCCTGTCCTCTCCCCTCCCATAGTAATTAATGTCCAGCGAGTTTGGCTTGTAATTACTCACATATCTTACAATGAAATCTCTGTTGATATTTTGAACATTTATTTAAGTAATCTGTCATTATTTCACTATCCACGTGTCTATATCTGGGCTTCTCAACAGCCTATGTCATTTGTGAGCAAGAACTGCGTGGGTGGGTTTCACAGAACAGCTACTCATTATTTGCTGATTTCGTTCAATAACGACTGAAGTGTCAATATACTTTGCAAGGAAGTTATTAGCAATGAAAATGTCAAGCTACTTCTCACTGGTGATGAGCAGAACAAACAATACGACGTGTCCCTTACGAAGGTGCTTGGGAACATGCACGTTTGTAGAACCTGCCTTGATAGGCAGAGAGAGGCAACAGAACAAGTTCCTAATTGGACAGAGGTTTCTTGCTTATGTCATGATCTGAACAGAGCTAACAACTCTGGTCATCATTTCTCATGTGGTTCTTAAGACAGTTATATAGAATTTAAAATAACCTCTAAAATTCTATCAGCCAAATAAATTTCGCCAATTCCCTTACTGTTGAATTACTCCCTTATTGAATAAAAACAAACAAGACACATTCCAATACATTTTAAATTCATATACGATAGAAAATGCCATCAAGGTGACTTCTAAGGAAGTAAATTCTCTTTGTGTCACTGACCTGGAGGTGTAGAGAGAACACTGGTGCACTTATAAAGTTTGTTTATAATGCTGCAGTAGAAAACTTACAAAAGAGTCACTGAAAAGAAAAATATAGATTCCTCAACTTGAAGTTTAGCATGCCCTTAAGGAGGTGTAATTTCAAACTCCCCTTGTACCTAAAGCATCGTGTGAAGTATTCGCTCCCTACAAAGAAGACCACTACCAAATTTGGGACCGTATTTTATGACATGGTGGATTATGTGACAAAATTTGCCATAAGCTAGACCTCTGTTGGCCCCTGCCACAGAACACTCTTAGCTGTAAAGATACAAGGAAAACTGCCCCCACTGCAGATGGGGGTAGAGGAGGGATGAGTTAGAAGCTCTTGTTATTATATTGAGGCTATTTGAAGGCTGCTGCTCACCAAACTGGCATTAATGTTTCCCTCAGCTTGACTAAACTTTAGACAGGCTTCTTCCTGACCACAAATCCCTGACTGCCCTTTTCTGAGAGCATTTACTTTAGATAATTTGCAACTGTAAATTATTATATGCCCCTTTGAGATGTAAATCTTTTATAACCCAAGAATGACCTGGAAGCCACCCCTTTGAAATGTAATCATCACAAAAGACATTGCCCGTCTCACAGTCTCTGAGGGAGGGTGGGAGCCTGACTTCTGTTATTGACTTAGGAACACAAGCAGCCTAATCACATCGACCAACCTCCTGCTGGGTGCTTCCACAGAGAATCCCGCAGCACTGGGAGGAAGATGAGAAGTACCAATAAGGCATCCCTGCTTTCTGAGATGCAAAGCTAGATTTACCTGTTGGAACAGACCAGGGAGGATCAGACCCAGGCACAGTGGCATGAAGAGACAAAAAGCCCTAGACATTCTAGGCTGGTGACTCGAGCTCAAGACAAAAACTAAGGGTTTGGGGCGGGGAGGCCTGGTGGGGAAGTGTATGTGGCTATGATCTGTGCTTTGGGGGACAATGGCCACGCTTGTGAGAGAGCACTAAAAGAGCAGTAACCCTGGAGTCCAAGCTTAGGCACACTGTCCTGTGCAGGAACCAGGCACTATAAGCCTCAGGAACCAACTTCAGCAGTGACATCTTGTGGCTCCAAGAGACAATGGCCATGGAGGACTCTAGTTCCCTTTGCTAGGGTCTTGGGGGAAAGGGCTGGTTCCCATTCACACGAATGAGCCCCAGAGTTCTCGGGCAGCTGGGGGTGGAGGGGTGGCATTGGTCAACTTCGAGCGGAAGGTAATGGACTTCCTGCTCAAGAGGCCGCTGCTCGAACGAGTGATTAGAAAACATGAAGAGATTTTAATGCATTTAAATAGACAAGTGCACCCACATTTCTGGGCTGCTTGTCCAATATATAATCTTTTTAATGAAAATAGTCATATGATAAAAAATGCTTTTTTCTGGAGACATAAAGGAAAGATTTGCGGAGGTGGAGAAACCAGAACTCAATCATATTTGGACAGGTGAAGGTGGAAAGGTCTTCAGCAAGAATAATTCTGAAGCTCAGGTCTTCTCCCTATTGGGTTGATTTAATTTATCACACCAGTGATAAAACAGTTGAATAAGAACCCTGACCAGGACCCTGGGAAACCTCCAAGAAGCTTCAGCTCCTCAGTCACCTTGGATATCAAGATGTTAGAGGTGGCAGCAGCATCAGAAATGGTGAATCTTAGTTACAATGCCTCGGAGAAGTGTACAGAGTTCGGTGCTTCAGGTGGAATTCATAAAGTAACCTCAGATTTATGAAACATTATTTTTTTTTAATTTTAGAGATGGGGTCTCTGTGTATTGCCCAGGCTGGTCTCGAACTCCTGGCCTCAAGTGATCCTCGCTCTTCAGCCTCCCAAAGCGCTGGGATTATAGGCATGAGCCACTACAACTGTCAGATTTATGAAATATCAATAGGCAGGCTCAACCTACCAGGAATTTGATTGCTAATTGAATAATTCTTATCATACAAATAAGATTGTCTCCTTTATAGAAAAATTAGGAAACAAAGAAAATGAAACTTCCCATAATCCTACTACCCACTGATAAGTACAATACTATTAATATTCTAATGTACATATTTCTAAACTTTTACATAAATATATGCTATTTACAAAGTATAATCACAATGCACATCCCATTTGGTAACCTTTTTTTCCTCTTAAATGCATCATAAAATCTTTTTATACACAATAAAAATAGATATGTCATATTAACTGGACTCACAGCAGTTTAAAGAGAAATTTATACAGATTAACTCTTTAGCAACTATTCAGATGACACATAGCAAGATGCAACATATTTTCATTTCTGTGGCTTATGAAATTTAACTCTCTTGTGAATCAGCTGCATCATTTTGTGAGTCTGCATTAATGGTACATGTGACAGTGGGGAATTGTCTTTCCTTTATCTTTTTTATGGCTTATAACTCATCCTCCATCCTTAATCACTGAATCAAGAAGAAAAGAGTGAGATGTTCTCACAGAAAGGATTTAAATATCCCACCGTTCTGCAGTCATTTCCAACAGGCACATTTCGATGTGACAGCTGGAAGACATCTCACCCTCTCTATTAGGAGGGGAGAGGAGAGGGTGCCCATTTCTAAGAGTAAGGCTGCTTGCCTGATGTGTTTAACCTATCAATTGATCTTTTGGACCCTGTCTATTATTTTACATCATCTATGCTCTATTGAATTATTTCAGCCTTGCTAGGCAACCCAGTAATACCTCCACCAAACCTCAGCTTGCTCTTTTCTCAACCGCACTTCTACTGCTGGGTTGTCTTAAACTTTCTTAAATTAAAAGGCAAGAAGGAAGCCTTCACTCCCAGAAGCCATTAGGTCCCCTGCTGCTTCTGAATGAAGTGTCTCTGATCCTCATCATAAATATATTAAGCAAAGAAAGTTACAAATCCACTGGAGAGGAACATGGTCAGCCATGAGTCATTTACGCCCCAGAGTAAAATCAAAAGTCACAAATTAAGATAAATCCATTCCAGTGGTGTAGCAGAGAAAAGAGGAAAGATGTGAACATCTCAGGCTGCTTCATTACTAATATAGGATCGATGTATGGTGAACAGGTCCCCAAAGACGTAGAAGTAAGTGCAGAGAGCAGAAGAAGCTGCTCTCAGAGGATTGGGTGAGGGTACTTTAGCCAGCAATGATTTTGAGAGCAATTGTTGTGATTCATAACCAAATACACAAAAGGTAATTTTTGGAATCACACTCCTTGAGCTAAAATTAAATTCAAGCCCTCTAAAGTTCCTGCATCATGTGCCCCTGACAGATGTGGGGTTGATTGTCTGTTCTGTGACTCTGAAATGCATTACCTAAGATGACCCCAAACTCAAAGGTCCTTATTCCCTTCAATGCTTGGCTGCCATTCATCTGTTCACTATTCTTGGATGAACAAACTTATTCAGTGGCATAAGAAAAATCTCATCTCTGACTCCTGGCCTCTTATCCTTCCTGCCATTCAAAAGTTCTCGTCCTTATTGGTCACATTTATTAAAAAATTACATTTCTATACACTAAAAGAAGACCAATATAAAATTGATAGGAAGGCAGCCTATATCCCCTTCTCAGGAGCACGAATGTGTTATATGCTATGGGTACGTTTAGTCATTAGCTACTAAAAAATGGAGCCCCTGGCCCTGCCCAACTCCCCATGCTGCTGTTTCATATTCTTTAAAAAAAATTAATACAGGTTAATAAAGGCAATGCATTAAATGTAAAATAAATGCAATCATAACTTTTAAATGCTTTTCATATAAAGCAATCCACAAATTAGACAAAATACTATATGGGATTAAGTTTCCGGTGTAATTTAACAAACACCTTTAAATCTACACATCCAAAAACCTCAATGAGTTTCAAGTAGACAGAAGCTACAGTGTAAGTTTCAGCCTCGAATGTCTGGGCTGCTCTGTTGGTCTGTAGGCTCCATAAAGGCTAGAACAGTGTCTGCATTATTTGCCGCTACATCCCCAGCACCAAGCACAGCGGCACAGAGTGAGTGCTCACCAAATATTTGGTATGTGGAAGGAGGGGGTGGGGAGGAAGGAAAGAAGGAAGGAAGGAAAGGAGGGAGGGAGGGAGAAAAAGAGGAATGAAGGGAGGGAGGGAGGAAGGAAGGCAGGGAGGATGGACAGAGGGTGATTGGGGGAGGGAAGAGAAGGAGTGGAGAGAACCACATGACTTTGAGAGGATGGCTCCCTCCCTCCTGTGCCCCTACACTCTAATTATACAGTAAATGCAAGAAGGTGATAGTGGTAAGAGAGAAAAATCAAGAGTCTCTGTCATGGAATGGTTACTGTTAGAAAAAGAGAATACTGGGGCCATTTAACTCTTTTCTGCTTCTGTCATTTTGATTTTTTTCTTTAAGAATAACTACTTTATTCTTTTTGAAAAAATGATTCATAATTATTATAAAAATCCAAGCAATGCAGAAAAATACAAAGAAGGGAAAAAAATCACTCCAAACCTCACTACAAAGAACTGTGTCATTAGCATCGCATAAACAAGTTTCCAGCCATCTTTCTGTGAACATTTATAAATTATAGCATCACCACACTTACGATATTATCTTATAAATATAGGATCGTGTTGTGCATGCTATGATTTTGATTTAAGCTAACCCAAATGAGCCTCTCTCCCCACCAGTCAGTCAGCTTACTGATCTAGATGACCAGAATGGAATACAGAGAGATGCAATGACCATGGCTCTGTCACTGGGCTCCCCAGGCGTGCTGGGCTGGGTGGCAGGTATTACTGCTCCAGGGCAACAGGCTGCCACCAGACTGGGTGACACAGCTCAAATCACTTTCAGCATTTCAGCAGCACAATAAATCATTATATTGACATTAATGTCCCTGACCAGGACAAAACACACATAGGGACAAACCAGACTTATCTTTTCAGGCTAAGAAAAGGTTGAATTACCTTTTTTTTTTCCCTTGTTTTTTTCCAAATTGTTGTTAATTGGGAATTTTGCCGGGTTGTTTTTCCCATTTGGGCCTTATTTCTTCTTTGGGGGTCTCTACTTTGAACAACAAAACTAGTATCCTAATGGAAAGGCTAAACCTCCTGCTTTTGACTGTCTTGGGGTGATATTTGAGTTTGACATGAGGAAGGTATCTGGATGTGCAGAGCTCACCCCTCCTCTCTTCCAGATCTGCCTCCCAGCAAAGACATTGCCGTGGGCCACTGTGCCTGAGGCATATAGCACGTAGCAGGAAAGACCGTGCCCCACATGGGGAGGACTGCAGTTTTCTAGTGCAGCCTAAGACTAGGTGAGTAATTCTCTCTAATTCTAAGGTTCAACAATTAGAAGCTCACTCCTAAGCTACTTTCATACAGCCCTATCACCAGCAAAGCTGGTATTTTGACCTTCATTAGACTATTTTATCTTGACTGAAATAAAACTTGGGAAGGGAGATAAGGGTGTAATTTATTAGCACTCCCCACCCCAAACCCAATAATATACATCATATTTTTATTCCATAACTACTTCGGTTTCAATATATAATCTATAGAATAGATTAGGTACTGGATTAGGAAATCAATTTATATGTATCGATTCATGTGTATGTACATACATACATACACATTAACTAAATGAAGATATGTCTATAACCATCTGAGTTATTTACACTTTATCAAGTTTAGTGAAATATTCCTACTTTCTAAGAATACAGCAATATTATCCTACTACCACAGAACTTGAAGTTAGAAGATGCCATAGATATATATAGATACAAATTTCTGTTTTTCGAACCTCTTTTCAAAACATACACTCATTATTAGCGTACATCAATATAAGAAGTTTTTAGAACAAAGAGCAGCCAAGTACAGCCCATAGGCCAAATCTAGCCTGTGACCTGTTTTGAACAGATAGAAAGCTAAAATGATGGATTTTACATTTTTTAAATATTATAAAGAAAAAAAATTATACAACAGAGATCATATGTAGCCCACAAAGTATAAATTATTTACTATCTGGCTGTTCATTAAAAAAATCTTTCCAAACCCTATTCTAGATCAACTGTTTCCCAGCACACACACACACCCCCCCCCCACACACACACACATACTTTCTTGTCTCCTACCTTAAGGTGAATGCTAGATCCTGTCAGTGGAGTATAATGGTTAGAAGCACAAAGTTAGACAGACTTGAGTTCAAATCCCAGCTTTGACATCATTTGCTATGTGACCTTAAGCACGTTACTTAACTTCCCTGAGCATCATCTTCCTAGTCTTTAAAAGAGAGTGATAATAGCACCTAACTGAGTTTTTTGTGAAGATTTGATAACGCAAGCAGTATAAAGGAATTAGAATAATGCCTGGCATGTGGGATTGCTCAATAAATTAGTTTCTCTTAACAAAGTCTAGTTACATTAGTACACTTCTTGGTCCATGTACCCTCAAACCTAGCCATTCCTCATCCCACCATCCACCTCAGATAAATTATTCCTCATGTATCTAAAAATAACTGTTCCCATCAATACAATTCTTTTGCCTTTTTCTATAAAAACAAGCGTAAAGCTAATAATAAAATGCCGTATTCTAAGATTTCAGGGAAAAATACTATACCATAGAGCAGTTTGTTCAATTTGTCTGGAAACAGTTCCTAAACATGTGAAAACTCCACAGAATATCTCACTGTATTTGGATCTTTGTGCAAAATAATTTAGTGCGAGGGCAACTATCTCCTTGCACAAAATATAGGCCAAATGAATAATCATGTTCTCAATTAGACAACTACAGAGCTGAGGGTCAACAGTTATCACTGGGGTGATTCTGGCATGCACTTCTGTTTTAAACTTACACACAAAAATATTTTTAAATTGTTTCTGCATCTCTTGACCTTGTTGCAGAAATTTCTAAACCTTGCCCTCATGAGCTAGCCCAAATCTGACATTTATACTCACACTGAACTGCAGACAATCTGAGCTATTCCAAAAATGCATTCAATAGAAGTAGCTTCCCTTAAGACACTGCTTGCCTTGTCTCTTTATCCCCTGACAGGAAAAGCAAAGGAGAGCTGCCACTCAAGTTTAGGCAATATTTGTGGTGATAGGAGAGGGGCTTTTTCTCTGCCCTGAGGATTCTCTAAGTCCTGTCTTGTAGCATCACAGTAACACATTATTTTTCAGAATTCCCAAGAACCAAAGGGTCTGCATCTAAACAAAACAGACTCCAGAGGCCAATTATTGATAGTAATAAATTATATTTGTTTTGCAGCTATTAAACTCATGTTTGCAACTCAGACATATGAAAATATATGTGGCATTTTTATTTTTGATAACTGAAAATTCCTCTTTCAATCTCCCATTCCAAAGGAATAGTGAAGATATAATCTTAGTGACCTCTTTCCCAAGGTGACATATGGTTTCAGCAGGGTGGGGTACATACATTTGTCAAGGGGTCTGAAGGGAAGCCCTCTGTGTCAGAGCAGCTGAGAGGAGCAAGTGGCTAAGGGCATAGATATAGAGCCAGACTCACCTGGGTTTGGTTCCTGGCTCTGCCAGTTACTAGCTGTGAGACCATGGGTGAGTCACTTAACCCTTCTGTGCCCCAGTTTTCTCCTCTGTGAATTGGGGATAACAGCACCTATGTCATAGGGTTGTCATGTCGATTAAGGGAGTTAACATTTATAAAGCACTTGAACAGCCTTTAGTGCTTGGTAAGCATTATGTCAGTATTTGTTAAATAAATAATAAATAAATAAATACCTTCTAGTTGTGAAGGCATCTGCTGAGACCACTATCTGACCCTGACTCAGCCCTCCATCCAAGCATAAGATGTCCCTGTTCCTGTCCAAATAGCCCCATCAGTCCAGTAGATGGCTGCTACTACTCATTCTTGAGAGCAAGGAAATCATTCTTCTATTTCCATGTCACATTGGGATGGAAGGAATTCCCAGGAATTGTATTCACAACCACTACACTAATGCAAGTGTTGCAACTACAGAAACATACCCCACATAGAGCAGTTATTCTAGCTGTAATTCCCCAGGTCTTCAAAGAATGCCAGTGTTATTCTGTTTCACAAGGAAAAAAAAAACACCATGCAAATGTTAAACAAAAATTCAAATTTGCTGTCTCTAAAGTCAAACAGAAAGCAAAACAAAACTCATTTGTTCAAACACTTGAGATTTTCCTGTCTTCCACAAAGGAATGCCATTTCAGTTAGAAGATGGTTTTCGGCTCAATCCTAAAGAAACTTCAAGGTAAAACATTGTAACTTAAATGCTTCTAATTAAGCAAACTTCAAAGAGATATTGGCTGGGAAAATCCCAAAGTATATTTCCAAACTGTAGAAAGAGGTTTTATAAACACATAGTAGTGTTTTTACATTAGTATGAAATACATGGTTCTTAGGGATCTGCCCTGTTCAATATGGTAGCCAACAGCCATACGTGGCTATTGAGTACTTCAAACATGGAAAGTCCAAATTGAGATGTGTTGTAAGTGTAAAATATTAATACATATCAGATTCAGAGACGTGGCATGAAAAAATAATGCAAAATATCTCAATAATTTCATTTTTATTTCATGTTGAAATGATAATGTTTGGACTATATTAGGATAAATAAAATATATAACTGATATTAATTTCACCTATTTATTTTTTAGTTTTTAAATAGGGCTACTAGAAAATTTAAAATTACATAGGTGACTCATATTATTATATTTTATTATACAGTACTGCTCTAGATAATATAGGACTGACCCTGTATATTAATCCAGAGTAATCAGATATTTCTAGATAATAAAAATGTCAATTAATCAATATCTTTTTTTGTCTTAGAAAGAAAAAGTGTATGTTCTTCTTCACTGTTTTTTTACTGTGAGAAGGGCCAAATTTAATCTATACGTATTGTTGAGTAGGCTAGGAAATGCTAATATTTTGTCATTTTGTTTTTTGTTTCTGTTTTTTCTTTAATTTTTTTTATTGTCTTGTCCTGTTTGAATTCATGTAGTCATTTACTCTAAAAATTTAGTGTAGTAGTTTATGGTAATTTTTAGTTTCAATAACATGTATCCAAGGATTATTCACCCTCTATTCATTGCTACTCCAGCAGGCTTTGGAATTCATAATAGATTGAAAACCTAGAACTTTTATGACTAAAATCAATAGCTTCAGTTTGACAAAAACCAAGAGGAAAAGTCAAGAATCATATTTCACATGTTCTGGCCCCACGGTATCATGAAAGGTAGTTCTATAGTTATTCTGTTGTCTGCACTCCAAAACCATGCTATCTAAAACAAGCGAAGGTGGCGTGTGGTAGCTTACACCTGTAATCCCAGCTTTGGAAGACTGAGGGGGAAAGATCACTTGAGCTGAGGAGTTTGAGACCAGCCTGGGCAACATAATGAGACCCCATCTCTACAAAAGAAACTTTTTAAAAATTAGCCAGGTATGGTAGCATGCACCTATAGTCCCAGCTACTCAGGAGGCTAAGGCTTGAGGATCTCTTGAGCCTAGGAGTTTGAGGCTACAGTGAGCTATATAATTGGGCCACCATACTCCAGCCTGGGAGTAATTTTACCTTCTAAAATTAGAGGGTATAGCTGAATTACATGCAAATATAATCACCAATATGTGCCAATATGTAATGTAGGTTAAAACGGTCTCAGAATGAGTGGAAGTAAAACATGCTTCCATTACCATTATTGAATTGGCAGATCCCTGAGTAGAGTTACCCATTTTGACAGGCCCTCAGAGGTGTCTACAAGCTTTGCAGGAGCCATTGGTCTTTAACTTTATTTATGCACAGAGGGTTTATCAAATAAAAATCAGGTTCTCAAAATAAGAAGACGAAGATGGGATAAAGCCTGAAGAGCAGAAGGGCTTATGCACATGTGTTTGTCCCCTCTATTAAACTAAACTACTACGCTCCTCAGGTTACACACATGTGGATTTGCAACCATGCATACACCTAGCACTCTCTGGATGTCTAGCAGGCATAAATCACATGATCTGGTAGTGTAAACTTTAGATAGATAACAGACTGAATTGATTCTACTATACCCATGTGTCAAAATAAAAAGCAGATTTTCATCTGGGATCATTAATCATGTAAATGCTTAATTTAAAGCAGTAATTCTTAACATTTAGAGTATGGAAGAGTCACTGAGTGCTTGTTAAATGCAGATTCCCATTCTGAATCAGGAGCTCTAGGGTGGGCCCACAGTATATATACATTTTTAATAAACACTCCAAATGGCTTTCATGCAAGAACCAAGGGTTCTGAGGTGGCTAGGTCCACACTTTTAGAAACTCTGATTTGAAACATGGGCTCTAATGTAGCACACATTAAATCTGATCCTAAAAAGACTCATGGACATGATGTAAGGAAGGGTATGATGGTTAATTTTATGCATCAACTTGACTGAGTTAAGGAGTGCCCAGATAGCTGGTAAAACATTATTTCTGGGTGTGTCTGTAAAAGTGTTGCCAGAAGAGATTTGCATTTAAATCAGGAAACTAAGTAAAGAAGATCCACCCTCATTAATGTGAGCAGGCATCATCCAATCCCTTGAGGGCCAGAATAGAATAAAAAGATGCAGGAAGGGCAAATTCTCTCTTCTTGAATTAGAATATCTGTCTTCTCCTGCCCTGGGACATCAGAGCTCCAGGTTCCCAGGCCTTTGGACTCCGAGACTTACACTGGTATCCCCCTAACCCCCACCCATTCCCCACAGCACCTGCTCCCTGTTCTCAGGCCTTTGGCCTCAGAGTGGGAGTTACAACATTGGCCCCTGGTTCTCAGGCTTTTGAACTTGGACTGAATTTACACCATTGGCTTTCCTGGTTCTCCAGTTTGCAGACAGCAGATCGTGGGGACTTTTTGGCCTCCATAACCATATGAGCCAATTCCCAGAATAAATATATACATATCTCCATCCTGTTGATTCTATTTCTCTGGAGAGCAGTGTTAAACGAGATATAAGGAGACAAAGCTTCCGAAATGTTCATATTTCCAAAGAATAAACCTCACTCTCTTGACACATCTGTGCTTCACTTTCAGTAAGGCACACAAAGTTAAAAATGTTCCTTTCTGCAAAATTAGACTCAGAAGTATCTTTGTGCAAAGGCTTAGTGACTCTCAGTCATTCTTAAATTCTATCATGCACTTTGGGAAAAGCGAGGGCAATTTCTCACTGTCCCCAGTGAAAGAGGAACTTATTTTATTAAAAGAAGAAGAAAACTTGCTGGGAATTTGCAGTGAAAATGAGACTGATACTATGTTAATTCACAGGCCCTGAAGTGTCTAGCAATACAACACAGGGACAGGGAGTACTTCCCTGAGATGAGTGTTCTTTTTTGTGGAATTCATGCCTTCCCAGCACCAGAAAGCCATCATTATCTCAGATTTCCTCAAGTTCTATGTTGCTTTTAGGAAACAGGATCCTAAAAATAGACACATGAAGATTTGCTTGAGTTTGAAAGAGTAACTTTGTGTCTATACTTATAAAGGCCCAAGCTGAGCTGGAGAACAGTACTAGAAGTTTTTCAATAGAGCTAAAAAAGGAAGTACAAATAACTCCTAGGGGAGAACAAGCTTTAAAAGAGAAGAAAAGTTTTTTAAAAAATATTAGAAATCCGGAAAGACTGAAATAAGGGGACATTTCTTTGGAAAGTAGCCTAAAACCTTCTTAATTAGCATTTGTCCTAATATGGACTTCTTTCTTTAATTTTCCTACTTCCCCCTCATGTCTCTGTCTTCACTTTGTACTTTGCTGTCTACCATGGTTAACTAGAAAGAGCTGGACTTAGTATCAGAAGAACAACTGAAAACTATTAGTTACGTGCTAAATTTTGCCCCCTCTCAAAATTCATATGTTAAAACTAACCCCCAGTACCTCAGAACATATTTGGATATAAGGTGATCAAGTTAAAATGAAGCCTTCAGGGTGGACTCTAATCCAATCCAACTAGTGTCCTTACAAGAAGAGGAAATTAGGAGGCATACATAGAGATTAAAAAACCACGTAAGGACACAGCAAGAAAACAGCCCTCTGCAAGCCAAGGAGAGAGGTCTCTGCTATAAAAAATAAGGTGAATGGGCCTGCAGCATATTCTATATTAAAGCCTGAGACCTGCCAACACCTCGGTCTTGGACTTCTGGTCTCCAGAACTGTGAAAAAATAAATTTCTGTTGTTTAAGCCACCCAGTCTTTGGTATTTTGTTATGGCAGCCCAAGACAACTAACACAAGTACCCTGTACCCTGTCCCTAATTAGCTTGTAAAACAGACGTAGAAACAACTGACCTATCTAAATAGAATTGTTGAGGTAAATATAATATTTTTGAAGACTGCAAAGGGTTATACGAATTTAATCACTGAGATAGTTTATTATGAGAACTGTTTCCCTTTTGTGGCTTAAGCCAGATATGACATCAAGGGGCATTAATATGTCAGCTCCCGTTGTCACTCAGAGTCGGAGATGGCTAACTACTACACTAGAGGTTGCAGATTCCTGAGACCTTGATTTGTTTGCATTTATTTCTTCAAGTTGTGACAGTTGAAGACAAAGAAAGGTAAACATTAAATACGAGTAAGAGAAAATGTTCTCTATCCCATCCCATTTTCCTTAATTCTAAAAGTAATGACGAGTATTCTGGGTTGGAAAGGGAAAAAAATCATCTCAGTATTTATTCTTGTTATGTAGTTAAAAAGGAGGAAAGGAAAACTAAAGACATTGACATTTGGAAAATGAGTTAAGAGGAAACAGAAGTAAGGAATTTTTTTTTTTTTTTTTTTTTGAGACAGAGTGTCACTCTGTTGCCCTGGCTAGAGTGAGTGCCGTGGTGTCAGACTAGCTCACAGCAACCTCAAACTCCTGGGCTCAAGTGATCCTCCTGCCTCAGCCTCCTGAGTAGCTGGGACTACAGGCACGCGCCACCATGCCTGGCTAATTTTTTCTATATATTTCTAGTTGTCCATTTTAATTTCTTTCTAATTTTTAGTAGAGACGGGGTCTCGCTCTTGCTCAGGCTGGTTTCGAACTCCTGAGCTCAAACAATCCACCCACCTCGGCCTTCCAGAGAGCTAGGATTACAGGCGTGAGCCACCGCGCCCGCCAGTAAGTAAGGAATTTTAATTAGAGTTCTATAATGTATTGAGAAAATAACCATAAAAATGAAAAGCATTCCCCAAAAAAGTTGAAACAGAAATAATTGAAATGCATTTGAATTCAATTTAAGGGGCTATAGAGGACAGTATAAGTAGGGCATAAAAGAAAAACAGAGAAATAAAATGATTCTAAAAATAAAAGCAGCCTTTTAAGAAATACTGAAATATTTGTTGAAAAAATAAGCAGACATTACAAAAACAGTAAATGTGCAAAGTTAAATATTATATTTTAAATTAAAATGCCCTTTTAGTTCTCAGAGGTCTTAGAAATGAGCTCGTAAAAGCTGAAAAGTCTGAGACATTAAATTGTTTTCCTGAAATGGGAAAACAGACAAAAATTGAAAGAACATTAGACTTTATAATAGATGATTTAGACAGATGTCCTGATTTTTAAAAACATCTAATTTTTTTCTATTATAGTGGTTCTCAAACTTTAGTGTGCATTAGAAACACCCAGAAGGCCGGTAGCAACAAATTGCTAGGCCCCACAACTAGATTTTCTGATTCAGGAGGTTCGGGATAAATCTCAAAAATTTGCATTTCTAACAAGTTTCAAGGTAATGCTGATGCTGCTAAAGACAGTTTGAGAACTGACATGCTATGATGAAGACCATGTTGGAATTCCAGTTGAACACAATTAACTGAATATATTCCTTTATTTCCACAAAATACTGCTGAGTATTTTCATTTATCTCAACTCTCTCCCATTAAAATGGCAAGTTTTGGAGCTGGAAAACAAATTGATAAGAGACAATTGACTTGGAAAACCACAGAAAGCCAAAAGCTAAGTGCCACTGGGGACCAGGAAGGGGTATTAAACAGCATATGTAAATGCTCAAGAATTGCAGGCATCAGGTAAAGGGTAGGAGTAAAAGTATGAAAATCAGTTCAAAGTATTTAAACACTAAGCCCCTGATCTCCTTCTATGCCCCAGCAGAAGACTGCATGTTCTCTATGTGAAGAGATTAAACCACGAAGCGCTTGGTAGCAGGGAACCTGGCAAAGCTTGGGAAGTGCTTTACTAAAAAGACGGGGATAGAAAAGGGAAGTTTATACACTGAAAAATGAGACCCACACCCCCACCACCCCACTCTCCTTTTGGAGCCCCTCCCAAATGCTAACTAACAAGCAGAAAATTGAAGTTTCCTCGCTGGTGAAATCAATCAAGTGAAAAGACACATAGACACCACCATGAAATGATGGGATCACTATCCAAGGAGCCTACATTGAAGACCACCAAATACACCCCACGTGCATACAAAGAGGTTCCAATCCGTATTGTAGTGTCTCACTCTTAAATATGAATTGTTAACTAAGAGTGATCAGATATTAGAAAAACTCACCTAACATGAAGACAAAGAACAAAACAAACCAATGGAATAAAAGAACTCAGAGGAAACAAAGTTAACAGCAGTAAAAATAGAAACAATAAAATTAACACCTATAAAAATGTTTTTAAAAGGAAAAGAAAAGATACCTCATTCATGGAAAAAGAAAAGGATGCTGTTTTAATTTTTTTCAAGGAATACCATGAGAGCAACAAGAAATATTAAATAATAATGATAAAAATGAGAGATAAAGCTGAGAAAGTTTCCAAAAAATTATAGAAGTAGAGCAAAAGAGATAGAAAGTAGCTTCTATAAAACAGTAGTATTCAACAGTAGTATTTTTGCCTCTCAGGGGTCATTTAGCAATGCCTACAGACATTTTTGGTTGTCACAACTCAGGGGGCGGTGGGGATAGCTGCTACTGTCATCTAGCAAGCAGGGGCCAGAGTCACTGCTAAATATCGCATAATGCACAGAGGGCAGTTCCCCAGAACAAAGAATTAACTGGCCAAAAATGTCAAGAATAACAAGGTTGAGAAACCCTACCATAAAGATAATGCAGCCACCTAAATGTGAATCTCCCTATCTCTCAAAAAAAAATACAAATTCACAAGGAGAATAAATAAAGCTGTTTATGACCTAAATCAATAACATAAATAAGAATCAAAAAATACTATGAACTTCAGATTGCTTGTAAGTAAAGAAATACATATTCAAGTCCAGAGTGGAGAGTCAGGGCAGAGAATATATGAGAGAGAGGGCAGGGGAGGAGAAGGGAAGTGCTATAGATAAATGTGTTTTGTGTCCCCCCCAAAACACATGTGTTGAAATCCTAACCTCCAGGGTGATGGTATTTGAAGGTGGGGCTTTTGGGAAGTGATTAGGGCATGAGGGTAGAATACCAATACTATTACTATTACTAATACTATTACTATTACTATCACTAATACTACTACTAATACTAATACCTATACTATTCATGAATAGTATTAGTGCCCTTAAAAAGCAGACTCCAGAGAACTCCCTTACCCCTTCTGCCATGTGATGCTACAGCAAAAACCAAGAAGCAGGCCCTCACCAGACACCAAATCTGCCAGCACCTTGATCTTGGACTTCCTAGCCTCCAGAACTGTGAGAAATAAATTTCTGTTGTTTATTAGTCAGACAGTCTATGGTATTCTGTTATAGCAGCCTGAACAGACTAAGACAGGAGCGGTTGCGGGGGGAAGGGAAGAAAATCAGGCTACATCTTCAGCACTTTGCTTGGAAATCTCCTTAGCTGTGTAAAATTTTATCACTTACAAATTCTGCTTTCCACATAACTGCAAGATACAATTCTGCTAAGTTTTTGCCACTGTATAACAAAGATTCCCTTTCCTCCATTTTCTAATAACATGTTCCTCTTGTTCGTGTTTATCATTTCTTTATTCTTCAAAATTCTCAAAATTTTGTATCCTGCTAATGCTTCTTTACCCAAGTTTATGGAATTGTCAAATCAAAAGCTCCAAGTCTCAGTATCAATCCCTTGTTGGTAAAAAAAAAATAAAATAAAATAACCTGCAAGTCAATCATTGTTGGGGAAACAAACCTGGAGCTCAGGGTTTCCAGGAAATAAGTTGACAGGAATAGCCAATGAAAAAGCCCTTTTGTTGATGGTGACCATCAACCATAGATAGCATATCATAGCTAAAAACATGGGTTTAAATCCTGTCTCTGCTGCTAACCATCTGAGTGATCTTAAGTAAGTCTTTAAACCTCTCTGGGCTTCAGATTCCTCATACGTGATATGGAGATTGACATACCTATTTATAAGGTTGTTTTTGAGGGTTAAAAAAATATTGGAAAGGAAGTACTCAGCACAGTGTCTGGCTTGTGGTAAGTTTTCTTTTGATAGTACCTTAAAAGAAGTGATCTTCATGCTCCTCAGCTGGCATAGTAAAGACTGTGTCAACAATGCCACTGTTCTTGGGATCCTTGAATGCCAAGTTTAAGGGACAGTCCAGACCAGTTCTTTAGGGAGAACCCAGGCCACGGTGGCTGTGCAGAGCCAGAAGAAGTGAGCTGGGCATACATTTACCATGTGGGTAAAATATTATGGTTTGCTTCTACCTTCAAGTATTTTTGATGTCTATTTGGGGGTATAATGTTTCAGTGTCAACACGTAAATCATACATATACACATTTCAAGATACTGCTACCCCAAGAGCAGTGACTCTCAAACTTCAGTGTGCATCAGCCTTAAACCCAGAGTTTCTGATTCTGCAGATCTGGGTAGAGCCACAGAAGAATCTACATCCTAACAAGTTCCCAGGTGATGTTGCTGCTGCTGGTTCCAGGACCACAGTGTGAGAACTATTGCCCTGGATAATGAGACATATAGATCCTTCTTTTGAAATTACATGACATTCTATAAAGCAACCTATCGATAGCCACAAAAGATTAAAATGGCCTTTAAATAAGCATGAAACATTCAACATTTTTTACACAATTATCCTTACCAACTGGCAGAAATATAAGCAAATGGATGGCTCTTGTGACTGAGAAGTGAATTTAACCCAGCTTTTGTAAATTGCAATCCATAATATCCTTTTTTCTCCAAAAATTTAAAGTCTTGTCTTTGATGAGACTGCAAAACCTTTAGCCATTTTATTAATACTGGCTGTTATAAAACATTACCATAAATCATCCTTCAGTTTTTGCAGAGTGGTTCAATAAAGTGGGGATAATATAAGTTTGAGACAAATGCTTAGTCTCATTGCCCAAGAGGATAAACATAGAATAAATTACATTCAAGGAGTTCGACCTTAGCAGGAATTTTGAAGGCACTCAATATCTACCAAAGCTAATCAGATACAGCCTTCTGGGGGAAAATTTGAGCATTTCTATTTCTATTTCTTTTTCAGGTTCTCTATGGGATGATTATAAAAGTAAAATATTTTTTAACAACATAAGGTCTTATAATTCTTTCATTTTGCTCCATCAACACAAGACAATTTTGGTGACACACTTTCAGAATATTTAATGTGTTTTAAAAGATTTTTAAATATACTAATTTAATAAATCTTTATTGAATACCCTCTATTTAAAAAGATAAAATAGGAATAAGGTAGACACGACTCTACCCTCAGAGTACTTAAAATACATTACATTCTGTGTGTGTGTGTGTGTGTGTGTGTGTGTGTGTATGACATGTGGCCCACAGGAAGGGGCTATTTCCATACCATTTCATAAAAGATGATGTTTACATCTCTCACGCTGAACACACACAGATGCTGAATCCATCCAGCGTGCTTGCCTCCCAATTGTGTTGCATGAAAGAGTCCTTACTACTAATTTTATAAAAGGCATTCCATTCAGGTACCTTCCCCCTCCCCACAACAAAACAATTCTCATGAAGGCCAATGACAACCTCCAAGTTACTAAACCCAATTTTCATTTTCATTCCTCATCTTATTTAATGTTTCTATGGCAATCACTGATAACCACATCTTTCCCATTGGTTTCCCATTGCTCTTGGAACAAAAGCAAAATTTTTAACACATCTGCAAGGCTCTGTGGAGTCTGGAATCTCTTCACTCCCCCATCTCTGTGGCTCCACTTCCCTTTGCTCCATGGGCTCCAGCCACACTAGCTGTTTTCAGTTTCTTAAACACACCATGCCCCCACCTGCTACAGGTGCTATTTGCTGTCCCCTGCCCTATACCTAGTTAACTGCTGTTCATTCTTCTGCTGTCAGCCTAAAGCCCACCTTGTCAGGTAAGCCTTTCCCGCCCCTCAAGACTATGATCTCATAACACCATGTATTTCCACTTCAGGGCACTTATCACAGTTGTAACCTTATGTTTATTAGTATGATTAGTTGAATAATGTCAATCTCCCACTCCAGACTGTAGGGCGGACTGTAATTGTTTTGTCATGTATTATATCCTCAGCACCTGGCACTGCCAGAAGCTCAATAAGTACATGTAGAATAAATAAGTGAATAAACAAGGAGTAGCTGAGAGTACATTAATGCAAACTTTGTAATAAATAACATGCAGTTGGCTAAGGAATAATAGGGACACATAAACAGATGTACATATCCGCTGAAGGAGACTACCGATCATAAAAAAGCGTGATTCTGGTGTGCTTCTGGACTAATTGCTGATTTGCCCTCTCTGAAGTGTTGGCGAAGCCTGTAGACTGGTGGGTTTGGGGAGATACTTCTACCCAGATCTTTCTCCTCTCTTATTGTCTGGTCCTAAGTCATCCACTGATGGAGTTTCTGTCCCTCAGCTATCTACATGCCACCATAGCTCACAGGAGACTGTTCACCTTTTTGTACTAGTTCCTTGTACTGTATCAAAGAGATAAAAGACACCCTTCAGCGTGGTAGTCAGAGCCCTTCCTGATCCAGCAGCCCCTGCTCAGCGCCTCCTCTCTCTCAGGTCACTCCCACACCTAAGACATGGCTTCCCAGCTGCACTCACCTCCTCCAAGTTGTCTGAATGTGCTGTACGCTCCTCCCAGCCTTTGCCCATGGTTTACCTCTGCCCAGGATGCTCTTCCCAATCCCTCCTGCACCCTTCACATCTCTACTTGGCTGTCACCCCCTTTTGACAAACTTTGCCATTATCCAGCAAGGCTTGATCGGGTGCTTCTCCTTTGTGGGTTCCCAACACCCTGTCTTCCCTGATCATGGCACACCTCACAGTGAAGTCTCATGGGTTTCATGGCCTGTGTACTTTTAGGTCTTCCTTACTAGTCCTTGAAAGTAGAGGCTGTATCTTTTTTAAAGTAGCATCCTCAGAGCTTAGCATGGTGCTAGAAACTACTAGATAACTAATAAATACTTGTTGAATGAATAAAGAGAAACCTCAGCTTCTACTTACACAGCAGGTCAGAGTTCAGTCTGTACTATTGTTCTGCCACTCAAACTAACACTTGTTCTATTTGCTTCTATGCAGATTCAGTACTACTGCAGAGACCCTGCAATGAATTTCTTTCCTAATGCTCATTCTGCAAATGTGCCTACTATAAATTGTCACCTTCCACGCATTACTGAGTACAGGGAATTTTACAGGCTTCTTTATGTTTTCACGAGAAGAAAATAATTTTGTCAGAATGAGTACAATTTAAAATAATTCCTTCCCCACTAGCCCAAAGGTTTGTACTTTACTATATATAGAACTTTCAAAGCATGTTACAAAAAACACCATTATCCAGGATATTCATTAATATTATGTGAAAAAAGATAAAGAAATAAAGAATATTCCAAAATAAGATATGTTTGGGCAACACTGGGATAAACAAAGTTAGGTAGGCATTTTTATTGCAGGACTTCTCAGAGGCTTTAACAAGATAATCCACAATCCACATTATGAATTTCTAAGAGGAGGGTATGGTTCACAGCATTTCCCAAACATATTAAACCACAGAGCTCCAACCACTCCCAATTTGTGGAGCATATCGAGGGAGTAGTCTTCCACAGAACGCACACCAGGAAATGCTACCTTATGAATGCTTTTCATAACTTATAATAAATGTTCCCTCAGCTACAGCTAGTTCTCTGATTGCTGCCTTACATGGAGTTATACTGTTCATGAATGTTACGTTGATTTATACACGGATAGTGTACAGTGGCTGTCACAGTTCCCTGCTTTGTGTAAGAACATACACAGCTGACAAGGTACTCTCTAGACACAGCTCTGCCTCTGAGGGATCTTTTCCACAGGCAGAATAAGCAAACATCCACAATGTAAGCCACTAGACCTGGTGTGCCAGAGAAGTAGACTATGTCCTGCCACCAAAAAGAACCAAAAGTATAGGATGCAGGCTTCCCTACCCTTTTAGGATATAAAGGTGAATTGTTCTTTTCTTTGTTTTAATCTTAAACATAGAAATGGCCCAGCTGGTTCTAATCCTTTCCTGGGCCATCTCTGGCACACACAACCAACACACACAAATACACACACACACACACACACACACACACACAAACCAGTCAATAATTTTATAAACCTACCTACAAAACCCCAAGTCTCTTTCAACCAGCTATCTAAAATATATGATTTCGAAGGACAAGTTTCCACCCTCTAATAAGTCATTTTCATAAATCCAGTATGAGCAAAAAGAAAGGGGACAGACATGGAATCTACAGAACATGAGTCTCACAATGGCCCCCAACCCAACATGTGATCCAACAGTGACAGCAGAAGAGGAGACTGTCCCCACTAAACAGCGCAACCCTCAGCTACCAAGTCCAACTTCGCCATGACTGTGGTGGTGTTTACAGTGTACAAGATCATGCCACAGAATCTATCTGCAGGACCCTGTATCTGCTGGATTTATGTTAATAGCCCTGTGTTTCCTGTTACAGATCAATAAGCCTTCAAAACTTAGAGCTGGGAACAGTTAAATCTACCGGGTATAAAAACCACTGAATTATCTGCTTCTTTACTATTCCTCATATCATGTGAGCTGATCCAGTAATTCAGTTGTGACTCTAGAAAATGGTTCAATTTTACGAGCCTCAAAGCTGCACATATCCGAGTTTGGCCTGTTTGGCTTTGGGGAAAAGAGAATGCAAAAAGAAGGGAGCAGGAGCTAAATTTGGCCAACATGTATTGAGGGCTTACTTTGTCTTGACCAGTGTGGGATGAGGAAGGGGTGAAAGGTAGGAAGTGTAAGGACAAATGTTCCTTCCCTGGGGGTGGGGACTGTCTTCTCCACCAACAACCCTGACATCGGAGGAGAGGAGAGATGGGAGGGAGGCAAAGGCAAGGCCTTGCCAAGCCAGAAAGGTCGAGGCAGGACACGCAGGACTGTGATAACAAATGAGCCTCTCGCTGTCTGTAAAGAAATGACCTTATCCTTGGTGTTGCAGCTTCAAGGCAAATTTTATATTCAGCCGCTTTGTTCTAGGCAGAGGCTTGTGACACATTCTAAATAACAACAAACCTCCAATGCCTCTTTTGATCCTTAACTTTCAAAATTGCTGCTGTCGATGCTGAGCTGTTATCCATGAGCCATAGTATCTGTCTTATCTACACCTAGAACCAAATAGTTTCAAAAATGAAGCCACTATCCAGCCACCTGCACCAACTTCTAGACAAACAAAAACCTCCAACTTACTTCCACATTACCCTCAAGGGTGACAATGACAGACAGGTGAAGGTGAACAATAATCCTATAGCTCTTGTGGCTCACTCATTCGACAATATTCACGTTAGAAGACAGAAAGCTGAATAATGAGACATCCTCAAGGAGCTCACAGTCTAACGGGGGAGAGGGCACACAAACAGATCATCACAGTAAGAAAGCAAGAACGGCTAGCATTGAGTGCTACTGTGCGCTGGGCACTGGCCTCAGCAGCCTACATGTGCAACTCATTTCATCAATATACTTTCATCGTTCCCATTTTATGGATGAGGAAACTGAGGCATAGATAGGGAACTGCTGGAATTCAAACCCCGGGAGTCTGTCTCCAGAGCCATACTCTCCACCCTCACCTTGTACTTCAGTCCCACACTCCCCACTTCCTCATGCACCTTCTGCCACCTCCTCCCATCAAGTCTCCCCAAATCTCACATGACCTTTTCCTTTTCTTTCCTTTCCCCCTGACCCCCATTAACTCATGCAGATGGCTAGATAAGAGAATAGTGAGAGATTGTGGTATGTGATTGGGTTTGGCACTTTGGGCACGACACAGCTACTTGTCTTCTTCACTTTTTTAAGTCAAACCTTGAACTGTGGCCAGTGCAAGTCACACCTGACTCAGTAGAGCCAGAAACACAAAACAGAGTGAAAACCTTTAAATGTAGCTGTAAGCCATTTATCAAGTGTAAGAGGGGAAACATACCAGTTAATAATATCAAGACCTTGAATTCACTTAGCATTTTTTCCCCGAGGTGTCAAGGTATGCCATACACAAATACACTCACTCCGGTCTGCAAAAACAGGAGGAAGTCTGATTAAAAACTATTTACTTTGTTGTAGGACTTTCTACTTTCCAAAAACTCCCAACACACATCTCATTTCATCCTCAAAACAATCCCATGAGACAGATGTTACCATATTTCACAGCTACGGAAGCTAAAGTTTACAGATTTTTAAAGACCAAAAATAATCTGAGTACTTAAATATGCTTTTTCTACAAAACATGATTCTACAAAACATAATCATAATTTTTCTACAAAACAGTTACCCTGAGCTGGAAAACAAACTACCAGAGTTTACGCACCACTGTTGAGAGAAACTATTTTTTTGAAACTCTATTTAAAGAAGTGGAACAACCAAGGTATATCTTCTCAACCTAAGCAGCCTTTAATGTCACTGCTTAATGTCACTCTAGTGGACCTTCTACCCTCGCATTTCAGCCCCACTCAAAGTGGGCTTCCTGGTGTTGAAAAGAAACATTGTGTCTTAACTTCTGTGTAACCATGACCTGACACTTGACTCATCATATTATTTCTAGTTGCAGCTGTGGGTGTTTGGGTTTCAAAGTGAAACAAACCACTTTATACACTGGAGTGTTTAAGTTCTCCAACTGCTGAAGCTAAGGGCTTATCCATCTATACCTGGGACCTACCAATTCTCACAGTTGAAAACACTTGAAGAAAAAACCTCTCTTTAAAAAGAAGAAGAGAAACTACATGATTTAACTGTCAAGAAAGCTAGGCAATCACTAAATGCTTTGAGGCCTTCGATGGGCAGTTTGACACAAAACAGAGGGAGCAAAGGAGGAGAGGAGGAGGCCCGGTTAACTTGCAACTCTTCCTCCTAGCAGAGCTAGTTAAATAGCAAAAGAGGCATGGACTTTGGAATCCAACACAACTTCCCTACTTAAAAACCTGTTAGCTCCTTAGCTATTTTATTTTAGTAGATTTAGAGGGTACAAGTTGAGTTCTGTTACATGTATATGTTGTACGGTGGTGGAGTCTGGGCTTTTATTACACCCAGCACCCAGCAGTGTTCATTGTACCCCACAGGTAATTTTTCATCCCTCACAGCCTTTCGCCTTCCCTCTTTTCTTTGTTAGTGTAGCTAATGGTTTATTAATTTTGTTTATTTTTTTGAAGAACCAACTTTTCACTATGTCCTTTGTATTGGGGGGGGTCTCTATTTCATTCAGTTCTGTTCTGATCTTTGTTATTTCTTTGCTTCTGCTAACTCTGGGTTTGGTTTATTTTTGTTTTTCTAGTTCTTTGAGGTTCAATGTTAGGTTGTTAATTTGTGATCTCTCTACTTTTTTGATGTAGGCATTTAATACTATAAAGTTTCCTCTTAGCACTGCTTTTACTGTATCCCACAGGTTTTCATTTTCACTCATTTCAAAAAATTTTTTAATTGCTGTCTTTATTTCTTCATTGACCCAGTGATTGTTCAGGAGCATATTGTTAATTTCCATGTGTTTGTATAGTTTCTGAAGTTCAAGTTCTTCGTATTAACTTCTAGCTTTATTCCAATGTGGTCTGAGAAGATACTTGATATGATTTTGATTTTTAAAAATTTAAGGCTTGTTTTGTGGCCTACAATGGAGTCTATCTAGGACAATGTTCCATGTGCTGATGAAAAGAATGTATATTCTGTAGCTGTTTGGTGAAATATTCTGTAAAGGTCTGTTAAGTCCATTTGATCTAAAGTCCAATGTTTCTTTGTTGATTTTCTGTCTTGATGATCTCTCTAGTGCTGTGACTTGGGTATTGAAGTCCCCCATCATTATTGTGTTGTCGTCTCTTCTTTTAGGTCTAGTAATAGTTGTTTTGTGAATCTGGGTGCTCTGATGTTGGGTCCTTGTATATTTAGGATTGTTGTATCCTCTTGATGAATTGATTCCTCTATTATTGTATAATGACCTTCCTTGTCTTTTTTTTTTTTTTTTACTGTTTTTGATTTAAAGTGTTTTATCTTATTTAAGTATAGCTAATCCTGCTTGCTATAAATGGAAATCCTGGTTTCCATCTGCATGGAATATCTTTCTCTACCCCTTTACTTTCAGTCTATATGTGTCTTTATGGGTAAGGTGAGTGTCTTGTTAGCAGCATATAGTCCAATCATATTCTTTTAATCCATCCTGCCCATCTATATCTTTTAAATGGAGCATTTAATACATTTATGTTCAAGATTAACATTGATATGTAAGGTTTTGTTCTGGTCATGTTGTTAGTTGATTTCTAGTTGTTTTATAATTTCTTTGTTTCTTACTTTCTCTCTGTATTTTTGTCTTTGTGGTTTTCTAAACTTCTGTCATGTTGCCATTTAATTCCTTTCTCTTACTCCTTTGTGTGATTGTTTTATAAGACCTGTGAGCTTTATATTTTTGTGTGTTTTTGTGATGGTGAATACTGACTTCATTTCCATGCTTAAGACTCTGAGTATTGCTTGTAGGACTGGTCTAGTGGTGATGAATTCTCTCAGCATTTACTTGTTTGAGAAAAACTATTTTTCCTTCGTTTATGTCGTTTAGTCTGGCAGGATATAAAATTCTTGGCTTGCAGTTTTTTTCTTTCAGCACTTTAAAAATGCCATCCCATTCTCTTCTAGCTTGTAAGGTTTCTGTGGAGAGGGCCCACTGTTAGTCTGATGGAGTTTCCTTTACAGATAACTAGATGTTTTTCTCTTGCTAATTTTAAAATTCTCTCTTTCACTTCAACTTTAGGCATTCTGATTATAATATGCCATGGTGAAGCCCTCTTTGCAATGTATTTGCCTGGAGATTGTTTGGCCTCATATATCTGAATGTCTAACTCTCTTGGTAGTCCTGGGAAGTTTTCATTGATTATTTCCTTAAATAGGTTTTCTAAATTTTTTGATCTCTCTTTCCCCTTGAGAATGCCAATAATTAGTAAGTTCGGTTGCTTTATGTAGTCTCAGATGTCTTGAAGGCTTTGTTCATTCTTTTTTAGTGCTTTTTCCTTATTTTTGTCTGACTGGATTATTTCAAAAGACTTGCCTTCAGTTCTGAGATTCTTCTGCTTGGTCTGGTCTATTCTTGAAGCTTTTGAATTCTTTCAGAATTACAAAATACACTTTTCAGCTCCAGAATTTCTGGCTTTTTTTCTTTGTTATGGTATCTGTCTCCTTGGTAAATTTCTCATTCATATCCTGAATTGATTTTCTGATTTCTGTATATTAATTTCCAGATTTCTCTTCCATCTCATTGCTTCTTTAGAATCAATATTTGGAATTCTTTATCTGGAATTAAGAGAAATTATTTTTGAGTGGGATCTGTCATTGGACAATTATTGTAGTCATTTGGTCATGTCATATTTCCTTGCTTTTTCATGTTTACTGTGTCCTTCCATTGACATATGTGCATCCAATGTAGCAGTCACTTGTTCTGATTTTTTGAAATTGCATTTGAAGAGGAGACTTTTTTCCTGAAGGTGTATATATGTTGTTGGTTTAGTAGAACATGTTGGCTTTGATTTGGGGTGCCTGCAGTAGTGTGATCTTTCTATGGTTTCTTCAGCAGTACAGAGTCAGTGGTATCTGTGATTTCCTTGGTGGCTTAGGGAACAGTTATTATTATAGTTGAGGCTGCGGTGAACTTTTGCTGAGGACTTGAACAGCGGCCAAGCCAGTCTTTGGGCCCCAGTGGTGAAAGCATTCGGCTTAATATGCCTGAGTTTAGGCTCCAGGGGAGGTTACACTGGCAGCAGTGTTAGTATACCCTGGGGGACAAATTCTTGGGCTTTCAGGTAGCTTGCTCAGAAGCTAGTACTTAGAGCAGAAGGCTATGTGCGTAGGCAGGTTCTCAGGCCCCTGAGTAGCTGGTGTTATGTAGGAGGTGGTACTAGTGGTAGGGGAGCCATCCACTAGGACCCAAGTGGTCCATGTTGGTGTTACTGGTAGCTGCAGTGGATTACACAGGCTAGTCCCCATTCCCACAGCCACCTGTAACAGGGTGGTGAGTATTTTCCTAAGTGTGCTTAGGAGAGCTCCATCTCCCCTGTCCCTTCCCAGCCAGTTGGTAACTGCAGTCACATCACCCTGAACTTGGCCTGAGGGCAGGGTGCTGCCCAATTTTAAACTTCCAGAATGATGCCTTGGACATCAGAGAAAGTGGAGCTCCTTCCAGGCAAATAGCATATGCAAGATGCTGGGATTAGTGCCATCCGCTCACAACTCAGTACCACAGAAGCCCAGAGCAGGGCAATGGGAATTATCCCAGGTATGCGTAGGAGACCTTGGGATCCCCTGTCCCTCATCAGCTAGGCAAGGCTGCAGCTGTGTCAGCCCAAATTCAGCCTGAGGGGAGGGCACTGCCTAGCTTCAAACTCCCAAATTGGTGCTCTGGGCCTGTGACCAAAAAGGACAGAGCTCTTCTCAGTCAGGCTGTTCTGGCAGGAAACTGTAGGGAGTACAATTCATTTGAGACTCAGTGCCACAGCAGCAAGCTTAAGGATGCTGGGCACCATCCCAGATGTACGCTATAAAGTCTGGTTTCCCTGTCCTTCCCCAGCCAGGTGGGGGTTGCAGCTGTGTCAAGCCCAAATTCAGCCTGAGGGCATGGCACCACCCAGTGTCAAACTCCCAAAATGGCATCTTGAACCTGCAACCAAAAAGGCTGGGGCTCCACCCAGGCAAGCAATGTGGGCAAGAAACTATGGAAAATGGTGTCTGCTCACATCTCAGTCTCAATAGCAGCCCACAGAAGGATAGCGGGGATTTTCCCAAGGGTGTGTGAGGGTGCCTGGGATCCTGTGTTCCTCCTTAGAGCCATGCAGTGGCTACAGATATGCCTGAAATTCCCTGGTATTTGGGCTCTCAGAATGATGCCTGGCTTGAGCTGCTCTAGGCCTGGATTCTGCATGAGTTCCCTTTCTGGAGCAACATCTCTGTGAAAACTCCAAGCAGCTCCCTATGTGAGGCCCAAGACCTGCATGCGTCAGGGGGTTCTCTTGTAGCCAAGATCATAAAAGCTCATCTTGGTGAGTGGAGCTCTAGGGGCTTCTGTTTTAGTGTTTCCCCACATCCAGGAGCTTGTCCCAGATGTTAGCCAGTCCCCAGCCAGGCAAGTTGCTCTGAACCCTCATCCTCTCCTTACCCACTTTTGGTGCTTCCCGTAATTTCCCTGGTGAATCCTAGCATTCTTTCCTAAATGATCTGCTCAAAACATAAGAATCTACTTACTATTCTGGTTCCTCTTCAGGGAGGAGGTATATACTACCTGTGTCTAGTAAGCTATCTTGATCTTATCTTGACTTCTCAGCTAATAAATAAGAAAAACAATACCCTCCAAATAAGGTTGTTGGGTGTAATATAATAGTTTGGTAGGGCTTCCTTAACAAAGTAGCACAAACTGGGTGTCTTACACACCAGGAATTTATTGCCTCACAATTCTGGAGGTTAGAAGTCTGAAATCAAGGTGCTGATAAGTTGATTCCAGGTCTTTCCCCTTGGTTTGCAGATGGCTACCTTCATGTTCCCGTGACATTTTTTCTATAACCTTGTCGTATCTAAATTTCCCTTTTTTATAAGGATACCAATCACATTGGATTACAGTCCACCTAATAACCTCTTTTGAACTTGATTACCTCTGTAAAGACCCTATCTCCAAATAAAATCACATTCTAAAGTACTGGGGCTAGGATATCAAAATGTAAACTGAAGTTGGGGGATGGGAGACTGGAGAAAAACCCCATTTAACCCCATGGCATTGGGAGATAATATTTTTTAAGCCCCTGATGTAATAGACATTCAAAAACAGGCTCTCTACTTTCTGGCCCTTACACTGCCACTGCCTTCCACATAACTTTGGGTGAGCTATTTAACCCCCGCGAAGCATAGAGGCCAAGCCTATAAAATGAAGAGTCTGGAATCATGGATTCTAACGGCCTCCCAACTCTGATACTGTTTCTGTACCTTGTTGATGCCTTTTCTTTTCTAACACATATGTTTTGCACTTTATAACTTTTAACAGAACAGTCTGGGTTTTTTCTTCTTCCTTTCTTCCATCTTTCCACTGAAGTAAACTCCACTGACAAATCTCCCTGCTATCTTCCCAAACAGCTGTCACTCTAGCCTCTGTAAACTGTTTGCAGGCGCCAAGGTGGATCAAGACCCTGCCCCCACTAAAGATAACCTCATTGTAACTGCGTCTCACTTCCTCCCCCATTGTAACTATGCCTCCCTTCCTAACCTCATTGTAACTGTGCCCCACACCCCCTTTAACCAAAATGTATAAAAGACTGCTACATTCTTTGTTTGGGGCTCAGAATTTGGGAGAAAAATCCCCTCTGAGACTGCTAGCATATATAAACCTGTTTTGCCATTACCTCCTGTGCCTCTGTTCTGTTCCCGGTCAATTCTACTGTAACACCATCTTTTCCTACACTACAAACATCTCCACCAAACAGCTCTGAAAGCATTTTTAATGACGTCATAGCATGGCTATATTTTACTCACATCATTAAGAGAAAAGAGGGACTCATTGGTTGAGTTGATCCCCCCTCCCATTCTCGGGGTAAGAGAAAGCAGTCTTAAGGGTTTTTAGATAGGCTTACAAAATCCAAAAATACAAGCCATTCTTGGGGAGAAATTAAAATACACTTGACCCTTCTCAGAAGTTGAATAAGGAAACACATAACGAAATGTTCCACTGAAAGTAAATATTTAAGAGAATCATACAATTTTAAGATATAGAGGAAATTTAGGGCTCCTTCGTGATCCTCATTTTTCAAAAGAGGATTTTAAGGTCCGGAGGGATGAAGTGTTTTGCCCAATTGGACAATGCATCTAGCAGTCAGAAGTGATACCTAGTAATATAATGATTTAGTTTTGACTAAAACAGGGATTTTACCCAATCTCGTGGTTGTTTTTACTGTAACAGAAACAGCACCAGGCATGATCTCTAGAACTGTAATTGTGCCGGTGTGATTGTAGGATTACAGGTGGTATTGGGCACATCACTACATTTTCTGCATCTCATTTTCCATATAGCCAGAGAGGTTATAATAATTCTGACCTCCTCTTGGGACTATTAGAAGAATCAAAAATATAATAAAATGTGTCAAAGAACTTTCAAAGCATAAAACACTTTACAAATATAAAATATTTTCACTATTAGCTATGCACATACCTACCTTTTCACCAGCTAAATGAGGTCACGCTGGCTCCCCATGGGCTTGCTCCCCACGTCAAATGGAAACTAAAACGTATCCCACCTGTGGGTTCACACTCCAGTCACCTGCACTAGCTTCTTTTGAACATCATTAAGCGGCAAACCTGAAACGTATTGTTCTTTCTTTCATTCTTTTGAAACCTCCTGCTCGTCATCTGTCCATCCAGAATACCACCTCAGGAAAAGGAGGTTTGAAACATGAACAAAATCTTCCAAAACCCAAGGTAATTTTAACAGAAGCCAGGGAATTCTTGACATATATACCTCTCGAAAACTTTTGAATGACAAGCATCCATCCACCCATGCTGAAAAGACTTACTTTGAAATAATCCCTAGGGGCTACTAATGTGTTCATTCAAAACAATTTCAGAATATGCCATGATTTGAAAATATTTAGAGCTGGCTTCGAGGTGAGCATGTCTTATCGTTGTTGAGGCAGCCGTGATGTAGGAGGAAAAGCAGGGGACTGGGAGCTGAATGACCTTAGTGTTAGGCCTGGCTTTGCCCCTTGTTCAGATCAGTTACTTACATTATTAGCCCTGCCCCAATGTCATTGCAAGGATTAAATTGTGTACGCCCAAACTCTGCATCAGTGGACTTGAGAAGTGTGCTGATTTAGATTTAGAGTGGACCTGAAAAGGCTGCATTTTTTAAAGAACCCCAGGTGATTCCTATGCAGGTAAGAAACACTGTCGAGGAAAGTGGCTACACCTCACCAGCCTCAGCACATGAGGGACAAAAGGGAGGCAGGGAACAGAGATCAAGTCTCAGCAATATACCAGCATCCCAGCTCATTCTCTCCTCAGGCTCTCTCAAACTAGCCCCTCAATTCTAGAGAAGCCACCTTTAGTGATACAGCCTCCTCTTCACTCAGGTTAACTACTCAGCACTGTGCATAACCCTGGCTCTTGTCCTCTCAGGACAGACCGGCAGATGTCAAAATGCAAGCTGTATCACCTGTCAAGCACTTCCTTTAATCCCTAGGGACTGCTGATGTGTTCATTCAAAACAATGCCAGAATATACCATGACTTGAAAATATTTAAAGCACCTTTAGGCCAGGCGCGGTGGCTCACGCCTGTAATCCTAGCTCTCTGGGAGGTCAAGGCGGGTGGATTGTTTGAGCTCAGGAGTTCGAAACCAGCCTGAGCAAGAGCGAGACCCCATCTCTACTAAAAATTAGAAAGAAATTAATTGGACAACTAAAAATATATAGAAAAAATTAGCCAGGGATGGTGGCGCATGCCTGTAGTCCCAGCTACTCAGGAGGCTGAGGCAGAAGGATCGCTTGAGCCCAGGAGTTTGAGGTTGCTGTGAGCTAGGATGACGCCACGGCACTCTAGCCCGGGCAACAGAGTGAGACTTTGTCTCAAAAAAAAGCACCTTTAGCACCATGGTATTCTCCCCTGCTCTCCAAAAGAGCTCATCATGAAGTAGTGGTGATGCAAACTTCCAAGCTTCCTTATCATCCTCCCTCACAACCCCCAGGCTCCCAAGATATACATGAAAACAACTGCCCATCACATCTGATCTTAGACTATTTACATTTGTGCAAACATATTCAGAACTTTCCCAACTCTAAGTCTCTTCTTACCCCGCTCTCTCTACCAGCAAGCCCTTACCATCCATCAAAACCCTACCTGAACTTGAAAGTCCAGATTAAATGAAGCCCCCCCCATGATTTTCCCCAAAGAGAAGGGTTTCCCTCATTTCTTCCACCTTACCTTAAGATCAGGGACTATACATGTTTTATATTTATGCCTTCAGGGCAATTAACACAGTGCTGTACACATGAGAGTTGCTAAATAAAAATTTGCTTAATTTACAAATGATGACACAGATATTAAAACAAGAAATCTCTCATTGCAATGGGAATGAGCTATAAAGAGAGACAGAAAAAAAGCTAAATAAGAAAAAAGAGGGAGTCACACCCATTCTCCCAGTTAGTCAGCAATTATCTCTAGTAGATTATCTACAATGAGGATTAGCTTACTTCAAAAATTAAAATTACACCTCCAAATCACATTGGCTAAATTAAGCAATAATTTTTGAGGCATAAAAATTATTTGTATACAAAGCTCAATTTTTTGCTCCATTTTCCTACTCCATGCAACCTGATATGAAGCAAGACTTTTAATTGGACATCACATGGTAAATTTATGAGTTAATATCTCTAAAGTCAATACTGTAAATTTGCACAACTTTTAATCCGTGTGTCTACCTAATTCTCATGCTCACTCTGACAGTTAAATGCTAAGCACATCAGGACCCCAGGAAATAGCCCCCCTCAAACTAAATTGCCAAGCAAAAATTAATACATTCACTAATTCAGCAGATCTGCACTGAGCGCCTATCATGTGCCAGCACAATCATGAATCAGTGCAATAGAGGGACCACCATCTAAGAGAAGCATCCTAATCTTGACCAAGGTTTGCAAGGTCATGGCATAGGCCAGTTCGGTATATACAACCACTAAGTTGGTAGATAAGTATAACCACTAACATTTTTTAGATGTATAAGGGCGATCTAATTCCCTGCTATGAGCACACAAAGGAAGCAAGTCTGTGACCAAATTTAACCACACATACCAACATTTATTAGCAAGTACTCACAGAATCCTCCGTACAACGCGCTCTGCCTGCTCACTCCCAGGAGTCCATCATTTTAGGTGATCCAACGTGGCTTGAAAGATTCAACTGGGGAGGATGAAACAATATCCACAGGTGTTGGCAAACTTCCACTGAAGCTGTGATTCAGTAAACTGCCTGCACGTAGAGGAATTACAAATGTGGCTAGGACCAAATCCTGGTGACTCGAGACTATTACATCATGCTTTACTGTAAATGTTGGTGTCAGTATGCTACAGTGTGTGTAATTCATGTTCAATACTTCAGCATAGATTGGATAACAGTAAGAATGTGTTTGAGTTAGTTTAAGCCATATGTTAGGGGAAACTAGTTGCCCTAAGCAGAAGTTCATGCTCCAGGCCAAATTTGGCTCTTCCTGGTTTTGTAAATAAAGTTCAGTTAGAACACAGCTTGTCCATTCTTTTACCTACTATCTATGGATGCTTTTACAGCACAAAGGCAGAGTTGAGTAGCTGGAGCAGAGACCATTTGACTGGAAAAGCATCAAATATTAACTATCTGATCCCTTATAGGTAAAGACTGCAAATGCTATACAAGAAGCCTCAGGTAATGAGATTCTCCTGAGGGTTCAGACGAGAGGACTTGCTAGATTTTTATACCTTATTTGTACAAGAGTAGAGAGTGTCTCTAAAATATTTTAACTTATTCATACTTCTTGAATAACACTAATTTCACCAAAAAAGAGCCCTTTCCCAAAGTCCATTATGCTAATTACAAGCCACTAATTTCTACCTGCTAAATCCCATTCCTAACATCTATTATGCTAATCAGAAAAGCCTCTGGGGTTGACCAAAAATAAATAAAACAGAAGTCCCCGGTAGCCCCATCAGAGGAAGGCCTTTTCTGTTTAATTGCTAACTGCACACTCCTGGAGCATGAACTTCTGCTTAGGGAAAGTGGTTTCCCCTAACGTGTAGCTTAAACTAACTCAAACACATTCTTACTGTTATCCAATCTATGTTGAAGTATTGAACATGAATTACAGACACTGTAACATACTGACACCAACATTTACAGTAAAACATGATGTAATATTCTCGAGTCACCAGGATTTGGTCCTAGCCACATCTGTAATTCCTCTACTTGCAGGCATTTTACTGAATCACAGCTTCAAGCACTTTCTGATAGATTCTACCAATTCTCTAAAATTCAGTCCCACTTATTGAAAATGTAATTTAACTGACACACAGCATCCAAAATTATAAAGCAGGGCTGACCATGGAGAATGCATTGGACTCTTTTGCTACTGTGATTTTTAAAAATTTGCACTTCAGTCCCCCATGGATAATAAAAAAAGGAATTTGCCTCATGTATTAAGTCCTAAAACAAAAATGGGAATGTGCCTCCTTCTTACATTTGGACCTGGGAATATTTAGAGCAAATATCAGTACTCTTCTTTGCAAATAGGCCAGTATATTTTCCCAAAGGATAGAGAGAAAAAAATTATTCTGCATTAGTAAAAGCAAAATAAAGGAGTTAATTCTTAAATATCACTATTTAGAAACACTGAATTAAAACAAGAAAGTTAATATTTTAAGTCTCACTTTCTTAACCCAGGATTTTGTTAATTTTACTTTTTCCCATTTTGCTATGAGCTAAATATGTGGCTTTTTTTAATTCCAAAAACAATAGGCCCAGTCATTTCTAATTAGAAGCTTTTGAAGTAAAACTAGAACAAAGGAAAAATCTCTTCCCATTTCAGTAAGCCACTGCTCACTAGGAGTCCCCTGGGTATCTCAGAGGAGAATGAATATGGTTCCCGGTGATCCTAAAATGTGTGCAGCTGTGAAGAATATCCCTGTTACCCTAGAAACCATGTTCCCACCCTAAATTCCAACAAATATATTTGCTTCATTCATTTGGATTAATTTCTTGTAATATAACACTTCTGATTGGAAATACTAGGGAGTGAAATTTTTAACTAGAATTTTCCATGTTTTCAATCAGCCAGTAAGGAACAGATGCAGTAGGCAAAGCATTTGTTTTAAAATGTATTGATAGCCACTCATAAATAGAAAGGAAGTAGCAAGCATAAATCATTTTCTCAGCTCTAAACCTACACTAAATACTGCACAGAATTCCACCCTGCTCCTTCTGCTGACGCTAAACAGGACACAACAGGACACAAACAGAGTGAGTCCTAAGCGTTGTTTCTGCAGCCACGTCTCAGCAGACTCCCAATCAAGAGATGCTTTCAAAATGTCCCTGAATGAGAAATCCCCCAAGAGATAAGACAGTTTTGTGTGTTTTCCTCAGGCTACTCTTCTGCCTATATGTGCACATAATAGTATCTTAAGTGATCATTAGGAGTCTGGTTGAAATTCTTCTAGCACCTTTAGCAGTTAGTCATTAATTGGACTTGCCACTTCAGCCATTTCCTAATTGATGCTCCTGAGAGAGGAGCTCTGTGGGGACAAAAGGGGGAAGGAGGTGGCTTCCTGCAGTGAGTTATTCAGCAGAAAATGTGGCATCCTATTTTCTTGTGTCACATCTCCGGTACCCTCACCTCCATCCAAATCATCCCAGCCCAGCCACACAAGCTGTGCCTAGACAATAAGAAATTCGCTTTAACATGTATTCCTGAGTCTGTCCTGTTTTTGTTGTCTTAACAATAGCATCTTCAAGCACCATACAATTTTTAAAATAACTTCATAGATAATGATCTCATATCATCTCAAGACTATTTTACAGAAGGGTAAACTGAGACTCAAGACAGTTAAGAGACTGGCCCAACTCACACAACTTACAAGTTGTAAGCATGCTCCCAGCCAGCTGCACAGCCCCAGGCTGGCCGGCTTCAAGGCCAGTGCTCTGTCCGCCTAACCACACTATTTCCCAGTAAGAAAGTCCCCTGCAGAGTATGGCCAGCTGACTCCAGACTGTGATCATCTTCAATGACATGGTCCAGATACATTGATCTGTTGCTTCTCAATAGACTGACAGTCTGCAATTATGGGACTATACCAGAGCTCTTCTTAGGTAGAACAAAGAGCCCATCTTTGTTTAACCTAAAATCTTGGTGGCCTCTCACAAATGAAGGGTGAAGGCCCAGGGGGCATGGCCTGGCTGAGCTAAAAGGAAATAGGGGAGGATTGGAGGAGAGGGTAGCATGCAGTATCCTAGAGGATAATATGCGATGAGCCCAAAGAGAGGGGAGCCAAGAGAAAGCTCGTCCAGCCTCCATACAGGAAACGATCAATAAATGCTCTTGGGGGTGAGAATGGCTTGGAGACTTAAAGAACAGGAATGTCTATTATTCTGTCTTAAGCTGTTTGCTTTTCTGCGATGGGATGTCATCCCCAGAGCCAGACTAGGGTGAGGCAAGAGAGGCACCTAGGGCGCAAAATTTCAGGAGTCACCCACTCTTAGGGTTGTGTGGCGCTCGCCTCACCCCCATCCCAGTCTGGTCATGCCCTGCAAGGCACCAAAGCTTAGATCAAGTCTGAAAGACACAACAGCCTTGTGGAGGCAGGTTTTGAGAGAGTAAAGGAATTAGAGCAGTAACTAGCACCAGGTGATAAGATTCATAATAGGATTATATACTGTTTGGTACATACATATTCACTTGATGAAGTGAATCATAAACTGAAATAATTAAGCAAAAGGAGAAAAACTAGAACAAGAGGCCACTGGGAAAATATATGCCCCTCCCCCAGCAATTCCCAGAGATGTGAAGAGGGACACTAGGTGTCCCGCATTCATAGTCTAAGGATTGCAGATAAATTTAATTAACAGCATGATCCTGGCCACCTAGAGAAACCTAGAACACCCAAGTGACCAGAAAATGGGCTACAGTTACATGTGTGGTTTTGTTGTGCTGTTGTTGTTTGTTCACAACTGAATGCCTCCTTTCTATTTAGCAAGTTTCCTGGATGCCTTAGTACATGCTCATGACCAATGAAGTTGTTTTTATTTCTCAGTCTACAGCATCTGTCCAGTTGTAAGGAGAGGTAGGGGAAGAGTTATAACGCTAATGGGGAAAGGACCTTGGCAATGTTGCTGTGTGTCTCCAGCCCCTTACTGTTCCTACTTACCTGTGACCAGAGACAGTGTGGGAAGCCCTGAGGAATATGCTGGCACCTAGATCCCAAAGTGTAACTCATCTGTAAGGATGCCAAGGCCCCAGAACTTGGAATAGTAACCATTTTAGCATTTGGACAAAAAGCCTAGTGGTCCAACGGGAAGAGCTCTGGGCTGAAGGGTTTTGTCATGACTTACTCATGCCCCAGCCACACAGGAAGAGTGAGTAGAATCAGATCGTCCCAGCTCTGCTACTAACTAACTTTACGACTCTAGGCATGTCATTCAGCCACTCCTGTACTCTCTTTCCTCATCTGTCAAGGAACACCAGCCTCATAGGATTGCCGTAAGGAAAGAATGTAAATTTTTGTAAATGTGGAAAAGCTTTTTAAAAGTAAAACATTGCTGTGCAACGATCAGGGATTATTTCCATTGCTTTATTATTGTTACGGTTGCAGTTTTTATCAACAGTAATAGATGTTGTGATTGAGACAAGGTGACACAATTAGGTGGTCTGAGTGGCAAATATTGCTGGTTGGCCTCCAAATGTCTGTTCCCATTCCCTTCTTCCTTGTCCGGCTCTATTATAGAGGAGGGAAAAAACTAGATACCCACTTTCCTAAACACTCAGACAGTTGGGGGGGGGACCACATGACATAGTTCTGGCAAATAAGAAGTAAGAGGAAGTCTTCTGTAGCATTTCTGGTTAGATTTATGACTTCCTGAAAAATCGATGTAGATGGCATCCTCTCTTTCCTGCACCGAAGGTGACCATGATGCTTGGAGCATGGAAGTCATCTAACAGCTGTGAGGTAAATGCCAAGAGAGTTAGAAGCTCTCAATGAACTGCTGAACCAATACCTTCAGTTTCCTGTCTGCAGACTACTTGTTATATAAGCAAAACAAACCCCTATGTGTTCAACTTCCATTAGTTACCTGTAGCTAAAGCATGCCTGATTGATATAACACATATTCTATCCACTTACGGCCTTTTGTCTTCAAATAGAAATTTCTCTTCTGGTGATCTATTCAGATAGAGAGCTTAGCTCAAAGAGTAGAGAGGAAAATTTTTCCTCTAAAGACCCATAAGCCATAAAGAAATGATTAAGAAAAATGGACAAATGTCCCTCACTCCACAAAGTAAGTTAGGATGTCACTAATATCAGGCCATTCGATCTCTCCATCTTCATGTATTTGTCTTGCCAAGACACCCAGCCTACAATGAAGCTTTCACTGCCTACCCTCCAGGGTTCTAATGATCAAAAGACTTAATGGTTGTTAAAGCTCTGTATAGACTATAAAACGCCTCATAAAGGTTGAGGTGACCCAGGAGCCCATCCTTGGTGCTGTTCTCATCCTATAAGATCTGTTTCTATTTATACTCCTATGCTGCTGACTCTCATTTCTGTTTTCATTCCCTGTGTCTCCAAAGAGCTCTTGGTCTTTATTTCCAGCTACTTCCTGAACATCTTCACCTGGATGCTCTAAAAGCACTTCAAACTCAGCATGTGCAAAACTGAATTAATTACTGTTCTCCACAAAGCCATTCTTCTGCCTGTGTTCCTGGTTTCCACGAATAGACGTCACCATGCACCTATTTTCCACAGGTAGAAAACTAAGTCATTTTCAACTTGTCTCTCCCTTCCTCCTCTATGGTCTAACTCAGAAATAACTCCTTCTCTATTGCCCTCGATCAGATCCCATCATTTTTTTTATCTGAACAATAGATTATAAAGTTTTCTGACAGTTCTCTCTGTAATCAGTTTTTCTGACTCCAGCCTAGACAAGGATCCTCCTAAAAGAAAAATCAGATCACATCATTGTCTCCCTTATAAGCTTCATGGATTCCATGTACCCACCTGAATGAAGCCAGACGCCTTAGGACGGCCCCGAAGTCCTTTCAGAGTCTGATTCCACCTTATCTTTTCAGGCTCATTCTTCTCCCCTCCCTTTCCTAATCTCAACCTTCTTCTCCCCCTGGATCCTTATATGCAGTGGGCACCTGATGATTTTTTCTTTTGCCTATTTCTTGCACTTTTTCCTTCCTTTTTATTCCCTTGGCATCATCCCAGTCTAGCCTTTAGCATATCACATCTGTATTATTCCAAGAGCATCCTAACAGGGAGTTAGGAGTTTCCCATCATTCTTTAGTTCACACTATATTGCCCAACCAAATTAAGTTGCTTAAAAGACCCCTTTGACAGAAGTCCCATAGCTACGAATATAGTTCCCACTTCCCATCCAGACTTTCCTGACCTCACGTTTCTGCTGCTTCTTCCTCTTCTAGCATTGTCTCCCATCATCCCCTGCATGCATGCACCCTGCACTCCAGACAACTGATCACTCTCCACACCTTGACCACCAGGAGGCCTTTCCCTTCTATGGATTCCTCACTTTGTTCCTTACACCTGGAACGTTGCCTCTCCCTAGCTGCCCTGGCTTTAGTCTCAGCTTGCCTGCCACCTGCCTCCATGGGCAGCTTTCTGTTAGTCCTCAGGCCGGAAGTGAGCTCTTCTTCCCCTCAGCCTCATGGCTGTTAATTTAGATTGAACTTTGGGGATTTACCATTACCTGCCTTATCTTGTAATCATTTAGATTCAAAAGCCATGTTTTACCTTTTCACATATTTATCTTTGCATGTAACACAGTGTCTCCTGCATTATGAATGCAGAATTGCTAAATAAATTGTTAAATAAATACTCATTGGGTGAAATATACTTTTCAAGTTGAGAGCACTTTCCTATCTCTTATCACAGCACAACCACCACCTGAGGGAAGCAGAACAGATATTATTGTCTCTGTAAAACTACAACCAGGAAGGTTAAGGAACCTCCCTTAGGTCACCCTGTGGTTCCAAGTCTGTCTTGGGCCTTTTCTGGTCCCAAAGCAACTGGCGTCACCCTCACCTTCCACTTCACCTTCCAACAGCAGCCAATGCCCTTGGTAGTTCCAGAACACAGCCTACTGCCAGGCTTTCTCCACCCTCTGTGACATCTGTCTCGGGGGCTCAGTGAGAAGCAAGGAGCTATTGTTCAGGAAACGTGCTGCCCTCCTGTGATGAAAGGTGCAATCTTCATTCCTCCCCGAGACACAGCATCCCGGTGTCTGCTGTGAAGCAGACGCTGTGCCTTTGCAGCTGCTTCCTGAGAGCAGCAGGAAGCCATTATCCCAGCCCACTGTTCTCTTCGTTTGACACTCTCTCTTAAATATGCCATTTTTCTCATTTTCATTAATAATCCTTTTTTTGTCCCCTGATCAGCCCCACTGTCTGCCCTAGGTTAAAGCCTATTATCCCATTAGAGCTTGACATTTGGAATGAAATGAGGCATTCATGCACAGGTAGTGCTAATGGGGGAAATGGCTTGAGTCGGGGCTTTGTGCACCATGCAGTTTGGAAAATGAGAGGAGTCAAAAAGAAACAGAAGGCTGCCTGTGTGCCAGCCACAGGTCCTGGGTCCCAAGACAAGGTATGACCCTGGTGAGAGGTTTGGGACACGGATGTGACCTTTTCTGCCATCCAGGGATATTTATCAGGAGGCATATCTCCTAGATCATGTGTCTAGAAAGAACCTGGAGCAGCCTAAAGAAAACTAGGCAACAGAACTAATGACTGGTTAGTGAGCCTGAAGAAATTTAACTGAATGTGTCTGCCTTTCCTGACTGTCACTGTCTGGTATTCAGGGCAGCCAGTTATTATGGGGAACTCAGAAGATATTCACTGGCCCCTGGTATCATCCATGTGCTGGCCCTTTGTTAGGTGGCTGAGTTGAGAGTAATCATCAGGACTAGAGGGCCACAGAAGCAGAATGTGACATCACCTCATTGAGTACCTCAGCTAGTGTATGTCGTGGTTTTCCTTCCTAAACCCATCAAGCAAAAATAACCTTTTATATTTTGCTTACTTATTCCCTCATCATTTATTCAACAAATACTTATTAGAGACTTACAAGGTAGGTGCTGGATGTATGTCTGCCTTCATACAATTTACAGCACTTACAATGTCCCCACTTTTACTTTCATTCTGGCTGTAACTCCTCCATGTAAGAAGGGGAAATGTCATCTTCAGTTCTGAGATGCAGAGAGAATAAAATCTCAGTGGGTATGAAACCTTAGGCTTACAAGAAATAGACCTTTCTCTAGTTTGTTATAATAAACTTAACTCCAACTCCAAATCTCCACCTTTCCAGGCCAGAGGTAAATTCAGGCAGACATCACTGGCAATGTCTCTCCTCCTAAAGAGGCACCAGGATCGAGAAGCCTTATGTGGTACCAGGAATGGTGGCAGGGACTAACGCTGGCCCAGCATGACGACCGATGCCGTCCTCATTGATCAAGCCCATTGTGGTCCCTTGGGATATGGTGGCACTCTACTTCCATGCCACATATGGGCCCAAGAATCTTTGCTGGGGCTGGGACTCCTGGTGCCTACAGCCCTCCCTTCCCGGGCTGACTGTGTGGCCATTCCCTCCGAGCTGCCACAATCTTCCGGGGTGCTGCTGTGAAGCCGGGTATGGGTTCATGATGAAGGTGAGACACCACAATTTCTGGAAACCTCCCCCTCCTCTCTCCTTTCCCTTTCAAGAAAAATGCGTATAATCTTGTTTTTCAGTCTAGCTGTTCCAAAAGAAGGAGTAGACATTGACTCCCAGAAGCTTCTATTTTCCACATGGTCAAAAACTTCTAGCACAACAAAGTGACTATGATCAGCAATAAGTTAGGATATACTTTAAAATAACTAAAAGAGTGGAATTGGAATGTTTTTAACACAAAGAAATGACAAATGCCTGAGGTGATGGATACCCCAATTACCCTGATTTGATTAGTTCACATTGCATGCCTGTATCAAAACATTCCATGTACCCTATGATGATATACAACTATTATGTACCCATAATAATTAAAAAGAAAAAATTCAAATAAATAAATAATAAAAATTTCTGAATCTCTGATTCTAAGGCTAAGACCCTAACAACCTGCTGGAAAGGGAGAAGGAAAAAAGAGAATGAACACAAGAGTCAGATTAATTATTCTGCCACAGCGATAAAGGAAACGAAACTCTGTAAGAGGTAACATCCATCCCCTTGAGCTCCACCTCCAATCCTGGCCCTGGCCCACACCGCAAACCCAGTGGCACATAGCTGCCCCCCACCCATCAGTAGATCAAGAGTCATGCAGTAACGTGGGGCCATGGGAACACTCTGTAACTTACATAGCTTAGCCACACAAGGAGGGAAACATATCACCCAGGGCTGGTCCCGCAATCCCGCCCCCACCACTAAGATAACTTCACTCCTACTACCATGAGACCAGAGTGCACCGTGACCTGATCCCTACCCAGATTTGCGCTCTTCCCTATCCTTATCTTCCCGCATCTCTCCCAAGGCTGCATCTCTCACCGGCAAAACATCTATTCTTCTTTTTTTTCTTCCAATCTCTGCTTCTGGTGAGTCTCAGCCCTTTCTAGGGCAACTAAATGGAGGGGCCATGGAATCCTCCCGAGCACCCCCATTGTGTGTCACCTGTGACCTCGGTCCCCTGTAAGCAGAATTCATTAGAAGGGGGCGAGCACGGTAGGAGAGGAGGCAGATGTGAGCAGGGCCCATGCCGGGTTTTCAGGCTGGAGGGGAGCTGTGAGAGCCTAAGTGTGTTGAAAATTCATTTTAAAAGGTCGAATTTGTTGACTGACTTATGAATAAATTCAGTAACTTCATTCAAAAATGGGTATGGACTTCACCATGTGCTTACTGCCACCGTGGGGTCACCTTTGAAGGAGACAAGAAACATAACTCATATTTTTAGTCTTCAAAGAGTTCCACTTAAGATGGGAGAAGGGATGTACACACATGTATCTAAATGCCAGAAATGATAAAGATAGCTCATATAAATCGAACACATAAAATGCTGAGTGCTATGCTCAATACTGCTAGGTTAAATCAATATTTTATTTACTTGTCACAACAGCCTTAGATGGTAACTATTAACATCAGCCCCATTTGCAGATGAGAAAACTGAGACACAAAGATTTTTTTTTAACTTGACCAAAGTTCCATACTGCAAGAGTCTAAACTGACAAGGATAGTTTATAATGGTTCATTACGACTTTATTTCTAATAGTAAAAAGGTAGAAATTATATAACTATCCAACAGAAAATGAATGTTTAATTACAAGAGAGCTATACAACAGAATATTGTGCTGCCATTAAACTCATCTATTGAAGAAAATAAAATAATAAAAGAAAATGTTCATCATAAATTATAACTAAAAAGGAACAGGATACACAATATGTGTATGAAAGAGAGAGAGACAAGAAGGAGGAGGAGGAGGAAAAACAGAAGGAGGAAGAGAAGAAATCAGGGGAAATATATCAAAACGTTAAAAGAGTATCAAAACTTTTCAATTTGTACACTTTAAATATTGCATGCCAATTATACCTCAATAAAGTTGTTAAAAATGTTAACGGACGGTTTCTGGGTGGCAGAATCATATATGATTTTCATTTTATTTTTTTATTTTCTTTATTGTCAAAATACTCTAAAAGAGGGATTATACACTACTTTAATAATAATGGGTAACTGCGAAAAGAGTTTATAAAAGGGAGCTCTGGTAAATAATACTGGAAAAGAAAATTCTGATTTAATTGATATGGAGTGGGACTCCAGTATAGTTTTGTTTGTTAATTCCCCAGGTGATTCCAACATGTAATCAAGTATGGGAAGCGCGGATAGACGCAGAGCACCTAGCCCAGTGGCTGGTCTGAAGCTGATACTTGATGAATGGTGGCCATCATCACTATCATCATCATCACTATTGTTGTTATGCTCTTCAGCATTCCTGGCATATTTGCATTCTCATATTAAGTGAGAAAAAAAACATGTAGGTGGAGCAGATGGCTCAGACATTGGCAGATTCATCGGAAACATCAATGAGTAATCAGGTGTTGGACTGGTGACATTTTCCTGTCACAGACTCTGTCAGAGGCTTTCATTTCCCCAGGCCTGTGGGATTAGTAACGCAGAGCACTTCCAGACTATTAGTGTATAAAACTACAATGCAAAAACTTTTTACTAAAATTAACGATGCCAAGCCAGCCACAAAGAAATTCATCTCCCAAGTGACAAGCTCAGCAGAGCCGTACCAACTTCTGTAACAGATGTCTAGACAATTTGACTTTGAAATACATACCCGAAACCTGAACGGCCTGAAGTTTCCCAGCCAGTGCCCAGCCAAAGTTCAAAACAAGAGACCAAGCAGGAATAGATTTGAAGATTATAAATAAACTTATTCATAGGGAAAGCAGAGCAAGTATAGCAAGCTAAAAATTGATTGCCCAGAGAGGATGACTCATCACTGAGACCATAAAAGACCATCTTGCAGTGATCACACAGCAAGACAGTTCATTGTCCTTAAACATTAACTGCCTGTCACACCAGGCCTCCCCCACCAGCAGTCTGCAAAGCCCAGAGCTGGCCTCGTTAAAGCATTCTAGATATCTCCACCCGGCAAAGAAGCAATCCATTTCTCCCAGATCTCTTTGAAACCACACACAGCAGTGAATATATCCAAAATCAGTGCCCTAGATTCCTAGTGCGTCAGCCAGTTGAAAGGATTTGGCCTGGGTCAGTCTGGCCTGTCTGATCATTTTCAGATATTGCATGTTTGATTGAATATTTTACGGCTAGCAATCTCAACAGGTGGATGAGGTCAGGCCAAGAGCGGCCTAGACAGTCTCCAACTACCGAGGCAGTGGGAAAGCCACTGCTCTTGCTCTCATTGCGTCTTTTGAAGAGTCAAAACAACCCAGAGCAATCCAGCCAGGCCATTTATAAAATTCTGCTTTTCTGCTCCTGGCTTCTGCAGCATAGTAGGTGTTTCAAGTGTTTTCAGACACTCAAAATTTACCTCTACAGTCTTGAGATTTTATTACAATGACAATGATAAATGATACTGAGATTCAAGGGTACCACGAACAGTAAATTATTGTGAGGAAAATCAACAGAGATGGCATTCATCTGACAAACATCTCCTAAGCCCTGGCTGTGAAAAAATACTGTGATCACTGGAGTTGGGAGAGGATCAGATATTAATCCTTTTATTAAGGAACTCAAGGCCTAGTGAGGGCAGGTAAGGTGTGTTATGAGCCTAAAGAGATGGATAGGAGGAGTCAAGGTCACACAGGAGGCACAGGTAAGTGGCTAAACTGTTATGATAAGTGAGCAATGACTTCCATTTAGGAGAGTGAAGCAGAGGAGACTTTGAGTAGTTGATGGTATTGGAGCTGGGCTTTAAAGATAGGTTAGATGGGATCAGGCATGGATGTAAACAAACCTCAAACCACAAAGAGGGTGGGGTCCTTTCAGAATGCCTGTACCAGCACGGGACCAGCAAAGCCTAAATGAAGGTCAAGAGAATGTCTACCATAGCCTAGTCAAAGAACATAGGTATGTCACCAAATTAGACTGAAAGCCACCGGAGAGAAGCCAAGTTCAGGAACAAATCACCCAATATATGCACAGTGACAGCAAGCACCAGAGTCCAATATACCTTCTGAGATAACTGCTGGCAAGGACCAGTAAAGAAGGAAGGAGGTTTGTTAAATATATTGCAGCACATCTAGACAGCAGACTACAATGTGCTCATTTAAAGTGAAGATATACATCTGTATTTATTGACATAGAAAGGGGTGCTCAATATATTAAGGGGGGAAAAGCAGGTTAAAGAATGTTATATACAAAAGATCATCCATATATGTAGCAAGATGAGTCCTACTCCACTAACCTATGTGTGCAAGAAACATCTCATGTCTTCACACCAAGTTAGAGCTGACTCTGAGCTCTCGATCTGCTCAGAAAGTTCTCACTCAATAACAGGGCTTCTTTCACATCCTTACAGTTGTGTAAGAATTTCAAAACCTTAGAGAGTACCCACAAAATAAAGTATGGCCTCTACTCTTCAGTCCATCATCCTCTCCACCACTAACCTCATCATCCATGCCTGCATGCTCCTTGAAGTTCACCCATGCCAAACATATAACAGGAAAACACAAAATAGCAATAGCTTAAACAACATGGGAATTTATCTCTCTCATACAAAAAACATCTGCAGGTGGACAAGCTAGGGCTGATATGGCAGCTTCACAATGTGGCCTTCTCTCTCTGCTCTACCACCCTAGAACGTGGCTTTCATCTTCCAGGTCACCTCATGGTCCAAGAGGGCTGCTAGAGCTCCACCATCACATCCTCATTGCAGGTCAGAAGAAGGATGATAGGCAGAAGAGAAAAAAAATCTCTTCCTCAAAGGACCATACCAAATAACCCTTTTTTAATCAAATGGCCACAAGGAAGGCTGGGAATTATTCTCTTTATCCCAGGTGGGCATGTACCTATCTAAATTCGAGGTTCTATTGCTAAGAACAAAGGAGAGATTGGATATAGACTCTAACACAGATGTGTAAGTAGAGAAGAGAAGAAGGATGACAGCAAATTCTTGAGGATCATCAACATTTGAGAGTCAAGAAAAGAACAAGCAACCTACAGAGGGGACTGAGAAGAAGCCATCCCACAGAGAGAAGATGTTCTAAAAGATAGGGTATAAAAAAAGGCAAAGGAAAAGATTTTTAGACTAAGGGAATGGTTAATAGGATAGGATAAGACCAGGAAAAAAGGATCATTAGAAATAATTCAATTGTGGGAAGAAAATAGATCTCTGGAAAACAAAACTTTCAGGCACTATTTTGCTTGCTACATTCTTCCCAGGTGTTCAGTAGTTAGAAAGATTCTGTCAATAGAGTGGATGGCCCAAAGGGGCCATCCTACCATGTTAATATTCCAGATGAGGCCTCCATGCCTGCTTATGTTCAGAGGCCACAGCCACAAAATTCTGGTGCATTCTTCATGGCTTTGCCTTAATTATTCCTAGAATTCTCATGGTTTCAGGAGTACAAATACATTGATCCTTCTTGTAAGAGATGAATAGGCCAGAGAGACTCAGGAAGAAAGCCAACCACCTATTCATAGTGTAGCATAATAAGAAAAACAGCTAACATTTATTAAATATATATTACATGCCAGGCACTATGCTAACTGCTCAGTGAATGTTATCTGTGTGTGTCTGCATCTGCAAGTGCATGTACAGACACGTACATGTTTGTGTATAATTAATCCACAAAATGTTCTGTGAGGCAATGTCTTAGTTAGTTGGGGCTGCTATATCAAAATACCATAGACTGAGTGGCATAAACAACAAACATTTATTTCTCACAGTTCTTGGGGCTGGGAAGTCCAAGATCAACATGAAGGACCATAGCCTCTTCACCTTCCCAAACACAATGTTTACGAAGCCTTCCCCAGGCCCTTTGATCCTCTTCCTGGTTTGCAGATGGCCATCTTGTTATATCCTCACATGGCATTTCCTTGGCACAGTCACACAGGGATCCTGTGTCTTCACCTCTTTTTATAAGGGCATTCATCCCATCATGAGGGCCACTCTCATGACCTAATCTAACCCTAATTGCCCCAAAGTCCCCACCTCCAAATACCATCACCCTAGGAATTGGGGTTTCAACATATGAATTTTAGAGGGACACAAACATTCAGTTCCTAGCATGCACATATTCTTGTCCTCATTTTACAGGTGAGGAATCAGAGGATCAAAGAGGTTAAATGGTTTGCCCAGGAGCAATGGCCATTTATCCCCATGTCCTTTGCTGCTTCTGTACACACTGCTGCCTCCATAGCAACAACATATTTTAGCAAATTTCTTGTTATTTTTAGGTATAACTCCTTTCTTCCACATTCCAATTTTGTCTGTCACCCTCTGGGCTATGATGAGTTAGAAACCTAATTAGTGAGCTAGTGACAATGAGAGTTTACATAGAGCAGATCATTATTTTCTTCCCAGTGGAAAGTAATTCAGAGGGACTTGGCGGTCAAGGGTTCTCCAAATCCCCTGGATTCTTGAAGACATTTCAATCATATTATCTGGATAATAATAATAAAGGCTAACATATATTGGGCCCTTATATTCTAAGCATTTAACTTGTATTAACTCATTTAATCCCCACCCAATGACCTTATAAGGTAGCTATAATTATTAGCCCTATTTTATAAATGAGAAAAATGAGCAAACTATGGTACAGAAAGGTTAAGGTCACTTTCTCAAGAACCAGTTAGTGAATATTGAAACCTGAATTTGAGCCCCACCAGAATGACTCTGGAGGCTGCACATTAACCACTCCGGTACAATATTTTTTTTAAATGGGTTAGAAGTAATAGTGGGAGAATGAGTTATTTGAAAGGGCATCATATCTGAACCTATAACCTCACAACAAAACTAGCCTAAAGGATCAACTCCTGACAATTCTCCCCAGGGGTGGTGCTTTTCTGCAAAGGTGAAAGACCGTAATCTCTTTGCCTTCCCAAACACAATGCTTGTAAAGCCTTCCCAGGCCCTTTGCTATCCACGTCCCCAGTAAATGTTAGTAAATGCAGGTGGCAGGGTCTGATTACCCAGCAATCCATGAACCATTAACTGGAGTTATTTGCAGCTTCTAGGGAGCAATTCCTACTGCAAGAGGTAATAAGGGTCTGACTAATCAGCTAGGATGGGGGAGGGAGCATATTCGACAGCTCAATTAAGGGAAAAATAGCTTTAAAAGAATACAGGCCGAGAGAAAACATGCAGGATGGAATGAAGCAGGATGTCAGAACATCTTTATTCAGTCAGTCAACAACCTCAACTGAGGCTCTAACACTCCTGTCTAGAGAACAGGTGTTGGTGTTGAGAAGGAAGATAAGAGAAATAAAAGACACACATGGTCTTCTCCCTCCATGAAATAATGATTCTCCATAAACTTCAATGGTCCAGAGTAGTAAGCAACAAAGATGTTCTGGTCAATAAGATATGCTAGTGAGTTGAGCATTGCCACATAAACTATACAAGGATTATTAGTTTCTTAGAATTAGAATAAAACAAAATAGATGACATATTTTTTAAAGAATCCAAAAATGAATAAGAACATTGAAAAACTGGTGATCTGCTCTTGGCACTCCCGGCCTTCTTTTTCAGATGTACTGTTCTCCTCTAACTTCCTTCGGTATATGTCCTTCACCCTCTCCTACAGATGACCAAGGGCCTCATGTTCTCTCCACTCCCAAGCCTGCCAAACCTACTGACAGGAAAGAATCTGAGGGTACTGAGAGGTGAATATTGACAATGTGTTTTTACATTTTAATGGGGTTCAGACCCTTACGTGAAAGGTGTGAATATTAACGGTGGATTTCAGTCATTTGTTAACTGAATGGGGAAGGTGTTTGGGGGCAGGCAGTACTAAGTTTTTCTTCATATATCGTGACACTGTTTAAAAAGATTAAATGAAAAAATTATAATAAAATTTTTAAATGAGTAGGAAGAGCGGATCAAGTGAAATATACAGATAATCAATAACTAATTGTTGTCCATTTTAGTTTCAACTTCCTCAATATCTAACTGTGAATAATGGAGCTAGGCTGGGTAGAGACCATGATCTATTTTTATAACCCCAGTGCCTAACACAACACCTATAAACATTTGAGAAATGTTGGTTGAACTGAACTAAAGATGATCATTGGACAACTTTATTCCATTTCCTATCTTTTGTTTTCAATTTAATGGAGGCAGGCTTCTTAATGAGAACCAAAAGGTTCAGAAGCAAAGCAGCACTAAAGAAAGGAAATAGAAATCAAGAAATCTAAATAATCCCTAAATTGGGAAATCATTCCCTGAGAAATAGAAAATTAACTATCATTCTTTTAACTACAATTGCAGCTTTATTAAAACTGATGATCACTGTGGAGGAAGAACATACAGAACATGATTGAAACTTGTCTTTCTATAAAGTCTCAACCCATTGAGCTCATACAGCAGAAAATGTTATTGATGTTGATAGTATTAAAAAAAGTGATACCAACATATTACTAAAGACCTTTTTTTAGATGAAAATATATGTTAAGTAAGGTAGAAAAGGGACAGGAAAAAGTAACTTCAAAATATGTTAAATGCTCTCTATATAACAAAAGGTTCAAAGATTTCTTCACTTTCAGCTAAAGATGGTAGATTGAACATATGCATTTAATTCTCCTCTTCCCTTATGCTCCCTAAAATTACAATAAAGGACAATTTTAAGCAATAAACTGAAAAGAACAATGGAAAAGAAGATGATATTTTTATAAATTGGAAGTCAGAAAAGCAGGTAGATTAGAGTTTTCTGGCTTAGCAGGGTCTAAGTAAGCTCAGTATAAGCCAGTAGAAAAACAACAAAGAACAAATCAATTTATACAACAAAACCCCAAAAGGCTCAGAAAGTAGTAGTTCCATGTACCTTGGATATAAGGGGGAAGGTAAGGATAAAAGTAGATTGACTGGTTGAAAAACTGTTTAAGAGCAAATATTAACAAGATGACACCCAGGATTTCTCTCCTTTACTCCATACAAGTGGCTGACTCCCCTGCCCCAGCCCTAGTAGAGGACCAAAGTTTCATGCTCTTGAAAATAAAAAATAGAGGGGCCCTGGACTGGGAGACCCCATGTCCAGTGAGGGAAAGGCACTGTACTAAAAGTAAGGGAAATTAAGTGAATATATACATACCGATGTTAAGACCCTCAGACTTCTTCCTTACTTAAGTTCCTAGAATTCTGACAACCAGGCAGATACACAAATACAATTTCACATACACACTCACATACACACACACACACACACACACTCACATACACACACACATAGAGGACATAGGAATATCCTCCTGGGGAAATCTGACCAGTCCAAAAGAACAGACCTAACAACAGAAGTATCAGACGCTTCCCAAAGAAATAACCCAACCAGATCTCCCTATAGTGAAGACCAGAGCAGACAAGCTCTATTTGTTCAAGCAAAGTTTCCAATCTGCTCTACTGCCTCCCACTTAGGTATGAGCAGACAGCCAAGAATCAAGATATTTGATTCATACATCTGTATGAAATACAGAGACTACAAGAAAACAAACAAATAAGCAGCTTGGGGGCTATGAGAAAGAAGAAAAAAACTTCAAAAAAATCTTATAATTAATCACCAGAAAGATAAAAGAATATGTTGTATCCATAAAACAAGAAAGATATTCTATTTTTAAAAAGAATATTTAAAAACAAAAAAGGAACTCTCAGAAATTAAAAGTATGATAACAGAAATGAAAAATTCATCAGAAGAGATAAAATATAATTTTGAGTAAATGTTACAAAAAGAGAGACATAAAACAGAAAATAGCAAGAAAAATAAATGAAAATGTGTGCATCAACTCAGGATTTTTAACTTTCAAAAAATAAGAATTCTGGAAAAGAATGAGAGAGAAAACAAAAAAGGAAATCAAAGATATAATTCAAGAAAATTCTGCATGACTAAATGACATGCTTTTCCAGATTGAAATTATCCAGTACAAGGAATAAAAATAATCAAACATCCATACATATATCACCATGAAAATTCTGAAGACAAAGAGAAGATACTACAAGCTTCCAGAGAGAGGGGAAAAATGGTTTTCATACACAGGATCAAGAATCAGTATGGAAGAGACTTCTTAACATCATCTCCTGGATCTAAAAGATAATGGAGCAATGCCTTTAAAATATTGAGGGAAAAAAATATCCTAACCTAAAATTCTATACCCAGAATTATCAATCTAGTGTGAGGGTAAAATAAAGACATGTTCAGATATTCAACATTTCAAATTTTTTTATCCCACCTACATTTTCCCAGGAAAATACTGGAATATGTGCTCCACCAAAATGAAAGAAAAAAACAAAAATGAGTAATATACATTATCAAAGGAAAAGGAAAGTCATAGACTAGAGAAGTGCAGGAGAACCCCAGCAGTGAAGGGAGATGCAACATAACAGGTATGCCTGGGGTATAAAGAGCAACCAGTGCAGATCAGTGCAAACCCAAAATCCCAGGGGATATTTAAAAAAATAAACAAATAAAGTAGATGGCCTAACATGTTTAAATGTATTGAGATAAGATATGTACAACTGAGGAGGGCTTTGGTTTGAAGTAGAGATCAACACACAGAAAAATAAGCAAATATATATAAACAAAAAAAAATATTATTAACTTTAAGAAAAACAAAATATTATGGAATAAAGCAAAATTAATCATAATACACTTCCTGGCTCACTGTGTTCACATTAACATAGCTATAAGATTGTAAACACAACAGTAGGAGAGGGACTTCTACATATCATATATGTAGAAATAGTCATTACTTCTAACATGTAGCAGGGTTGAAAGCAGGGCATGAAAGAATTAAATCCTTGACTTACATAGAAGAAATAGCTAACATTTAAAAGTGAAAATTCAAGAAGTAGTAGTAATACAAGCATGCTATTTAAAAACATGAAGTTTAAAACAGTTGCTTCTTTGGAATGCAAAATGTTAGGGTATGAAGATGATGGGTCAGCTGTTTCTCATTGCAAGCCTTGTAGAGCTCTGACTCTAAACCAGGTATGTATTTAAAAATAAATTTTTTAAAATTTATAAAAATTAAAAAAAACTTTCAAACTTCATGAAAAAAATTTTCCCAACTCTAAAACTGTAAGACTTTAGACTGTTGTCACCTAATAAAAATATCTAACAATTATGTAGAATGGGTCTCAAACTCTTCTAGTTTATGTACATTAGCTCATTTAATTCAAAACAACCCTTATGAAGTTGGTACTTTTATCCCTTACTATTTTTTATCTTTTCCTAAGGAATTGAGTCTCAGAGAAGTTAACTATCCATGTTCACTTAGTTACTAAATAATGGAACTAGGGTTTGGAGGGAGGAAAAATGACGGAGTAAAGGTGACCTCCTGGCTCTCTGCTCCCAGAGAAAGAGGTGAAGAACTTGGTCTGCTGTGAACGAGTGGATGGCTCCCCGGCAAGAACAGCGTTGTGAAACTGCAGAGAAACAGCCTGGGACACACAACACAGGGGAAAAAAAGGTGAATGGGAGATAGGATCCCGAAGTCTGGAGAGTGAGAGATAAACAAGAGAGGATAGAGCGTGGGACGGCTGTGCCCGCCTGGCCAGCAAGTGCAGTGGGATCTGACCCACAGGAGAACGTCCTGCTTCCCCCCTGACCTCCACACCCACTCAGACAGGGACCTGCCTGAAGTCGGTGCAAAATCGTGGCAGGAGAAGTTGGGCTCTGTGGAGAGAACCATACCGGGAAGCATCTTGAACTCCCCGAGCTCTGCGCCAGGACTGCCCTGGACGGGGCAGGGACTGGTCTGAGCTACCGCTCGAGGGAGTTGGGAGACAGGCACCTCACCTCTGGTAGTCAGCAGGACCAGAAACACAGAGGTGAACACTGAAAAGGGGGCACTAACCTGGAAACTGCTGCAGGCGATTAGGCCGATTAGTCACAAAGAGCAAGACCTCCTGCTGGACAGGCACGAGATTACAGGAGCGCAAGAGACAACGGGTGTCCTATTGACTCAGCTCCCCACTCCAGCATCTGCCAACTCCTGAACAGTCACCCCCAGTGCTAGCGCTCTGCGGATGGGCGGCCGCCGTTTTGAGGGTCCACAACCCAGACACTGTGCTGCGCTGTGGTTTCGGACAGCACCCTTCCTCCAGCCCAGGGACTCTCGCGACAGGCTCTGCCCTTCCGTGACCTATTGTCAGGTAGCCGGGTCATTTTGATGGGCGAATTTTGAGTGCTTCCCCAGTCATGGGAGGCTGGCACCTGCGGGATTCACAGGCACTGGGGCACTGGGCGGTCTTGGGCATCACCCCTACCCCTAGCGCAGCGACTTTCCCGCCAAAAGTGGTAGGCTCCTCCCCCGGAGGCAGGGAGAGGCAAGAAAAGCCACTTTCCCTGTGTCACTAGCCTGAATCTACCGGACCTTGGCACAGATCAATAGTTGACAGTCCAGTGATTCGGCCTGTCAAAACGGCTTATGTCATCCAGTAGGATCATAACTCTGGGGCCAGATCTCCGCATCTGGGCGGCTGCCAACAGTGGGGTTCCTGGACAGGGAAGGACAATCCTGGACAGAGGCCACAGCAGGTGCACCAAGTAACCTCTCCCATAAGGAGCAGCCTCTCAAGCCTGGTGGAAGAACCCTGAATAACATATTCGTGGCTCCCCCTAGTGGCAGGTCAAGCAACCATAGAAGCACAACATCCAGGCTGGTAGGCAGGAGCTGTGATCTGCCTTGCTCCTCCCACCGCTTTAAGGGGGAATAGAGTCCAAGTACTCTAGGGAGGGCAAGATCCTTGCTAAAGATTGGGGCACTAGTATTCCTCACCCGGGGACCAGAAACCCACACAGAGGCGTCAGATAAACTCAATAATTGGCTCCTCCACACAATCTACAACCAATGACAGAGAGGGTAACCCCATAGCTCAACACAATGCCCTCTGTCTCAAGCTACTAGAGGACAATGAAGTTATACACACAGGTGTGATTCACCACATGGGAGCTTAATCTAAGGGACCAAACTCACTAATCTCCACTGGCAAGAGGTGAATACAACAGATCAGAGGTAATCCAACTTGCCAAAACACATCTAAGGCAATCCGAGATCAGTGCGCCTCCTCCCACCACTGTTAAGGAACGTTCCCTTGGGAGCTTGAAGTTCAGGGCACAAACGAATCCTAGCACTCCCAGTTCTCAATGAATTACCTTGATGAGAAAGAACCAGTAAAAGAACACAGGTAATATGAAAGAGCAGAGAGAAAAGTCACCCCCAAAAGAAATCATGAGACCCTCAAAATTGGATACTAATTTAAATGAAATGATTAAATTAATGGAAGAAGAATTCTGAATATGGACTGTAAGGAAACTCAATAGAATTGAAGAGAAAATAGAAACCCAATACAAACAAACCATGAGAACAATACAGGAAATGAATGAAAAATTCTCTAAAGAAATCGAAATATTACAAAAAAAAGCCAAACAGAAATCTTGGAAATAAAGGAGTCATTCAAGGAACTTCAAGAGTTGGAAAACAACCTTTCAGGCAAAAGGAAACCAAAAGAGAGTGGGGGGTAGCAATTCTGACTTCAGACAGCATAAATTTTAAAATAGCAAAAGTAAAGAAAGACAAAGATGGTCCCTATATAATGGTGAAAGGAAAAATCCAACAAGAAGACTTAACAATTCTTAATATCTATGCGCCCAACACAGGAGCACCCAGATATATATAAAGCAAACCCTGTATGAACTAAATAGCGTGATAAACGGTAGTGTCATAGCAGCGGGGATTTCAACACCCCACTGTCTGAAATAGACAGATCCTCCAAACAAAAAATAAGTAAAGAAATAATTGACTTAAACAGAGCTCTAGAACAAATGGGTCTAACAGACATCTACAGAACATTCCACCCAAATAAAGCTGAATATACATTCTTCTCATCAGCTCATGGAACTTTCGCCAAAATCGACCACATCCTAGGCCACAAATCAGACCTCCATAAATTTAAAAAAAATAGAAATGATACTATGTATCTTCTCAGACCATAGTGGTATAAAACTAGAGATCAATTCCAACAGAAACGCTCACCACTTCACAAAGTCATGGAAATTAAACAATCTATTGCTGAATGACTTGCTGGGTGAAGGAAGAGATTCAGATGGACATCAAAAAATTCTTTGACTTAAATGATGATGGGGACACAAGCTATCAAAACCTGTGGGATACAGCAAAAGTATTCCTGAGAGGAAAACTAATAGCATTAAATGCTCACATCCAAAAGACAGAAAGTTCACAAATGAACAAACTAATAAACCATCTCGAGGAACTGGAAAAGGAAGAGCAAATTAATTCTAAACCTAGAAGAAGAAAGGAAGTAACTAAGATAAGAGCAGAACTAAATGAAATTGAGAACAAAAGAGCTATACAGAAGGTCAATAAAACCAAAAGCTGGTTTTTCAAAAAGATAAACAAAATTGATAGCCCTCTTGCTAGATTGACAAGAACTGGAAAGGAAAGGACTTTAGTAAACTCAATCAGAAATGAAAAATCAGAAGTCACTACAGACATCATGGAAATACAAAACATTATCTTTGAATACTATAAAAATATATATGCCCAAAAACTACAAAATGTGGAAGAAATGGACACATTCTTGCAAACACACAACCTCCTTAAGCTCAATCAGGAGGAAATAGAACTCCTGAACAGGCCAATATCAAGTACAGAAATTGGAGCAGCAATAAAAAATCTTCCAAAAATAAAAATTCCCAGACCAGATGGGTTCACTCTGGAATTTTACCAAACATACAAAGAAGAACTCATACCTATACAGCAGAAATTATTACAAAACATTGAGAAAGATGGTATCCTCCCCAACTGATTCTATGAAGCCAATATCACCTTGATATCAAAGCCAGGAAAGGATGTAGCAAGAAAAGAAAACTACAGACCAATATTCTTCTTGAATATAGATGCAAAAATTCTCAACAAAATTTTAGAAAACCAAATCCAACAGTACATCAAAAAAATAATTCACTACGACCAGGTCAACTTTATCCCAGGGATGCAAGGCTGGTTCAACATATGCAAATCTATAAATGTAATTCACCACATAAATAAAAGCAAGAACAAATACCATATGATTCTCTCAATAGATGCAGAAAAAGCATTTGATAAAATCCAGCACACTTTTATGATAAAAATCCTCAAAAATAAAATTTCTTAAAATTAGTAAAGCCATATATGACAAACCCATAACCAATATCATATTGAATGGGGAAAAATTGAAAGCATTCCTGCTTAGAACTGGAACCAGACAAGGTTGACCACTGTCTCCACTTCTATTCAACTTAATGCTGGAAGTCCTTGACAGAGCAATCAGGCAAGAGAAGGGAATTCAGGGTGTCTGAATGGAGGCAGAAGAGGTCAAACTCTCAGTCTTTGCTGATGATATGCTATTATACCTAGAAAATCCCAAGGATTCAGCCAAGAAACTCCTGGAATTGATAAACGAATTCAGTAAAGTCTTGGGATACAAAATTAATGCACACAAATAATGGCATTCATATATACCAATAACAGTCAAGCCAAAAATCAAATCCAAGATGCAACACCTTTCACAATAGCATCAAAGAAATTTAAACATTCAGGAATATATTTAATGAAGGAGGTGAGAGATATTTATAAGGAAAATTACGAATGACTGAGAAAAGAAATTGTAGGTGATGTGCACAGATGGAAATCCCTACCATGCTCATGGATTGATAGAATCAATATTGTTAAAATGTCCATTCTACCTAGAGTGATCTACAGAATTAATGCAATGCCTATCAAAATTCTACGATCATTCTTTACAGATTTAGAAAAATTAATTCTATGCTTCATCTCAAACCAGAGAAGACCTTGTATAGCCAAAGCAATCTTAAGCAAAAAGAAAAAATTGGGAGGCATCAGTCTGCCAGACGTCAATCTTTACTACAAGGTATAGTAACCAAACAGCATGGTACTGGCACAAGAACAGAGATATAGACCTTTGGAATAGGACGGAGATCCCAGGTATAAAACCATCCTCATATTATCATCTAATGTTTGACAAAGCAGACAAATGTATACATTGGGGAAAAGAATCTCTATTCCATAAGTGGTTCTGGGAAAACTGGATATCCACATGCAGAAGATTGAAACTGAATTGCCACCTCTCACCTCTCACAAAAATCAACCCATGCTGGATAACAGACTTAAACCTAAGGGGTGAAACCTTAAGAATTCTGGAAGAAATTTGGGGAAGACTCTTTTAGACATCAGCCTACGTAAAGAATTTATGAAGAAGACCCCCAAAGCAATCACAGCAGCAACAAAAATAAATAAATAGTACCTGATCAAATTAAAAAGCTTCTGCACAGCCAAGGAAACTATCACTAGAGCGAACAGACAACCTACAGAATGGGAGAAAATATTTGCTTTCTACATATCCGATAAAGGACTGATAACAAGAATCCATATGGAACTTAAGAAAATCAACAAGAAAAAATCAAACCACCCCATCAATAAATGGGCAAAGGACATGAACAGAAGCTTTTCAAAATAAGGCAGAATAATGGCCAGCAAACATATAAAAAAGTGCTCAACATCTCTAATCGTTAGAGAAATGCAAATCAAAACTACAGTGAGATATCATCTAACTCCAGTGAGAATGGCCTCTATCAAAAAGTCCCCAAATAACAAATGCTGGTGTGGATGTGGAGAGATTGGAACACTCTTACACTACTGGTGGGACTGCAAATTAGTACAACCCCTGTGGAAAGTAGTTTGAAGATACCTCAAAGAGCTAAAAATAGAAATACCATTTGATCCAGAAATCCCACTACTAAGGCATATATCCAAAGGAAAAAAGACATTCTATAATAAAGATACCTGCACTCGAATGTTTATAGCAGCACAATTTACAATTGCAAAGATGTGGAAACAACCCAAATGTCCATCAATACATGAGTGGATTAATAAAATGTGGTATATGTATATCATGGAATACTACTCAACTACGAAAAACAGTGGTGATCTAGCATCTCTCATATTATCCTGGATAGAGATTGAGCCCATCCTTCAAAGTGAGATATCACAAGGATGGAAAAACATGCGCCACATGTACTTGCCATCAAACTGGTACTAACTGATCAACACTAAGGTGCTCACATGGTAGTAATACTCACTGGGTGCCGGTCAGGTAGGGGGGCTGGAGGATAGAGCAGGTGGGGTGGGTAAATCCACAGCTAATGGAGACAGGGCACAGTGTATGGGGGAAGAACATACTTGTGCCCTGGCTTGAGCAAGGCAAATGCATTTCCAGGGAACCAAAATGTTTGTACCTCCATAATATCCTGAATTAAAAAAATAATAATGGAACTAGGATTTCATAGGGTGGGGAGCCCTACAACACAGTCTTTTAAGTATGGTGTCTGGAGAATTTTAAGAAAATCTTGCTCCGTCCATAGGACGATACTCATGAGATTCCTCCTATCTGGAATACTCTCCCCCATTCCACCTGTCAAATTAATTCTATTCATCCTTCTGTTTCAAGTCAAGTCTTTTCTAATGCACAAGTCTAGATTTGGCTTCTTTGTTACACGTGCTTACAAAACCTGATGCCCTCCTTCAGGGCACGTTCATTATTATGGTAGTCATATACTTTATGTCTGTGACAAGTTACTTAGCACATACCGTCTCCCCAGATAGAATTAGTTCCAGGAGGACAGGGATGACATCTGATTTTGCTCAACACTATAGCCCCAGAACCTAGAAGAATAGATAATGAATGAATAAACAAATTCATAAGCGGACAATCTCAGTTTCTGCTACATGGTTTAATGTAGTCTCTCAGGTTTACCCTTCATGTGTCTTGCCATTCCTAAGAATCTAACCTTCCAGTTTCCCCACGAGTGTCAGGTGAAACAAACCTTACTAATACAAGGCAACACACTCTTTCAAAGAAAAAGTTTCCCCTGCCTGTACAAATGAAAAAAATAGCTTATTTGGTTGTTTCTTTGCTTTATTTTGTTTTTTAATGAGGCCAGGTGGTTAAGTTTATCATGAGTAGTGAAAGAAGTGCTAGTATTCCCTGACCCAGGGTTTTCTTTCACCTTCCCACCAGTCTAGACCTCTGCCTCTGAGAAAAGGGAGATGCTAATTACTGAAAGAATATTAGGCGGCAGAAGTCAGCTCTGAAGTCCTTTCTCAGAATGTGGGATGTGACGAAGGATTGAATCATTCACTTTTAAGGTGGATGCTTTGTTATCATGTAAAGCTTACTCTTGAACAACACAGGTCCGAACTGCACAGGTCCTCTTATATGCAGATTTTTTCAACAAATATATTGGAAAATTTTTTGGAGATTTGCAATAATTTGAAAAAAACCCACGGATGAACCACATAGCCTAGAAATATCAAAAAAATTAAGAAAAATAAATATGTCATAAATGCATAAAATAATGTAGATACTAGTCTCTTTTACCATTTAATACCACAAAATATATACTATTATAAAATCTATTATAAATAGATTAT
>NW_012148675.1:3204943-3220981 GCF_000956105.1 Propithecus coquereli | reverse complement strand
CAAGGAGGGCAATGCGCACTACCCAAAGGATGGACATATTTCAAACATGGACTTGGGGGCGGGGAACCAAGGGCAACACACGTAACCTAAACATCTGTACACCCATAATTTGCTGAAATAAAAAAAAAAAAAGGAAAAAAAAAATCTATTACATCGGTAATGCCACACCCACAAAAAAAAAACAAAAAAAAGAAAAGATAATTTGTGAAGCTATCACCACAGCTATGCCAGGAGGCATGAAAACCTTGCACTTTTTTCAAAATACCTTTTTATCTCACATTGAAAATGCAGGTTTTATGTAGGTGCAGGATTACTATTACTATAAGAATCTTCTCATACCTATAGACTAATATGATTTGAGAAAAAGCAGTCATTATATGAAAACTTAAACCAAAAGCAAGGTGAAAGATCTAAAGCTGAAGAAATTAATGCCAGCAAAGGATGGTTTGATAATTTTAGAAAGAGGTTCGCTTTAAAAATGTCAAGATAATAGAGAAGCAGCTCTGCCCACCAAGAGGCAGGAGATGATTTCCCAGACACCGTTAAGAAAATAATTGAGGAGAAAGGATATCTGTCTCAAAAGATTTTTAATGGAAACAGAAGTGCCCTATTCTGGGGGGAAAAAAGCCACAAAGAACATTTATTGTAAGAAAGAGAAGCATGCCCCAGGATTTAAGGCAGGAAGAGATAGGCTAACTCTACTGTTCTATGCAAATGCAATTGGTTTATGATCAGGACTGCCCTTATCTATAAAGCTGATAACCCCCAAGCCTTTAAGGGAAAAGATAAACACTGGCTGCCAGTCATTTGGTTGTACAACAAGAAGGCCTAGACAAAAAGAACATTTTTTCCATATTGGCTCCATTGATGCTTTGTCTCTAAAGTCAAGAAGTACTTTGCCAGTAAGGAACTGTGCTTTAAAATTTCTTTGATATTAGACAATGCCCCAGCCACCCAAAGGCCCATGAGTTCAACACCAAAGGTGTCGAAATGGTCTACTTGCTCCCAAACATAACGTCTCTAATTTAGCCTCTAGATCAAAGAGTCACAAAAACCTTTAAGGCTCATCACACATGCTACCCTATGTAAAGGATTGTCGATGCTGTGGAAGAGAACTCCAATAGAGAGAATATAATGAAAGTCTGTTCTTGTGCATGGCACCTTACACCATCAAAGATGGTGTAAAGAGAAAGTCATGAAAGGCATCAAGCCAGAAACAATACATTCATGCTGGAGAAAACCGTGTCCAAATGTTGTGCATGACTTCACAGGATTTACAACAGAGCCACTCAAGGAAATCACGAAAGAGATTGTGAATATGGCAAAAAAGGTGGGGAGTAAAGGGTTTCAAGAGAAGGATCTTGGAGAAATTTAAGAGTTAATAGACACCACACCAGACAAATTAACAGAAGATGGCTTGACGGAGATGAGTGCTTCCAAACCAGTGCCAGACGATGAGGAAGATGTAGAAGAAGCAGTGCCAGAAAACAAATTGACATTAGACAATTGGCAGAAGGGTTCCTATTATTCAAGACTGTTTCTGACTTCTTTCATGACATGGACCCTTCTATGACGTGGACACTGAAACTAAAGCAAGCAGTGGAAGGAGGGATTAGTACCATATAGAAACATTTTTAGAGATAGGAAAAAGAAAAAAGTAAGAGAGGAATTATGATGTATTTCCATAAAGTTACACCAAGTATGCCTCCCTCTCCTGCCTCCCCTTCCACCTCCTCTACCTCTTCCACCTCTGCCACCCCTGAGACAGTAAGACCAACGCCCTCCTCCTCCTCCTCCTCCTCAGCCTACTCAACCTGAAGACAAGAATGAAGATATTTGTAATGATTCACTTCCACTTCATGAATAGCAAATATACTTTCTCTTCCTTATGATTTTCTTAACAGCATTTTCTTTTCTCTGGCTTACTATATTGTAAGAATACAGTATATAATATATACAGCATATAAAATATGTGTTAATCGACTGTTTATGTTTTTGGTAAGGCCCTAGTCAACAGTAGATTATTAGTAGTTCAGTTTTGGGGGAGTCAAAGTTATACATGGATTCTCTACTGCATGGTGGGTAGATGTCCCTAACCCCGGTGTTGTTCAAGGGTCAACTATGTATAGAAATAGTTATTACTTCTGACTATTCTATTTCTGTTGTGAAAACAATGAAAACTGGTTACTTAGTTAATTATAAACCAAGTAACAGAAATTGTTGATTAGCTAACATTTTACTTTTAAGCAACAGCAGTAACAACATTCCATCTCTCCATACTTAAACATTTTGTGTCCTGAGGGCCTTCTCTGATCATCACTGTAAGACAAAATTTATCAACATCTGTTTTTGTTTTTGTTTTTTTGAAGACAGAGTCCCACTTTATCACCCAGGCTGGAGTGCAGTGGCGTCATCATAGCTCACTGCAACCTCACACTCCTGGGCTCAAGCGATCCTCCTGCCTCAGCCTCCCAAGTAGCTAGGACTACAGGTGTGCACTGCCATGCCTGGCTAATTTTTCTATTTTTTGTAGAGATGGGGTCTCACTCTTGCTCAGGCTGGTCTCAGATTCCTCAGTTCAAGGGATCCTCCTGCCTCGGCCTCCCAGAGTGCTACGATAACAGACATGAGCCACCGTGCCTGGCCTCAACATTTGTCTTTAGGTGACAGCATTTACACTTCTGGAGAAAGGCTAGTGTACCCAGACATGGGCAGTGCTCCCCTTATTTGACTAAATAGAAAGCCCTATTCTAACTACCATGTCATTTAGTTGTGGACAAGTGATTTCCCCTGGATTAACACAATCTAGTTTGTCTCTTTATTTTTTAACTAACCAGATGCATAATCTTTGTCTCTAACAGAAATACTCTATTCCATATAATTTATTAATAATAAGCACTAAAAGATTCAGTGACATCTTACTCATTAGTGTCTTCAAATAGTCTGCATATGGGTGTAGGTGTTTTGTCTTCAGTCATGTCATCATTAATGGAACTCAAAGATAGGCCTTTGAACAGTGCTTTTTATTTCTTTGGGTTTGCTTTATAGCATACCTAGACTAATGTGAAAAAGATTCATCAAAGATGTCATGATTTCACATTTCTCTGCCCGGATTGCGCCCTTTCTCATCTGTTATCCTTCCAGACATCTAAGGTCCTGTGTGTCTGGCTGTACTGCTCTCCTCATTATCTGCCATTCCACTCTCATCCATTGCCAACTAGGGCTGCTCTTTGTTCTTCGGTTCTTTGCCTTTCATTCTCAAAGCCAAATATCAATACTGCTCACACTGCTCTAAATATTCAGAATCAAAAGTCACATTAGCAATTCTTTCTGAATATGCTGTTCATTTTTTAAAGTTTTTTTATTTACATTGACTCTTTTTCACATTTAAAAAATACATACACATTGGCTTTCAGAGGAAGGTACCCTTTGATCCTGCAAGAGATTGAAAAAATGCCTTTGGGTACTGCAGGCTCATATTTAATGGCACATACAGATTTGACTTTCACTTTGTCCCATCTTCATTTCGATCATTCATATTTAATGTTACATACTTGACTCCTTGATTTTTTTTAATCTCATATGCTGAATGGTGCACATATTTGTCCCATATTCTTCTATCCAGCAACTTGTCATTATTTATCAGCATTGACTGAGCTATCATTGTCATGTATTCATTAGCTTTTGAAAGATTTAAACCTCTTCTCATGTATAATCTAAATGAGTTATTTATCATATTCTGTCAGTAACTCCTCTTTCTAGTGGGGTCTGCTTTACAGCAATAGATCATCTTCTGTGCTGAACTTCTCATGAATATAAGAACTGCTATTCTTTAGCTATCGAAGTTAACCTCAATGGGAGTCACTGCTTGGATAGACCAAACTCTGGTATTCTACTAACTAAGCAATGGCATCTCATCATTAAACAGTCTTTTGATAAGTTTCTAGTTTCTGTAATTCCCACTGGAGAGGACCATTAGCTGCCTCCCCAGAAACATTCTAGGAGAAAAGAACCAGCCCTTTAATGAAACTAGATCCTGTCTCATTTGGGAAAATCCCTAATCCATGAAAGCTTTTGGCAGGGACAGGTGCTACCTAACAACACAGCCCCATTTCATGGTATTTCAAGGTTTCAGACAGAGGAGAAGGCCTGAAAAAGTGGTTCCATTGTGTTCTTTTCAGTGCTTTTTTCCAATGTCCTGGAAAGTCTGTCCTCTGGACTAATTGGGCTTGGCTCCTGAACTGAGAATGTGCACACATCAATAAACAATATTCACCCTGACTTCTTAATAGCATCAGACACAAAATAAATCTGGCTTTTCATGGCTAACTCAACCCAGGACTGAACACAGGCTGCATAAAATCAGAATATGCTTCATAGATACCAGAAAGTGGTATGATGTTCTTGGACAAAGTGTATGGTACATTTCCAACATGTGGCTCCTTCCTGAGCCATTCTATTATCTCTGGGCATAGTTCCATGTGAGTACCTAATTAGGCCATGGAGGAAGGAGATGAAGCAGAGTTGATGGATAAGGTATCCTGAGATTAAAAATATCCACATATCCTTTGACATGAATTATGGAAAAAGAAGAAAATGTGAAAATGAGGGGAGGAATGGGGAGGTAAATATTGATTTTGAAAAAAGGCCAAGGCTCTGAGTAAAACACAGAAGGAACCCAGTCTAGTGCTTTCTATATCGTCAGTCAGTGTTCAACAAACATTTGAATCAGAGCCTTTCTTGAAAGCTGTATCCTCATAGCCAGGGTCAATGATAAGGAAAATAAGGCCCACAAGTGGATAGGGAAGGCGAGCTCATTGAAGAAGGAACCATGCTTTGTATTCCTTCATTGCCATGTAAAAGGCAGGTGAGCAATAAATATTTATTGAACAAACTGATGAGTGAACAAACACACACCCAAATCCTTCAGTGACCTCAGCCCTCCAGCAATGCCTGAACTAGACCACAAAGCCTAACCACAATGAAATGCTCCATTCTGTTTCTATTATAAAGGTTGAAATTTTCTATCACAAACAGCTTTTATGCTTCAAACTGAGAGCATTTTTACTTGGATAATAGCATCTCCTCTGGCTTTTTTCTTCCTTACATAGACATTTTGGTCCATATTTACCCTCTATGATGTAGCAGGCACAGGTGTTGTTACAAATTTCTTGTTGCACTGCACTGCGGGACTTACACCATGTTTTATCATGGAACCACATTTTGGCCTTAATAAAACACAGTACTGCACAGCATGACATTCACTACAATCTAATTAAATACAATGCCAAGGGAAATATGTCACTGTGATGGTGAAGCACACATGCTATTTCCTTCTCCTTTCTATGCAACAGGCAGCTAAGGCTTTAGGAAGAAGGTATTTAACACGGTGAGTTTCTGCAGCTTGCCAGCAAGACAAAAAGAAAAAAAATAAGGCTGAAGGGGAGAGGACATAGAAAAGAAATGTGAAGAGGAAGGGGAAGACCCAATAAGGGATCAGTAGTATTTTAACCATTTTTTCCCTACTTAAACGAAAGTCTCAGAAAATTTCCAAAGAGTTCAGATAAGCAGAGAGTAAGTGTCTCCGAGCAATGGATAAAAGAGAAAAAAAAAAAACTGTTCTTACCTACATTCTTACGGATCAGCTTCTGAAAAAACTGGCTTAAATAGTTCCTCCCCACCCCATCCCAGCACCCCAAAAAAAGAAACAGTGAAAATTTATTTTATTACTCTCATGTGACAACAAATAGTTAAGGCAAGAACTGTCACCAAGTGGTGGAATATCTGAGTTCCAGGCCTGGTTACATCTTTAACTGACTGTAAACTAGGGCATGTCAATTAGCGTCTTGGGCCCTCAGTTAGCTTATTTAAAAGATGAGGACATTGGGTTTAATTATCAATGCTAAGATTCCAACATTGATTTTATGTGAGCATATCAGCCCAATTGTATTTCTGTCTTCCCTACACAATCTGAAATGTCCATTAGAGTCAGTAGAAGCTATACCTTACAGTGCAGGTATACACAAACCTAGGATAATAAGCACAACACACAACAAGCACAAGCAACACTCTTCTCTCACCTCTACAACCTACAAGACTAGGGCAAATGAAGGAATACATACTTCCAAAGTTGACTTACTGATAATCGAAGAGCAAGCTAATGCCCCCCTTCTAGAAAGCAACCCCAATCTCTCTGGGGGACTCTTGAGGCCCCTTTCTCAGCTGTGGGATAAAAAACACATACCTTTCTCCTCTATAAAAGAAGGGAAATGCCACCTTTAAAGACTCCTTCTCTCTGTTAGATACTAGAGGCAAGCCACAGGCCCTCGTTTTGGCCACCTCTTAATATGTCATGTCAGGGTGGCTCTTACATCTCCTTTAAAAATGGGAGCAATGGTAATCTACTGTCCTCAGCTTTGGGCTTCTGTTAAAAATCCCAAAACAACAGGAAAAATCCCATTTAACATCTTATTGGACACATCTTAAATTTTATATTTTTTATTTTTTTACCAGCTCCTCTCCCCCCAAAAAATTTAGTCTTCCTCCAGTCTTCCTCACCTCATTATATGATGCTACTGTCCAACCTACCAGCTGCTCAAACCAGAATTCTCGAACACAGCCTCACTTTCTCTTCTCCCCTACTTCCAATCCATTGGCAAGTCTTGTAGGTTCTATGATCTCCCTTACCAACATGGATCCAAGCCACCATCATCACTCCCTGAGATTCTTGCAAGAGCATAACCGGTCTCTCACCTTCCACTGTTGCCCCACCTGTAGTCCATTTGCCACCCACCAGCCAGAGTGATCTTGTAAAAGTATAAGTTACACCATGTCACTCTCTGGTTAAAGCATCCCAATGGCTTTCTAATCCACCTAGAATAACAGCCTACAAGGCCTTCACATTACCAGGCCCACTCGTTCCACTCTGCCACCTATTTGTGTCTTCTGGTCACTCAGGTCTTTCTGTTCCTTGATACAAAAGTTCATCTTCGCCTCTGAGTCCTTGCACTCACTCTTCCCTCTCCCTGGAACACTCTACACTCAGATCTTTGTCATTTAGGTCACAATTAAAATATCCCTTTTCAGAAAGGTCTTCCCTGACCATCAATCCCACCAGCTATTCTCCATCACCATTTTATTTTCTCCTTAGTTCTATTTGTAATCTGAAATTCTCTTGTGCATTTATGTGTTTGAAAAGGGGCACCACTATACACCCAAAGTGTCTAGAGCAGGACCTGGCCACAGTACTTACTTAATGAATTTTTTCTGAATGGATGAATTTTGTCCTCAGATTTAATGTGTGAAGCAGTTCTTTAATGAGCCCACCTGTGAGTTTAGTTAACATGAATGGATCTTCAGAGAAGGTAGTAAACTAATATAAAGGCTGTTGGCAGTCCTTACTTGGGTTACTGGTTTAAATCAAATTTCTATCCAACATCAAAAATATTTAACTTAATTTCAAAAGGGCTTATTTCTGAATCAGCTCAAAGCTATTTTTGTTGGAGGAGGGGGTAAGTTTCAGATGAACCTTGACACATGAACCTTGACTTCATTGTTGAAATTCTATTAGATAAATGTGCCACATAAATTAGAAGAGGAGAATGATTTTCCAATTGTAAATCAAAGGAAACCTACAAAACTGTATTAAAGATAAAGAAAATAAATATTTTCTCACCTAAAACGGGACACTTTTGAGGGTGAAAGGGGGTGCTATTAATAATTACACAATACTGAGACAACAGCATACACTCAAATATATTGACACCCTAGTTAAGGGACTAGCTAAGGTAACTCCAAAAATGAGACACAGTATTTTATCTGAGCTTAGTTTTCATTGATTTTTTTATGAGGAATATGTTGAACTTTAGATTTTTTGAAGATAAATGAGAAGAGATGAAAAGAGAGTGTAATGTGGAAGAAAGAGAAATAGAAAACAACTATTTTTTAAGAATAGAGTACAATAAACACTACTCAATAATTAAAATAAGTTTATTTTAGGTCCAGATTTTGGTGAAAGAAAGGAGCATGAGAAAAAAGGAGAGTGAATAGACAAAGGAAAGACAAATAAAGAGAATGGCAGAGGGAAGAAAGCTGGAAAGAAACAGAGTAGCCAAAAAGAAGGGCAGTGCCATTAACAGACCCTAGAAGTGACCATACGTTGGGTTTCCCAGAAAGAAGATGGAGAGGTGGAGATTGGCACACAGGATGTTTGCTAGCGAGAGCTCTTGGGATTAACACCTGTAGAAACATGGGGAAAGAGGCAGGTGTGAGCAGAGGGAAAAGTTAAGCTGCAATACAGGACCAACCAAGGCTTTCACCTACCCCACCCAGCTCTGGAGCTGGGATGGCCCTTCTAAGCTGTCCTAAGTTGGAGCAAGGGAGCTGGGTCCTTACTTCCAAGTGTCCCTCAGTTACTGAATGGAGGCATGACTTTGAGGGGGGCAGTTTCTTCAGCTGAGGCCATTTCCAGAGAGAGCTGAAGGCACAGTCCATACAGAAGCCTAGCATCTAGACAGGTCACTTTGGTTCTTCCTCTTTCATTCTGCCTATATGTGTGGACTTCCACATATTTCTGTTCTTCGTTTTTATGCAGATTAAAGGGAGTGTGTACATACATCAGTTTCTCAATATTTCTCTTGACATATCATTTGGGTTAAAATATCCTTGAGGGCATAACTTGCATGTTTTCCTTACTGCTGTAGCCCAATATCTCCTAAAATAAAACAAATTCACATGGTAGATGTTCAATAAATAGCCTTTGGGAATCAAAATGGGATTCAGTCTGACCTCCAGGGCCTCCCACAATCTGGAGCCAATTGTATATGGCCACTTCCTTCCTTGTGCTAACCTTTGTCAAAAGAACTGCCCCACATTTTCCTTGAATTAGTTAATACATTTTTCTGTTTCCTAAATTGTCATTCCTTTCTTCATGGCTACACATATAATGCTGAAAGCAATCTATCTCTCTCAGTCTTGCATCTCATCAATGAGAACATACAAATATGTTCTCATAATTTTCTCAATTCTCATAATTTTAACACCATCATCCTCATCATAATGAATATTTTTAGTAAAACTAAACTTCCTTCAAAAGTTCTAAATATCCATGTTTAATTTTTCTATTTACCTTTCATTTTCCAAAACTTCAAATGATAAATTTAAAGTAGCTAAAGAAAATACACAAAACAATGTTAAAAATTATTTGCATCTATAGTATTCTGTCCTATTCTTTCTCTAACAAACTTGCTACAAATGTATAGCAAGACCCATAGGGAAAAATCTAAGCCTATTTGCAAATTGTCACATAAGGCCTGCCCAACTTCAGAAGAAAGCTGAGATTTTTAAATATGTGAGTTAATTTTTACAGATTGCCATTTTAAAAACCATTTTAAAATGCTTAGGTTTTAATTTGCCAGAAATGTGTCATCTTTAAACTGGTAATTGTCTAAAAATAATTTTAACATACTATTTAATTCCTCCTATTTCAGTTGGTTTTTAAAAAAATTTATGTTTGCTCCTTTTTCTAGGGATTTTTAGGTATTTGTAATAATTAATTAGATTTTTTAGTCTCCTATTAGAAGTTTTAGATTCTCCCTCAACTCTGTGCCACCAGCTAGAAAAGTTACTGAGTGCTTTAGAGACTTTAACAAAATGGGCTGACACTTTCAGAAAAACTTAAATGGGAACAGGCAAAGCTCAAAAATAAGATTCTAAATATTTCTATCTGTAAGAAAAGTAAAACTCTATATTACTATGCAAACAAATTTAAAGTAAGTTTTTGATCATGGATTATATTCCCACTGAGGCAGCATAAAGAAATGAGAAGACCTGAGTTCAATGTGCTGACCAGCAGTGTAGACCAAGACAGGCATCTTTACTGCTCTGAGCCTTGATTTCCACACCTACAAAATGATAATCTCTACAGTCACCATGAGGATTCAATGGACACTTAAGACAGAATCTGGAGAGTAAGCAACTCAGAAAATAGTAGTTCTTACTATTAACTCTGTTGTTTAGGGTAAATGCTTAAACTATATGAAATGTCAATTCTGAACCTACACAGTGTAGTATATTTACATCTATGAATTGAGCACCAAACTATGTTTAGTGATGATGGACTCCAGATTCATGATTAAGCAAGCAAATACAATAGTCCCTCCTTACCTGTGGTTTTGCTTTCCAAGGTTTCAGTTACACACGGTCAACCATGGTCTTAAAATAGTAAATGGAAAATTTCCAGAAATAAACAATTCCTCAGTTTAAAGTGTGCTGTTTTGAGTAGCATAATGGAATCTCTCACCATCCTGCTCTGTCCCCCTAAAACAGGATCATCATCACTTTGTCTAGTGCATCCACATTGTATACGCTACCCACCCATTAGTCACTAAGTAGCCATCTCAGTTATCAGACTGAAAATATATAGTACATATTGTATATATTGGGTTCAGTACTATCTGTGGTTTCAGGCATCCACTGCTGGTCTTGGAACACAGCCCCTGTAGATAAGAGGAGGCTACTCTCATTAGGGAACACCTACTTCTTTTGCACATGATGTCTTGGGCTCTCCCAAAAGTAAGGTACAAACCAGCTAATTATTTCTGAAACTTTATTTTTTCTTTCTTAAAAGAATTCAGGAGTTAACTTTCTTTTCCTCTTGATGAGTATCAAGCTGAGGGCAGGCCACACACAACTGGTTGTAACTAAGACCACACATAATCATTCTGTGTTAAATTACTCCATTAATATGTTCAGGTCAGTCTTTCCGTAGACAATTTCAATAACCCTCACCAGCCATTTGTCTTACATCTTTTCACTTTATCATGCTACAAAGTACTAAAATTACATACATTTCCAGCAAAGCCATGACAATGACCAATGAAAACATTTCCCTGGGCATACACTTTAAAACATCAGCAAGTATTTTCTTCCGATTATTATGAATGGACATATTTCTTTAAGATTGACTGTTACATTTTTGATGCTTGTCATAGGCTTGTAGACATCAACAAGACTAAGAAAAGCTTTGAGCTACCTGATCAATCACTGACCTCACATATGAATTTTCTGGCAACTTATTAAGTGAAAGTATTATTGAAGCCTGGTGAGTAACTAGACAACAACAGCCATTTCTGATTCCATGAGAAATGGGAAAGTTTGGAAAAAGTCTGGACTGAACACCAACCTACCAGGCATCTATTGATCTGGCTGTTTTTCTATTTTTAATTAAAAATTGACTCCTGCAGTCATTTTACATTACCAGCAGAGTAAAACAAGTGAGGAGATTTAGAGTATTCTGACATTTACCTAAAAATCTGATATAATATGCTGTTTCTGCAAATGCAATATTAAGTGGAGCATCGAAGTAATTATCTGGATAATTAACAAACTCATGATATGCTATCAAGGGGAAAGGCTAAGAAGTAGTGAATGGAGACTCAAATTATCCATTAAAAAATCATTACCTCTATTTTAACCACTATTAGTTTCCAAATGGAATGCCTCATTTAGGTGACAAGAATCTCCAAAGCGAAGAAAATATTTCAATATGATTATGTAATTGGAAAACAATTATTCACATCTATAAAAAGAGAGAAACTCTGTGGAATCACATGCAAAACTTTGCCTAAATTGTCTAGGTTTTCCCACAATGTTAGCCCTGCCCAAATTCAAATGCTAGCTCAAGTGAGAAGCAATAAAAACAGGATCTTCAACGTGTTTGCACTTCCCAGCAGGGCGGCTTTCCCTCCCTGGCTCCCTCCAACAAGATCAGGGCAGTTGTGAAAGACACACAAACGTTAAGTCAACAAGATCACCCAAAATTGGCTTAAAAGTGGAAGTAAGGTTGGAATTATTAATTCAGAGATCATTGACACTATCAAAGCATTTTATTTTGGCCATGATATCCAGATTTACTAAATCTTTGCCCCCATATGAAACCTTACGGAATGTAAGATAGAAATAGAAGCTCAGACCTATCTTTCTATCTTCCTATTTAGTAGTCTTAGGCACCAGCCTAGCTTCTCAGGCCAAGAGGATGAAGCCAACTCTGGTCAAGGGATTGGGACCAGTCTAACCCGCAGGCCATCAGCTCACATGCATAAAAATTATCTTCTTTGAAGGAGCCATACATCAAGCTTTCTTTTGACAATTTAACATGAGAAGTTGTGTCACACTGATCTGTCCCTGAGTTCACACTCCTTGAACAGGTTGAATGAAGTAAAATAAACCTGCCATCTGTTCCTGACACTTGTTTAATTTTGGAGGGAATCTAAAATTTGACTGACTCTGTAAGAGGAGCTGAGAAAACGTAAACAAAGCCTCTTAATTTAAAATTGACTAAATGCATGTTTTTCCTACTTCCAGACAATCTGCTGTCTTCCAGCTGTGCCTGCTCAATTCTGCATCATTCTGGGAGCCCTGGTGTCACAGCAAAGAATAGGCAGGGTACAGTGGCAATGAGACTGTGCCAACCTGGCCTTCCCCATAGCATACAAATGAGTGCCCTTATGAAAGCATTAATAATACAGAGCACACCAAGGTAGACGGCTTGGCACAGCCCTGAATGCACATCAACAGAAGCAGCCAGGACTCGCCAACCCAAATGCGTCTGCACAGTCTGACTGTCTACACCTGTGCCTGGTCTAATCACCAGTCTCCTTTCCCGTCACCCTCAAGGGCTTCATGAATAAAGATGAAGGACATACACTTTCGGCTTCCCTTTAGTACCTCAGCAGGTGCACACTTAATAAACTTTATCTCTTTGGGTAAAAATGACCTCAGAGATTCCACAAACCCAAAACTGTCATTATTTTTTACCTTTCATCTACTAAAATATGCCTAAGTCACTGAGGAAGAGGAGAAGAGAATGCATAGGTAATAACAGTAAAAGAAAGAAACTAACCTCAAAGCAATGCAAAATGCCCACACTGAAAATATCCACCTACCATCACAAATGTGCTTTACTTTTAAGCAACTCCATCTGCTGTACTCACCAAAGAAAAACCACCAAATTCAAAAATTTTTCTGTGTTACCATATGCTAAGGAGACCCTAGTGCCTCCAAGAAAGTTACACCAACATCTTTGGAAAGAGAGATGTGGCTCGTTTTAATTTGATGGTCATTTGAAGGGATGGCTGGTCCCAACTCCTGAGGCTGAGTGTAACCACAGGAAGCATAAAGGGAAGAAACTGACATTACGGACTGTTTTCACATTGTGACTTAAAATGTGAATTACAACCTTTAACAGACCCACAATAATACTACAATGTAAACACACAAATGGATGAGTGAACCAGCCAGTAATTAAACACATTCCTAAGCTATAATTATCTAAAAGTGGATCTGTTTTTGTATGTGAAAGCTTCTTTTATTACACAGTGAGTAGCATATAGTGGCATTTGCTAAATTTTTGGAGTGAATGAGAGACTTAAACACTGCTAAATCGTGGATCTTGCCACTGACAGGGGTTCTTACTTCCCTAAATGTTCACAGCCTCTTTCTGTCAAGCAGTTGAGGTAGCTTCCTGCAAAACATACATGACAAAATCCTGGTAAACTGTAAGTAAGAGGACAAAGCAGGAAATGCAAGGGAAATACAAACTAAAGCAGAAAGACAAAGCAAGGTGAAGACAAAAACGCAAATATGTTATGTACAGTGCATAAGGGCCTGGTATGTTGCCTCCAAGCTTCCTGAGAATTGAAGGAAAGAGAAAACTTTACTCAGCAACATATACATGTGTGTTACCAGAAAGGATAAAACATTCCAATTCCTCAGAAAAAAACAGGTTCTAAGTCAGCATCACTATTAAACCAAAATTCTCACCCGTGGTTTTACAGAAGGGTTGCCTGTCCTGCTGGGGACACGGAGGGACTGCTCCTGCCTCAGGCCTTTGCAGTTACTGTTCTGCTGTCTGGAATGTTCTGCCTCCTGTCACTCACAGGACTCAGTCCCTCACAGCCTTGAGTCTTAGCTCAAATTTCACTGTCTCAGTGAGGCATTCCCCAACACTCCACTTAAAACTGCAAACCTCCAATCTCATCCCTCCCTTCCCATCCCATTTTTTCCTGGTTTATTTTTCTGCATAGCATTTACTATCTTCCGTCATACTAGATAACATATATATTCTGTTTAATGGCCCTCTGGCAGCTAGAATGTAAGTTCCATGAGATAAGAACTTTTCTGTTCTGTTCACTACTCTATCCCAGGCCCTATTAACGGTATCCGGCAAATTTATTGAAATGGGTAAGTGGGCAATATTCTCAACAATATTATTGTGACAAATGCAATAGTTTCCCATGGCGAAGTAATTGTACTGAACAAGAAAATTTGGTCCTATTTTATGCACATCTAGTGATGTGGCTTGATCCAAGGTCAGACTTAAACCACCTAGAATGACTCTTAACCTTATCTGGTCACAGATTCTTTTGAGACTCAAGAAAGAGATAAACCCTCTAATGCAGTTGCTATTATTTAAATGTTTGTGTCCCTTCCAAAATTCATGTGTTGAAACTTAATCACCCATATGATAGTATTCAGAAAATGATTACGCATTCAAGGTGCCATCTTGGAAGCAGAGACAGGACCCTCACCAGACGCTGAAACTGCCAGCACCTCTATGTTGGACTTCCCGCTTCCAGAACTGTGATAAATAAATTTCTATTGTTTATAAATTACTCAGTCACAGGTATTTTGTTACAGCAGCACAGACTGTGCTGCCACATATCATGAATGTGAGCCACATGTCATGTTAAATTTTCTAGAAGAAGCCACATTTAAAAAGTATAACTAATTTTAATAATATATTTTGTATACCTCAATTCTCATTTCAACATGTAATCAATATAAAACATGATTAAGAGATATGTCATTTCCTTTTTGCAGTAAATCTTTGAAATCTGATGTCTGTTTGAATTTTGACTAGCTACATTTCCTGTTCTCAATAGCACACATAGCTAGTGGATACTCTATTGGACAGCACAGCTCTAACCAGACAAATTTCACATATGTCCATACACAGGAAATCTCAAATATAATTTTGGCGGTCCCAGTCTCTCTGAGACTCATCTATGGATTTCTAGGGCATTCTAGACCCTAGTTAAGAATCCTTAACGGGATGGACAGAAAACACCTACTAGAAATCAGATAGCTATTCCACAAAAGAAACTCATTCATTCATTCATTCAATGAACAAATGAGTTCCTACCCAGGTGCTTTACTTGGCCCTAAGACACATAGCAGTAGATTTAATCCTGCTACTTTAAATGAAAATACAGTCTTTTCTGACTTTCCTTGGAACCTAGGAATCTAGAAAAGAACTTGGTAAGCTCAGATGAGAAACCAAACTTTCCAAAGGAGTCTGGTTTTCTTTTCCAACTCTACATATAATTCTTAGCCTCTTTGTAAAATGATATGCCTTTAAGTCTATAATTGCTACATTGCTCATTCTGTGCCTTTTGGAAGAGAAAAAAGCCTCAAGTTTTACAGCTGCCAGTCCCCAACCAGCTATATCCCATAAAATGAAATGGCTCTCTCCAGTGGGTTGGACCAGACCTGGCCTCTCCAAAACAGCAAGGTGATCCATCCTTGGTCACCACCTGCACATTTGTTCAGACTCAGCTAAAATATTACTTTCTCTATAATAAATCTTGAAAGTTCCCAAAGTAGGATTGCCAAATATATTACAGGACACTCATAAAAATAATCTTTATTTGTGTTTTCCATGAAATATTTTGGACATACTTATATTTAAAAAAAACTATTTGTATTTGTTTTTTCCATGAAATATTTGGGACATACTTATATTTTTTAAAAAATTTCAGACAACCTACAGAATGGGAGAAAATATTTGCATGTTGTGCATCTGATAAAGGGCTGATAACCAGAATATAGAAAGAGCTCAGGCAAACCAGCAAGAAAAAAATCAAACAACCCCATTAAAAAGTGGGCAAAAGACATGAACAGAAACTTTTCTAATGAAGATAGACTAATGGCCAAAAAACACATGAAAAAATGCTCAACATCTCTAATCATCAGGGAAAT
>NW_012148675.1:3202235-3203617 GCF_000956105.1 Propithecus coquereli | reverse complement strand
CACTCTAGCCCGGGCAACACAGTGAGACTCTGTCTCAAAAAAAATAAAAAATAAAAAAATAAAAACCATTTCTACTTGAAAAACTGCTGACTTTTAGGTAAGAACATTGGGAGACTGTGGCATTGTTGCCTGGAGCTGCTTCCATTCCCATTACAACTTAGCACAGAGTCTCTGCCAAGGTGGAGCGCTGGCTGTGAGGACAGGCAGCCTCACCAAAGAGGAGTGATAGGAGATGCCCACATCTAGTGGCAATGGCAGTAAAAGGGACAACATTGGCAGTAGGCCCACTAGGAGGGCCAATTGTTCTATTGGCCAAAGTTGCAATCGTAGTTAGGGCAAAGCTATTCTTGGCTGAGATTGACTAGAGAGAGCTCAAGCTAGCAACACATTCCTGGCCAATCCTAAGGCTGCATGTATATGTAGGGGAGATATAGAGTGACCCAGCAGAAAGTAAAAGCAGGGCCAGACTTGAAAACAGCCTCAACTTCAGATTGTGCTCTCCTATACACACACACACACACACACACACACACTCCAGCAGAAAACAGTCTTACTGGCTAACAGTCTTTGGCACAAATTCTTTTCTATCACTGGCTGACTGCTAAGCTGTGCAGACATACATAACCCTTAGGAAGCCATGCTTAAAAATAAAAATGAGACTTTAAAAAAAAGAGCAAAAACATCAGTAGCTACACATACTGGGGGAGACAGATTTTACAGATCCCAGGTAATTTATTAAACCAATAGCAACAACAACTTTAGGGGAAGTGAGAGGGTAGGAAATCAGAACAGAATTGTTACCATATATTATCTAAAATGTCCGGTGTACAACAAAAAAAATTATAAGACATGCAAAGAAACAGCCAAGTGTAACCCATACTTAGAGAAAAAAAGCAGCCAATAGAAACTGTCTATGAATGTCCCCAAATGGATGTAGTGGACAAAGACAGCAAAGCAGCTATTATAAACATGTTCAATAAATAAGAGGAAACATTTTTAAAGAATTAAAATTTAGCAACAATAAATCAATAAGTAGAAATTCTCAATAAAGAAACAAATTATTTTTTAAAGAACTAAATGAAAATTCTATAGCTGAAAAGTACAATAATTGAAATGAAAAATTAACCAGAAGGGCTCAATGGTAGATTAATGACTTGAAAATAAAACAATGAATATAAAGAACAGAGAGAAAAAATATTAAAAAAAAAATGAACAGAGCTTTTGCCACCTGTAGGACAACATCAAGCATACCAGCAAACATGTAATGGGACTCTCAGGAGGAAAGAGAAAGAGGCAGATAAATATTTGAAGAAATAATTGTGGGAGCCAGGCATGGAGGCTCATCCCTATAATCCCAGCTACTCAGGAGGCTGAGGCAGGAG
>NW_012148675.1:3197660-3201140 GCF_000956105.1 Propithecus coquereli | reverse complement strand
ACTCTAAAATATTTTAACATAAAAGGTGGCAGTAAAGAGAAACAGAAGAACAAAAAAGACATTCAACACAGAGAAAACAAGGCAAAATGCCAAATGTTAATCTGACTATATTAATAATTACATTAAATGAGAATAGATTAAATTCTCTAATTGAAAGGCAGAAATTGTCAGGATGATAAAAAAGCAAGAAGCAAGTACAGGTTAAGTATCTCTTATCCAAATTTCTTGTGACCAGAAGTGTTTTGGATTTCAGATTTTTTCAGTTTTGGGAATATTTGCATTGTTTACTAGCTGAGCATCCCAAATCCAAAAATTCAAAGTCCAAAATGCTCCAATGAACATTTCCTTTGGGCAGCATGTCAGCACTCAAAAAGTTTCAGATTTTGGAGCATTTTGGATTTCAGATTTTTGGATTTGGAATGCTCAACTTGTATATACTATCTATAACATATATACCACATATTCAAAGACACATAGACACATATAGATTGATAGAAAAAGAGTAAGAGAATATATACCACATAAATGGTAAATATAAGAGATCTGAGTGGCTATTTTAATATCAGGCAAAATAGATTTTAAAACAAGAAACATTTTATAATGATAAAATGGTCAAATCGTCATAAAGGTATAACGATTATAAATGTTTACACACCTAACAACAGAATCTCAATATACATGAAGCTAAAACTGAGAGAAATTAAAGTAAAATAGACAACTGAACAATAATAGCCAGAGACTGTAATATCCCATTCTCCATAGTTCACAGAACCAATGGAAATCCAGTAAATATACGAAAGACTTAAACAATACTATCTACGAACTTAACCTAACTGGTAGATAGAAGGCTCTAACCAATGACTGCAGAATACACATTCTTTTCAAGTATATATGGAACATTCTTCAGGGTCTATCATAGCTAGACTATAAAACAAGTTTTAATAAATTTAAAATGAATGAAATCTTAAAATATTTTCTGACCACAATAGAATTGCACAAGAAATCCCCAGATATTTTGGAAATTAAATAACATACTTCTAAATAACCTATGAATCAAAAAAAATTAGAAAATATCTTGAAGCAAATGAAACTTACTGAATATATAAGGTGCAGTGTTAAAACAGTGCTTAGAGAGAACTTCATAGATTTAAAAGCCTATATCAGAAAAAAAGAAAAGTCTTAAATCCATAAAATCAGCTTCTGTCTTAAGACACTAGAATAAAAACAGCAAATTAAACCTAAAGCAAGCAAAAGAAAGTAAATAATAAAGACTAGAGCAGACAACAAGGAAATAGAAAACAAATATTAGGGAAAGAAATATATGAGACCAAAAGTTAGTTCTTTGGGAAAAACAACACAATTGACAAATCTTTACATAGACTGACTATAGTGAGCTGAATGGTGGCCCCCAAAAAGCCACATCCATGTCCTAATCCCTGAATATTACCTGCTATGGCAAAAGAGTGTATATTATCTTATGAAGCAAAAGATGTGATTAAATTAATGATCTTGAAAGGAGCTTAGTTTAAATTATACAGGTGGGTCCTATATGCAATCACATGTATCTTTACAGTAGCAGTGTTGAGACAGAAGAAGAGATAAGACAATGCAACCTGGAGGCAGAGATTGACGTGATGGGGCCACAAGCCAATGAATGACTGAAGCCACCAGAAGCTGGAAGAGGTAAGGAATCAATTCTCTCCAAGAGCCTTCAGAGGCTGCATGGTTTTGCCAACACCTTGACTTTGGACTTCTGGCTTGAACAACTGTGAGAAAATAAATGTCTGTTATTTTAAGCCATCCAGTTTGAGGCAGTTAGTTACAGTAGCCACAGGAAACTAATACATTGACCAAGGCAAAAAAAGAAAGATAACAACCTACCAAAATCAGAAATTAAAAAAGGAACATTGCTACTGATCTTACTGAAATCCAGCCTTAAATCGTCTTCATCACTAACTGGATCAAAGAGATCTGCCCCTACTCTAACATGGTCTAACTGCCAGCTCAAAGAAAGTCACATCTTCTCTGGAAGAATAACGCATCAGCCAGACTACCTATAAATTTTGATACACAAAGTCTGACATTAAATTGAAACTTAACAGGCATGTCAAGAAGAAAAATGCAATTAGCATAAAACGTGAAAATACAGTAAGAACAGACCCACCAGCGATCCCAATAGTGGAGTTATTACATCTTGAAATACCTGTTTAATATGTTCATGAAAATAGATTGAGATGTGGAGAATTTCACCAGTGAACCGGAATCTATGAAAAAGAATCCATAATTTAAAACTTTCCCACATTCCAGGCCCAGAGACCTTCGCCGGTGAATTCTTCCAAATAATTAGGGAAGAAATAATGCCAATATTACACAAGCTTTTCTAGGGAAAAGAAAAAGAAATAAAACTTACCAATTCCTTTTACAAGACCAGCATAATCTTGATACCAAAACCTGACAAGGACATTAAAAGAAAAAAAAAATTCATGCCAATCTCTTTTATGAATATAGATGTAAATATTCTAAATAAATGGAATTCAGCAATATATGAAAAGGGTAGTTCATCATAACCAAATTGAGTTCATTCTAAGAATTTAAGGTTGGTTTAACATTTGAAAATTAATCAACGTAACTTACCAATTCACAGAACAAAGGAAAAAACTCACATTTTCATCTCAATAGAAGCAGAAAAACATTTGATAAGATTCTTAAACATCCATTCATAATTTTTAAAATCTCAGTGAAATTAGGAATAGAAAGAAACTTCCTTAATTTAATGAAGGGCATATTTTTAACATCTAAAACAAACATATTTATGAAATATTGAAAGAATTACCCCTGAGATCTGGAATATAACAAGTATGTCAGCTATCACCAGGTTGACTCAACCTTGAACTAACCAATGGAACAAAACAAGGACAAGAAATAAATGGTATAGTAAATGAAAAGAAAAAATAAAACTATCAGTATTTACAGATGACATAATTATGTAGAAATTCAAAAGAACATACGTGTATATACATATTCTATTAGAATTATTAACAAGTTTCAAATACAAAGTCTGAAAAAATGTATTTTATGTACAGTAGTCCCACCTTATCCACAGGACATACATTCCAAAACCTGCAACGGATGCCTGAAACACAGATGGTATTGAAACTCTATGTATACTATGTTTTTTCCTATACCTACATGTCATTGATAAACTTTCACCTTTTCATTCAAAAGAAGCACTTTGTGGCTTCTCTTTGACATACCTAAATTGCCAGCATCGTTACTCTTGTGCTCTGGGGCTATTATTAAGTACAATAAGGGTTAGTGGAACACAAGCACTGCCATGTCACGACAGTCCATCTGATTGCCAAGGTGGCTAAGCCGGGTAGCTGGACAAAGGGATAATTCACATCCTGGACAGGACAGAGCAGATTGGCATGATATTTCATCCACACTACTCAGCATAGCACAATTTAAAACTTATAAATT
>NW_012148675.1:3171256-3197329 GCF_000956105.1 Propithecus coquereli | reverse complement strand
CAAGAAAACATTACTGAGAGAAAATAAAGAAGACTTAGATGTAAAAAGAAATTTTATAATTAAGTAATGGAAGAATCAACATTGCTAAGATGTCAAGTTTTTTTTTATATTAATCTATAGATTCCATACAATCACAATCAAAAATTCTTGCTGAGATTTTTTAGCGAATATGACAACATTACTGAGAGAAAATAAAGAAGACTTAGATGTAAAAAGAAATTTTATAATTAAGTAATGGAAGAATCAACATTGCTAAGATGTCAGTTTTTTTTTATATTAATCTATAGATTCCATACAATCACAATCAAAAATTCTTGCTGAGATTTTTTAGCGAATATGACAACATGATTCTAAAATTGACATGAAAATTCAAAGAGCCTACAATAGCCACAGCTGTCTTGAAGAAGAACAACATTGGCAGTGTGGTGAGGAAAGGATGATGTTTACATTAAAAGGTTTTTGAGGAAATAAGATATCCTTATTTTTAAAAAATGAATTTTAATCCTCCATCACATACCATACACACACACACACACAAACACACACACACACATCACTTCCAGACAGATGAGATCCCAGTGTGGAAGATAAAGCAATAAAGTTCCTGGATGACAACATAACAACCTTTCGTACATACAACACAGAAAGAAGTAAACATAAAGGAAAAGATCATAAATTGGAATGCATTATTCTCTTTATCAAAAGATAGCTTTTGTTCATCAAAAGACAACTTTAGGGGAGTGAAAACTTGAAGACATTTGCCACATACATATTCAACAAAGGACTTGTATTCCAAGTATATTAAGAACCACTGTAAATCAATAAGGAAAACCAGCAACCAGTTTCAAATAATGAGCAAGTGATTTTTCAAAGAGGACATCTAAATAACATCGACTTATGAAATACTATTCAACATCATTAGTATTAGGAAAATCCACTTTAAAACCAAATGGAATGTCATCCTACACCTCTACTTTTTCTTTCAAAACAGACAGTAACAAGTGTTGGTGAGGATGTAGAACAATGGAAACTCTCTTACTGCTGATATGGATGCAGGTGAGTGAAACCACTTCAGAAAACAGATTTTATCATTATCTACTAAATCTCAAGATTCCCTATACCCTTTGACCTAACATTCCCATTTTGAATCATCTAGCTAACATAAATAAATATTTATGGGCACCAAAAACACATGCCAGAATATTGATAGCACATGATTTAAAATAGCCAGAAACTAAAAACAGCACAAACGTTCGTCAATGGGAAACAGGATTAATAAATTGTGGTATATTCAGCATAAACTTGTTCTTGAACTTGTTATACTTGTGAAACACAGCTATTCACAACAAGTATAAATCTTACAAACAGGCTGTATGATTCCAGCGACATAAATCTTCTATAAAGATAGAACAGGTTACCTTTTGAGAAAGGGTAATGACTGGACAGAGCAAGAGGGAAGCTACGGGGCCGTGGTTATGTTGTATTTTTTTAACTGCGTGATGGTTCCATAGGCCTGTTTATTTGGTAAAAATTCAAAAGGGTTATATAAAATAAAATATACAGTCGTCCCATATCCATGGGTTCTGCATCCGTGGATTCAATCAACCACAGAATTAGCTGTTGTCTTTTCAGTGTTTGAGATGGATTCATACTGATTTATCTCTATTTACTCATCTGCCACCCCTACCCCCGCCCACCAGTAATCATGGCCATTTATTGTAGGGTGTTCAAGCAAAGATGGGGATGCACTCTTTGTCTCCCACAAGGACAAATGACTGGTTCCTGTGCTGCTTTGGGACCAGCTTTCCGGACTCCCAGTCTCACCTTGCAATGCTTTGTGCAAGCAGCCCGGACTGGAGATACAGCCATGCAAGTCATCACCCGTGGATGGTAAGTGAAGACACAGTTCTAGAGGCCCTCATGCTGCGTGTGTGGGTGTAGGGGAAGAAGATCGCTGACGCTAGAACCCTGGGGAGATAAATGCAAGCATTTAAGAAGTGACAGAATGAGAGATGCCAGAAAAAAAAAAAATAGGAGATGGCCATTCTGATGAGTCTACACATTCCTCTCCAGAAGGATTCTGTGGCTGTGAGCTCCTTTGGGAACACGAAGCTGTGAAATCCAAACCTCAGGCATCCAGCAACAAATGCTGAGAGGAGGAGAGGCAAGCACACTATCTTTGTTCCTGGGACCAGTTCCAGAAACAGAATGACCTTGTCTCTTCCTCCATAACACAAAGGAAAACTACCACTGAGCAGATATTTCCCCATGGGTCTCCCGGCACGGGCCCTGATGCAGAGAACGGCTCCATCTGAATGTGAGCGGCTCCCTGTGCAATGCTGGGGGTGGTACATGAGTCAGTTCTAACTCTACTGCCCATTAGAACCAAATTAGTCCATAACTACAAATATTCATTTGTCATCTACAGTAAAAACAAGGTTTGATGTACCCACTGGGCACGCAGACCCAGTACGGTCCTTCCAAAGGGAGGCAGGAGAGTGGCTCGTCCCCGCCTTGGCATTCAGGCACCTCTGTCTCTCTTTTGGGCCTTTCTCTTCCACCCTAGTTTAACCTTAGAAAATTCACAGCCACGTGACAAAGAGAAAATGAAATGAAATGAAGACGATGTCAGCATTCCAACCTCCTAATTTTTATTCTCCAGCTTCTAAACTTTCTCTACTGAACATCCCTTCAAACAAATGACTTGCCAACCCAAAACACACCACCAGACACTCCTACCCAAATCATCTCCCTTGAACACCACTTGACGTTAACTGTTCATCTCCAACGTTAATTGTGAACTCTCCGCTCTCTCCACAATCTGGCCTCTCCTTATCTGCTACTTGTTCGTGTTGCTCCCAAGCAGAGACCACTGCTCTCAGGTGACCTCTCTCTCTGTGCCCACATCCCCCATGCCTGCCCACCTTTGCCACATCCTCTCTTCCGGCCTCATCCTTCCACTTTCCACTCAAACGCTTCCACTTAACTGAAGCTGTCACTAACCCTCTCAACACTGACCTCCTTCTGGGACCTCGTAGCATCACAACTGCATACATAATTTGCACTTCATTATATCCCATAGAGCATGTATGGAATATTTTAAAATATGGCCAATTGTGGGCCCAGAGTGTCTCCAGGGAAACCAATAAGCTGTCTCCAGAGAAATCTTGGAGGGTGACATTCATTAACTTTAAAAATATCTCCTGGTCCAGGATTTGTCTCCTAGACTTGCAGGCTCAGACACCAAATGTGCCATCACACCATGAGTAGATTGTTTCCTAGGACAGACTTACATTACCCAGGCTCCTAAGACTCACTAGGTTGGAGCCAGCACAGGAGAGCAGTTATCAGTTTAGATGCCAAGACCAGTTGCCTGCATTCAGACTTCAAGTTTGCCACTTGCTGGCTGTGCAAACTTGGGCCAAGTACAAAGCCTTTGTGGGCTAGATTTCCTTGTTTGTAAAATGGAGATATTAATCAATAGTAACATTCTCAAAGATCGTTGCAATGATTAAATGAGTTAATACATGTAAAGTGCTTAGAACAAAGCCTGACACCTAGGAAGCACTCAATAAAAATTAGCTATCATTTTTGTGTAATTTTTGAACTTTTTTAATTATTATGGTTACATAATTTTTAAAAGTTAGTGATCATTTTGATTAAATCAGAAGAATATTTTAGGATTACAAATATAAGCATCCTAAAGGAATCATAAACTCTAGCTAGCCTAGTCGCTGCTTGATAAATATGGACCAAAACTAAGTACTATTTTTTGGGATTCAAATAATGAGAAGAAGAAGAGCATTGGTGGCTAAGAACTGGGTTTTTGATCAAGGCTCCAGTATTTATTAACTATGTAATCTTGGGTGATTTATTTAACTTCTCTAAGCCTTAGTTTCTTCATCTATAAAACAGGAGTGATGATATCATCTTTGTTATGGGGTTGTTGTTAAGATTAATGGAAAAAGTCCACATGGGGCTTCACGACTGTGCCCAGCACATAGAAACCACTCAATATATAATAACCCTTATTGTTAATATTTAGCCCAGCCCAGTGTTTATTTTGCTATACTCAGCTGCCTTTTGAAACAATCAGCTCCTCCTTCTCGCTTTTCCTTGTTTTATTTTCTTTGACTCCAGGTAGAATCTTCTGACACTATGATTCTTATGCAAACTCATAAAGAACTTTCAGGAACCTAGATTACAACAGAAAAGACATGCTGGTCTTACGGTGCAAAGGCAGGTGCCCAGTGAGAAGACCCAGGTTTGAGTGTGTCCCTGCCATATTATTTGCGGTACTGGGCAGGATATTTAACATCACTTATATTCATTTTGCCTCATCTTGAGGGATCAACAGACAATCAAATATGAAAATGATTTGGATGGTTTAAAGTACTGTACAATGTTACTAATAGCAATAATAATAAACAACTTTATACCTTAATTTGAAAAAAAACACACAGTGAAGGGAAACACATCAGACCCCAAAATAGAACAACTTGGATTCTGCATCTGCGAATTAGGGATACTAATGACTTTTTTATGGTGCTGGCCTTAGGTGTGAAATGTGGGATGTAAATCTCCTAGAAGGGACAGATTCTGTAGAAATGGCAAACAGAAGGTAATCTCGGTGTGGAAGGGATATTGAGGCACCTCACTTCTGGCAGCAAAGAATTAAGGTGAGCAATGAAGCACAAAATGAAACCAGAATTTGCTCCTCAGATAGTTCCTTGTCCTCTTTCCATCTATTACAACTGTCAGCTCCCCAACTAAGAACTAAGGACTGAAACCCAAGTCTGGAAAGAATCTCATTCTTCTTTCTCATTTATCTGTACTTGGGTTCATTAAAGACTCAAGACAGGGCTCTTTTCCATGGCTGGAAAATTATTGTATCTGCCAGTCATCTGCAAGATATGAACACTGAACTTCAAAGAAAACAACTGAGTCTTAAAATAGATAGTGCCAAAGGGCACTCATAGAATATTTGGCCCAGAGTTTTGAAATCCAGAATGCCCAGAATACCCTCGTGGAGTTTTAACTAAGCAGGCGTATCTCAAAAGGCCTCACAGCTCCAAAAGCCATACATTTTAGGGAATAGAGCTCCCATGGCCCCAAGAATATTCACATTGGCTGGCAACCAACATCCTACTATTTGTCTTCTGGGTATGATGGATGTTAAAATGCAAAATGTTCCAAAAGAACGATATGTCAAAGTTCTCAGTCATTTGCAGCTTAATGTTAATAATTGTCAGATCTTTTTATGGACATAAGTTACCTTTTCAAGGAGGAAAAATACACACTGAATCAGAAAGCGGTGTACAACAGCCACTTTACAATTTTACCTAGGTCAGGCCTCGAGCTGCAGCTACTAATTCAATTGACTCAGAAGGACCACTCCATATTATGGAACCACTTCACTTGGAGGACAACCTTCCATTTTTATCTCTAAGAGGAATACGACATTGCTGTTTTGAATGTGACCATCTGGACAGGAGGAAATGAAATATAATTTATTTGAAAAACATACTTGGTAGGAAGAATATCTTCAGAGAACTTCTAATGTTTCATCAAAATAAAAAAGTAAATTGAAATCCCCTAAACACTGAGTAGATTTAAAAAAATCAGAAAAACCTAGAAATATCAGTATATTTCCTTAATTGAATTGAGGCAGATAAAGTATTTTCTACAACCAAAAAGGTACAAATAACAATGAAATATATTCTGAGGTAAACACAGTAGTTTTTTGAACAGGGAAAACAAAAAGGCAGCCATTTAAAGAGCTGAGCTTTATCAAAGGTGAAGGAAAATAGAAAATATCTGCGTCCTGATGGTCACATTCAAAACTGAGGTGTCATTCTTCTTAAAGATAAAATGGAAGGTTCTCTCCTAAGTGAAGGGGTTCCTCAGCTTGATTTCGGAACAAGGCTTGATTTGGGGGTAGCAGCAAGATTTCACTGAGCATTAGCCAAGCCCAGGCCTGCAAGAGTCGGTGATGATAGAGCCACAACTTTAGAAAATGCCCTGGAAGGGCTCCAAAGATAAGGCCTGTAGTTTTCTGTGCATGACGGGAAACAACGGCCTTGAGAACTTATATCTTGCGAGGCTACTTCTTGAGAAAATAAATATGACTAAAAGCCGTTAGCAGCCTCAAGAGGAACGAACACTCCCAAATCTGTAGCTGGTTCAGTAAAGAGCATCAGAGGCTGTTTACTGAAACCGGAAGAGTCGCCAAAGATTCAGCATGGGAAAGAGGCAAAATAAGGTGTTTTTATTGGGCACTCCCATTCCCAGCAGGAAATACGGCAAATCCTCCTTTCTCCTTGTGGCAGACTGAAGCTTCAGAACCTACACTAGGGCTCTGCAACACAGGAAGAGGGCAAGTTGAATTCCACCTCAGGACAACTAGCCAAACAGCCATCCACTGGGGGTCATTAAAATAAAATAAAGTTTCTCAGCTTGCAGAGCCTGATTTTATGGGTTTTCATTTTCAAGATCGTGATTTGGTTCCCTGAATCATATTCTATGCTTGACACCTGGCATCTTAGGTGGAAGTCCCCAAATCTTACCAATAACCAGAATCACAGGAGAAAGGGGGTATGGAGTGAGGGAGTGGAGGAGGCTTAGAAAAAAGGCTCAAGAGCTACTGAATCGTCATCCCTGGGGTGGGACTTGGAATGCCGTGCATTGTTCCCAAAAGATTTGCACCACTATGCTCATACAGCTTCATTCCTCATAGCCCAAACTGAAAACAACCTAACTATTCAACAACGGGAGAATAGATAAACAAATTGCAAATAGAATGAAATAAGTCACTATGAACAAATCACTGATACTTGCAACAATATGGATCACGTTGAGCATAAGTCAGATTCCAAACAGCACAAACTGAATGTTTCCATTCTTACGGTGTTCAAGCAAAGGCAAAATTAATCTATGGTGACAGAAATCAGAAGAGTGGTAACTTTTGATTGTAAAGGAGTTTTGACTATAAAGGGACATGCAGGAACTTTCTGGGGTGATGAATATATAAATGTCTATGTATGCAAAAATTCATCAAATTATATTTCAGATTAGTGCATTTTCCTGTGTATAAGTTATCTTGTGTTAATTTTTTTTTTTTTAAAAAAAAGTCATTCTTTAATAAGATAGAAACTATCTGTTCTTTAAAGGTTTGGTAACCTTTCCACTACACTAACTATTTCACTTTAAAAAAATGTTTAAAACAACCCACACACACATAAACACACACACACACTCTCTCATTCCCCACCCTCCCACTTGATATAATGTTGAATGCTGAGTTAGTCTTGGATAACTACATCTTGATAAAATAAGCTCTGCAGTTTGAAATCTGTGGAATTCACTGAATAGTATCGTTCGTACTGCTTTCATAGTGTTAAAATTGTCAGCAGGTATTTCATTATTTCTTACCAGACCTTGTAATAAAAACAAGTGTCAGTGTATAACCAAATGCAGACCAGTGCCACCCAGGAAAACCATAACCTCTCCTTTAACTCTATTGTAAATTATTGTATAAATGTCATGTTTTCAATTACTTTTAAATTTGGGGAGTTATTTAAACAAGTGTTTTCATGTATAGCTTTTTTCACTGAAATTCCTCTAATCTCCTTGAATTGCTGCTAAAATTTTTAGCTTTCATTGTTTAAAAAAAATTGATTGACCTGAAATTGCAAGTTGGTTGTCCAACCCGTCACCACAATGTGCCATTTTATAAATATGGATGGGGACACTGGGCTGGTGGGGCTTAGGCATGGTCTCTCCCTGCTCCCATTGGCTGCCCCTCTGTGTATTCCAGTTGGTGATGCCTCCTGTGTCTTCACTTCTCCCCTCCCCAACCTAGCCACCAACCCAGCAAGGAGAGTACATCTGAGCTCCCAGGAGCCTCACACGTGTTTCTCAATGAACTGCCTTGTGGAGCAAACCTTTCCAGCCCCTTCCTCTTTCTCTGCTATCCAATTCCACCAATGCTGTTTGATTACAATTTTGAAGCTTTAAAGTGAATAAAGTGTCAATTACATAGTTTCCAATAAATATTTTGCTCCCACATCCTGTTATCTGAGAAGCGGGTCAGCTGAAAATATGTATTTTCCATTTGTAAGAGGTAGGTTCTGCATATGCTATAATTTAGTTTATGCCTCGTTTTCAACTCACACCTGCAGGTCCAAACGAAACTCCTGAACAGACCAACAAATGCTTTTATGAAATAAACAGGAAAGAAAATAACCTAGCAAACCTTCCAGAGCCCAATAGCATCTCCAAATATATGACTTTATTTCAGTGACAAATGTAGCCAAATATTAACTAAGGAATCGAAATATTTTTAAATGTTAAAGAGAACGTGCTCTTATTTGTCAAGGCTCATCCCCACAGAGCAGAACGTGTACCTTCCAGTCTCCTCTTAGGATCCTGAGCCTCCCTGCATCACAAACCTGGAACTTAAACACAGCTGGAGCCTGCTAGCAACTCTGGTTTTATATTCATGGGTTTCCTTAATTCTCATGAGGGTAGGAGGGCCACTGACTGACCACATTCACTCAAGGTGAAGCCAAATGCCTTGTGCTGTTCCTCCAGCCAAAGCACCTGTAGTAGAGTTTTCAGACATGGCTTTCAGAGAAAAACACGCAGTGTAGTGGAGACACATCTAACTCGCCCATAATTTTAGACACAGGAGTAGTGCCAATGAAGAATGTAGAAAAAAAAAGTTTGTGCAACCGTCAGCCTATCAACTCTGAACAAATTAGAAAATTCCATTCATCTGAACCCCATTGTGGTCTAACAGTTGGTTACTTGACCTGATGGCTCTTGTGCTTATTGAAATAGCATCTATCAATCCTGACCCAAAGACTATTTGTGTCTGTGTGTCCTCTTACAGTGCTACGACTAATTACTAGGTCTTAAACTTCTTTTCAATGGATTAAGAGTTCCTGGTCAGCACAGTTAAACAAGCCATTAGGTTGAGAACAAAATTTTTCCAGACTACAGCAATCCACTAATGCACCAACTGCTGCCACATTCATCAGTTAGGGGACTTGAAGAATAGAAAATCTGAACTATTTTTAATTTGTTTTTTCTTCATTTCAAATTGAGATCATTTACATACAATAAAATGCATAGGCTTTAAGTGTATATTTGATAAGTTTTAACGAACGTATATATCCATGTAACCATAATGCTGGCCAAGATATAAAACATTTCCATCACCACCAAGAGTTCCCTCATGCCCCTTAGATCAAATCCACCGCCAACACCGAGAGGCAATCGCTGTTCTAATTTCTATTACATAGATTAGGTTGGCCTATTCTAGAGCTTCACGTAAATGGAATCATACAGTATGTGCTATTTTGTATCTGACTTCTTTCACTCAACATAAAGTTTTCAAGACTCATCCATGTTGTGTGTATTGTATTTTATTTGTTTATTATACAGATATACCACAGTTTCTTTTCCACCTTCCTGGTAATGGACATTTATGTTTTTTCCAGTTTGAGGCTATGATGAATAAATCTGCTCTGAACATTCTTGTCCATGTCTTTGAGTGAACACGTGCTTCATTTGTCACAGGGAAATACCTAAGAGTAGACTTGTTGAGTCATAGGGTAGTACTAGGGCTTAACTTTATAAGAAATAGCTGAACCTTTCTGTTTGCATGAACACTTCCACCTCCTCCAATTTCTTCCACGGATTCCCACATGCCAGCCCAAACCCCAGGCCCATTTCGAAAAAGATAATGCATAATTTAAGATTTTATTTTTCTTTTCTTTTGTTTCTTTCTGCTCTGGCAGGTAACTTTGGTTGTCATTGACAGGGGCAGTTTTAAGAACTCAATCCCCAACCAGTGAAGGCATGTAAATGACCCTGCTTAGGAAAAGTAAGAAAAAGAGTCCTCAGAAGGAGACGTAGCTGCCCAGGGCAGACCTTCAGAGGCTCTGCCAATAGGAGATGTCACGCTTATTGTTGCAAAAGCATCAGTTCCTGGTTACTCTCTGAACTGAGGCAGCTGGAAACATTTTTTTTTTATAATACCATTTGGTTTTAGCAGTGAAATCACTGCTCAAAGGGATGGTATTATGCAAATTAAATTATAATTGAATGCTTGTTACTAAGGTAAGCTTGGACAAGCCTTTCCCTTTGTCTCTTCTTTGGAGACTTGGGGTTCCTCAAATCCCCCTGAGCAACGTTCAGTGCTGGCCCTGGCAATAGAGGGGGGATAGTTGTTCACATTAAGACAACTCCAGTTTTGCAGGATCAGCAGCTCTTCATGGGTTAAGATTCATCCCTTTGATAATATGAAAAACAAGGAAACAAAAAGCACTGCTTGAAACTAATGATTTACCACAGAACACATTTTACCTTAGTCAAACCTTTTTTTTTTTTTTTTCCTAAGGAAAAGTGTGTGGGCTTATCTCTTGAAAATGCCAGCAGGGCTGTGAACACTGGGGAAATTATAAGACTGAATAGAATGGATTTCTTACGTATGAGTATGCAGGGAGTTGCATGGCTTATTTATTAAGTTGTGTGCTAGGGGAGGATTATCTGCCTTGGATTTATCTATTACTTTGTGGCAGTGGTTTTTAAATATGCAGTAGTTTTGCATTGTACAAAGCCAAGTTCAAATGGAATCTGAAACTTAGTAACTAGGAAGCTTTGACTATGACATAGAAATCAGAGATATAAATATTAAATGAGGTAGTTATGACCTGGTGCCTTGAAGTTATATGCTGCCAGCTAATGGTAGTATTCTACACTAATAATGCTTTTCCTTTTTAATTTGGAAAGTGCTCTATAACCCTTAGTCAATCTTCAGAATGTTCCTCAGCATCTGAGTCAATGCTATTACTCTTATTTTATTTGAGGAGGGGAAGGTGACCAGGTACAGAAAAGTCATACAGAGAATAAAGACAAATATTGGCCCTTAAGAATGACTATCCCCAGGCCTGATCAAATCTGCTACTTTTAACCAAAAACATGAATCTCTACACAGAGTTTGTGAAATGTCCTGTGATAGCTCTTCAAAATGACATTATCAAATATGTGTTCATTATAAACCCCAAAAAATGGAATGTGAGACATTAAAAATAGGATGGATTTTGTCCTACTCTGGCCCCCACAGTTGCTCTTGCAACTCCTGCACAGTTAATTCTGTTATTACCTCCTGGCAGTAACCCAGCTGGAGTAGATGTTTAATTAGAATTCTTCCTGAATGCATGGGCCTCTTGCTATTAGAAATACTTTGTAACTAAAAAAGAAGCTTATACTATCCAGCAAATAGAATGAGTGGCGTATTATTTCAAAGTTGTATCCTTTATTCCACAAACCATCATATTTGTTTTCTTTTTTCAAGAATCAGAATTCCAGCCTACCACAGTCTTACGAATATTGTCATAATGAATAGACACCAGGAAACACAGTGTCACCCAACTCAACCCCAGAACTCACCCAGCCCTGGGCAAACTGACGTGATTGGTTACACTATTTTAACAGCCAGCAAGGAATGAACAGTCCAAAATCTCTTTCTGGAACCTTTTTCAGAATCTAAAAAAAATCTTATTAAGATAAATCTCCTTTCCGTATCTTTCCTATGAGATCATTCCATACTTCTAAATGATGGCAAATACCAGGTGTATTTGTTTCTAGGGCTGCTGTAACAAATTAGTGCAAACCAGGTGACCTAAAACAACAGAAATGTATTTGCTCACAATTCTGGAGGCTAACAGTTTGAAATCTCGGTCTCAGTTGGGTCATGTTCCCTCCAAAGTCTCTGGAGAATAATCCTTTCTTGCCTCTCTTATCTTTTGGTGGTTGCTGGCAGTCCTTGGCATCCCTTGTTTTGTGACAGCGTAAGTCCGACCTCTGTCTCCGTCTTCTCCTGGCCTTCCTCCCTGTGTGTCTGTGTCTTCCTGCATCTCTCCTCTTCATTAAGGATACCAGTTATATTGAATTTAGGGACCACCCTAATGCAGTGTGACCTCATTTTAACTGAACTAATTACATCTGCAAAGACCTTATTTCCAAATATGGTCACATTCACAGGGCAATGAACTAAACGTATCCCCCCAAAATTCATATTTTGAAATCCTAACCCCCAATGTGACAGTATTAGGAGACGGGCCCTTTGGAAGAAAATTCAGTCATGAGAATGAAGCCATCATAAATGGGATTAGTGCCCCAATGAAAAGGACCCCAAGGAGCTCTCCTGCCCTCTTTCCAAGAAGTTGACAGTCTGCAACCTGGAAGAGGGCCCTCCCCAGAACCTGATCGTGCTGGCAACATGATCTGAGACTTCCAGCCTCCAAAACTGTGAGAAATAAATTTCTGTTGTTTATAAGCCACTCGGTCTATGGCACTTTGTTATAGCAGGCCAAACAGACTAATATACACAGGTATCTGTGATTAGGACTTCAACATATCCTTTGGGGAACACAGTGCAACCCATAATAGCATGTCACCCCCATATTCATGATTCCAGTGGTTCTCAATTCTGAATACACATTAGAATCACTTGAAGGAATGTTAAAAACAAAAAACAATGCCCCTTCTCCCCACCTGCCATAAATTAAATTTTAATACCTGGGAGAAACCTGGACATCAGTGTATTTTAAAGCTCCCCAGGTCATTCTCTTAGACAGCCACTGCCAATAACCCTTCACAACCTTGAGGAATGATATGTGTAGCTAAAGACAAGAAGAACTACTAAAAATGTCTTTACCTATGACCTCCTTTCTCCAACATGGCCCCTCTCCAAACTAGCCTGATTTTGAGATGTAATCAAACTCCTATGGTTTCCTCAGTAAATTTTGAACTGACAGTAAAATTATATTTTAATACCACCAGGAAAGTGCCCCAAAATTTATTTCACCCAAGAGAAAAATTACCTGGTGATTTAATCTCTAAAGTCAACATTTTATTATATGTGAAGTTAATCTAAATAAATATTTAACTGTTTTTACTGACCTGAAATTCATCTTAGAGCAAAAGATTTCCACGTTGTTCATTCCAGAGACAGCAATAAATATTTTCAACCTGAGGAAACCATGGCCTTTCTAAAATGAATATCAACCAAGAATGCAAAATTTTTTACAGTAAATCACTTGGGGGAAAGAATTCCTGGTTTCAGATAAGTGAGGTTTTTCTCCTGTACTTTCTCCTTGCTTAGTGCTTTTCTCTCTGCTTAAGCTGGAGTTAGGAAGATATTTCTTGCTATTTTCTTCCTCAATCTCATCACTGTTTTTTTTTAAATTTACATTTTCAAGAAATAGCATGTTCTGAAGCAGACTCATGCTGCGATAACGGGCAGTGAGCCATGAGATCCTATTGTATGCTGAATGAGCCAAGAGAACCAAGTAAAAATGAAACCGGGTGTTCATTTAAGCAAATCAAAGAGTCTGTATCGTGCATCCATCTCACTTCCTTTCTCTGGGCTCTGAGCATCCAAACGCCCGCAGCGCATTCATCAAGGCACTGTTCTTTCCTGCCAGATCTGTAAGGGGAAAGATTCACTTCTCTTTCCCAAAGTGTCAACCTTTGCTGTTATTGATGCCTTAAAGCCTGCAATTACTTGGCGCTAATGGGCAAAAGCACTTAGAGGGCTATGCTTTGTGGTTCCATTGTCATAATCCATGTAAAACAGACCAGACTCAACACAGCCTGACAAGCTTTCAGCCTATTATTATTGGGGGCTTATTTAAATTACAGGTTTGATTAAATTTATAATTTAGCCATTCCACTTAGCACACTTGCCTTTTCTTTTAAAACTAGCCCCAAGAGAGAGACATTTACAAAATCCCTTTCTCCCTGCTGTCAGATGTGAAAAATGTCAGTGGCATGGGTGGCCAGAGGGAGGGGTTAGAAGTGTACTTAGAATAGTAAACTTAAATCCAAATGGAATTTCACAGCTAACTACTCTTTACCACTTTGTCAATGAATACGGCATACGTGTTCATCCTTGTTAGAACTCCCCCATTAATCCTGCCTTAGCATTGGGAAAAGAGTGGTATAAAAAGCAAGTCCCCATATAATCCCCTCCTCCATTTCTTACCCTGCATGATTAGATAAGCCCTTAACAAAGCATGAAGCCATTGCATTAACTATTAATGTTTTAGCTGAGGAGGAAGGATGTCACTTCAGACGTCCTTCTTTGGAAACAACAGTATTGCCTTGAGAGGTCAGCAACGTATAAATATATCTAAGACCAGGTAGTCATGTTTTAGGCCATTCAAAATATGTACCACCATAAGAGATAACTAATGTCACCCTTACACAGATATTTTATTACAACAAATGTGAAAGAATATTGCAAAAAAGTTATATCTAACATGCATGATGCATAGTGAATTTGGTCCATATTCATTTATTCAAACAATAGTTACTGAGCACAGACCTAGGCCCAAACACCTTGTTGAGTGCTGAGAACACATAAACACAGCCTCAGTGATGAGCTGGGAAGATGGGCTTGCAACCAATAATTACAAGAGATTCTGACAAATTTGGTAAAAAGACTGTGTACCTTGCTCAAAATGACCAGAGAAAAGAGACACTATATCTCTGCATGGTTCAGAGGTGGCAGGGAGGTCTGAAAGGCTTAAAACAGGAGATGACTTTGGCATGAATTTTTAAGAATGAATTATTTACAAAATTAATCTGCCAGGGAAGGAACGGTGTGTGCAAAAAGTGTGGAGTCATGAAAGGCGGAGGTAGATCCAGGCAAATGTATGCAGTTTAGCACTGAGTAGCCGTGGAGCATCTGAAGAAGAGTAGAAAACGAGGCCAGAGGCGGTGCAGGCAGAATTCCGCAGAAGTTTCGATCTTGTAGAAGTTTATGCATCAGAGCTAAGCAGCTTCAGCTTCAGCTTCTGAGCCAAAGGCCATGTAATCAGGTGGCTCCTAGACATTTTTAATTGACCCACATAGTGTTGTCATTTTGTTTTGTTTTGTCTTTAAACATTGAGCTAATATTTAAAACCCAGGAGTTCCCCCCAAAATATCTAATGTCTGGCTTAAAAAAAAATAGAACTTGTGGCAATACTAGGCTTATATTCCCACATAGACTTAATCAGCTGGATCTCAGTAGGAGCTGGCTTCCCACACAGGGCATGCACTCTGCGGTGTGCCACGATCCCTACCATTCCCTACAGTCTTCCCAGTACTAACAAGCGTTAGCTACCATTTATCATTGAGCTTGACCTCAGACCCTTTTCAGACAGACTGAGTTAGAATGTCTGGGGTTGAGACCGGACGGTAGACGAGATCAGGCGCGTTCAGGGTGGTACGGCCATAGATGCGACTGGACAGTAGAGTTAGGAATCTGCAGTTTAGATAAATTTCTCAGGTAATTCTTCTACATCCTGAAGCTTAAAAAGCACAGCCTCTTGTCTTAGAGGCTCTCCTATGGATAGTACCTGCTGGGATGTTTCACTGGTGTCAGTAATAATGTATGGACAAATAAAAACAAGAGGCTTAATTCTCCCTGTTGAAAATAAGCCAGGAGACTTCTCCCACATCCTTTTCTTAGAGCATTTATTTTAGAAAACCTATAAGTACTTTCTCTTCTCTTTGAAATGTATATAAATCCTTTTGAAAACTAGATGGGGCTTTTGTCCACTTTATGACCCAGGAAGGTCTTTCTCAGGGACCTAGGAGCCATCTTTTTGAAATTGAACCACCAAGGGAGCTAATGCCTCATCTCCCAATTTCTGTGGGAAGGTAGAAGCTAACTACCATGGGTGCCTTGCTCCGATTTGCAAAGCTATCTTCTGTCCTAAAGATATGAGGTTTGTTTTTCCTCTGGATAAAGCCAAAAGCTAGCACAGATGGTCACCCCAACCACCAGGAAAAGTCAGGATGAAGTATGTGTGACAAATGTGCCATTAGTCCCTCTTGCTTGAGGACTAGTTGTTGTTTCTTTTGAAAACATATGTGCAACATGTTGTAACTGCTTAACTATATATGAGGGTGAGATTCCCTTCTATCTTTGCAGTCTCTTAGTGGACTGCCTGTGATGTGTATCACATTCTGATTTAATGCTTATTCAATAATACAACTGTTTTCTTTCTCTACTATCTTTGTGGAGAGGAATTCTAGGTTAGGAGAAGATTTTGTTTTTAATTATACTTCCCAACAGTAGAAATGTCCCTACTCTGTAGGATTAAAAAAAAAAAATGTTTTTAATTCCTCCCAAATCAGCTCAGCAGAAAAGACCCCTGGGAAGATGGTATTAGTCATGGCCATATCAGGGATAAAGAAAGGAACTCAAGCAAATCAGCAAGAAAAAATCAAATAAGCCCATTAAAAAGTGGGCAAAAGACATGAACAGAAACATTTCAAAAGAAGATAGACTAATGGCCAATAAACATGAAAAAATGCTCAACATCTCTAATCAACAGGGAAATGCAAATCAAAACCACAGTGAGATAACACTTAACTCCAGTGAGAATGGCTTTTATCAAAAAGTCCCAAAACAACAAGTGCTGGTGTGGATGTGGAGAGATAGGAACACTCATACACTGCTGGTGGGATTGTAAACTAGTACAACCTCTATGGAAAGTAGTATGGAGATACCTAAAAGAACTAAAAGTAGAACTACCATTTGATCCAGCAATCCTACTACTAGGTATTTACTCAAAGGAAAAAAAGACATTCTATAAAAAAGACACCTGCACTCAAATGTTTATAGCAGTGCAAATCACAATTTCAAAGTGGAAACAACACAAGTGCCCATGAATCCATAGTGGATTAATAAAATGTAGTATATGTATTCCATGGAATACTACTCAGTCATAAAAAAATGGTGAACTAGCACTTCTTGTATCAACCTGGATGGAACTGGGGACCATTATTCTAAGCAAAATATCACAAGAATGGAAAAACAAACATCACATGTGCTCACCATTAAATTGGAACTAATCGATCAACACTTAAGTGCACATATAGAAATAACACTCATCGGAAATCCAGCAGGTGCGAGGCAGGAGGAGGGGATGGATAAATTCACACCTAAGGGGTACAAAGCACACCATCTGGGGAATGGGTACACTTACGACTTTGACTCAAACAGTACTAAAGCAATTTATGTAACCAAAACATTCGTACCCCCATAATATTCTGAAATAAAAAATATATATATATTTTTAAAAGATAACAACATGAAGCAGAAGAGACAGGCATCACAAGCTTCATCTCACATTTGCTTCATGTTCACTCTTACATTATGGATAAATCCCCTCAAAAGAACCATCTCAATTTCTTCGTCTGTGACTCCATTTTTTTGTCTGAGAACTGGGATTCTCACGACAGACTATAACCACACTGAAGCGGAAGGCACTCCCCCACACGAGGTTCCTGTGAAAGTGATTATCCATGAAAAGGTCAAGTTAGAATGATTTTGAAAACCACACTTGTAAAAGCTCATTTCAGGAAATGACATACAATAGAAATAAGATAATCGAGTTTAAAAAGGGCAAAACGGATCATTTCCACCCACAACATCCTTCCCCGCAAAGCCCTGTGGGGCAGACTTTCCTGTGAAGGCTGAACAGGCCTGAGCTCTCTGCATCAGCTCGCGTGGCAGGCCCGGGCTGGTGAACTTACCTCACTAGGAGTGGAAAGGAAACTGAGTCGGGGACATAAAGGCCAGGGGAAAGAAGTCGGTTCTATCACAGGTGGAAGTGCTTACTTCCCCTGGAATTACAGAAAGACCGTTTCTCCCTTCCGCCATGCTAGAGTCTTCACCTGCAAGGCGGATAAAGGAAAACCCAGCTGAAGGAATTGAGGGAATTAAGAGTCAAAAAAATTCCAGGATTTTGTTTGGTTTTTTTTTGCTTGGATTTTGTTCTTGACAGTTATTTCAGGGCTGTGGAAAAACAGATTGAAGCAAAGGAAAGGTGACAGGAGAATACAGTTCTCAGAATCCCACTAGATAATAAATGGAGAAATAAGTATCCTTATAATAAGAATGTTCATGCATCTTACATAGGAAAACATTAATGCACTTTTTATTAAATAAACATTTTGAGTGCCAACCATGTGCCAGCCATAGTGCTAGGTGCTGGGGGCACAGAGGTGAGCAAGATGAACACAGTTCTGCCCTCATAGAGCTTACAGTCTAGTTAGAGAAACAGAGAAATAACCAACAACAACAACCCCCAATTACAATAAGTGCTCTGAAGAAAGGGCTAAAATGAGAAAAGCTGGAAATACCTCCTTGGGTTAGGGTAGCCCAGAAAGGCCTCTCTAGGAGTGGCACCAGTGCTAAGTCATGTTGAAAGCATGTACCCCTGATATGACATGATGAAATGGCACTTCACCTCTGTGGTCTTCCTCCCAACAAGTAGTAACCCTAGACTAATCATGAGAAAAAAAACAGAAGAGCCAAAATTGAGGAGCAGTCTACAAAATATCTGACTAATACTCCTGAAAACTGCCAAGGCCATGAAAAACAAGGAACATCTGAGAAATTGCCTCAGCACAGAGCTGATGAAGGAGACGTGACAACTAAATGCAATGTGGAAATCTGGATGGGGTCCTGCAGCGGAAAAAGGGCATTAGTGGAAAAACAGGTGAAATCCACGTACATTTTGGAGTTCAGACTAAATGTCTCAGTGTTAACTGGTGAGTTTTGATAGATGTATGTTAGAGACATTAATATTAGGGGAAGCTGGGTGAAAGGTATATGATATATTCTGTAACACTTTTAGAACTTTTCCATAAATCTAAAATTATTTCAAAATTTAAAAATTTATTTTTAAATATTTAAATATGAGAACACACTGGCCCTGCAAAGATCGTACCTACGTGTGTCCTAGTATGTATGGGATCCTGCTCTACGTGCTAAGAATTCAGAAGTGAACAATCTTCTAGTTACAGATGCTTATTTCATACAGGGAAAAAAAAAAAGCCACCATACTCTGCACACAATGCTTGCCAATTTTTAACCAGCCAAAACTTCGATATTCTTTCCTTTCCTTCATCTTCTAAAATAGGTTGAATCTGTTGGCTCAAATCACTCAAAATATTTTGTTTCAATTATTTTCCACACAGTAAATTAAAAACTCTTAAACCAAATAGGCATGTCATGAAAGAAGGAAGGAAACAGCACTACATTTTTCGTTTAAATTACCTGCAGCCAAAAGCAATGCCTAAGTCCCATGTTTCTTAATGTTTTCTATTAAATGTATAAAAGACATAACAATATGTCTTTTCTTTACGAAAAATCCTGAGTTTGCATTTTCACTCCCTTGCGAGTCAGTTAAAGCACAAATGTTGAAAGAAAACTTCCTCTATGCTTTTAAACACACGAATGGACCACTTGCTCAGGGCCTGGGGAATTCTCCCAAATCCTTCACTCATTTCTAATTTAACTCCAGACTCTGAGTCTTTGTCATTGAGTGGAGCACCGACAGCTCGCCTTAGATTTCAATTTAGATGAACGTGCTTCTGTCCTGAGAAGTGTCCAGCCCCAGCTTCATCTAATGTTTCTGGCTAATCCTTAACAGGCCCACAAGTGACTCTGAAGAGAGCAGCACAATCAAACTGTCCCTCTCTCAGGACAACATCAATAATGTGTCCACTGTGGGCATTTGGAATATTACTGCAAACTTCAGTCAGAGGCCAATAAAATTCTTTATCCACTAGAGAGACAAATAGAGGACTTATTACGTAAAACTCCTTTGGTTCAGTCCAACATGGCTGTCCCAAATTGGGGAGGGAGAAGTTACAATATGAAAGGGGTTAAGAATAGCAATCCTTCCTTCACTGTGAGGGGTTTTCTGGGTACTGAATGTGTAGCCCACTTCTACTGCACTCGGGAAAAGTAATGCGAACACTAAGTCAACCTAAGCCTTACAACTGTCAAACAGCAACGATATGTAGCACACAGCAGATGCAAGAGTGAAGTGAAGAGGCCCCTCCGAAGACATGAGGACAGACTGTGTCTTCTATATCCCCTCTCTGTCTTACTCTTCCCTCTCACCAACTACCTCCAACTTTTACTGCCAAAACAGGATTACAGCCCAACTAGCCATAAGTCAAATCTATTGCTACTGGGGGAAGAAACATGCTGGGATAAGAGAACATTAACATAAGACAAAGCTGAAATAAAAAGTCAGTATGTAGACACTTTACTTATCTGCCACAAATGATAAAAACTGTGTTTCCTCTCTGCTGGGTAGAGTTCTAATACTAACTTTAAATTCTTTCAACCTGCATTATCTCTGGATCTCTAATGCTCAGAGATTTGTTTTGCTTTTCATTTTGAACACAAAGAGCATCTGTTGGCTGAAACAGTCATCTGTTACTGACATCCCACTTTTCCCTCTATTATCAGCCCAAAAATATGTGTGTGTGACTGTGACAACCAGAAAAGCTCAGCTGTTTGCTCTGCAGCTATCAAAAGGTTCTGGAACCAAGCTTAGAGGGGGTTTGGGAATGAGGTAAAGCTGTTGATCCCATGTAGGAGTGAACGGGAGGAGGAGGTGTGCCCTTGAAAAGACACGGACACAACATAAAAACGTTTCCCCATTTACAAGGTGGGTGTTCGAAGCGCCTGTTGTGCTCTGAATCACAGTGCGAATAAAGTTGAAAATAGCGGTCCTCTTAAGTGTTTTCATGGAACAGCCTGTTCCAAGTGGCTCCTGATGGCAAAAATGACGAAGAAAATGACATAGGGTACACATTATTAGCTGCCTAAACAATATCTATGCCTCCTTCCTCTTGCTAATGAAACCTTAATTTTGATTGGGGTGAAAATATGTCCCATCCCAGGAATGAATTTTGACTGATCTAAATCAATCATGACCACCCTGTTGTCCACTTTCCCACACATTTTTGCATCAAGGGGTGGCCATGGGATCCAATTCTGGTAATGACCTGTCAAAGGATGTCAGGCAGGGGCCTTCAGGGAAAGTTTTACTTTCCTAACAAAAGCAAGAGACATGACTTACACTATTCTTTTCTTTCCCTTTTCTTTCTTTTTTAAACACAGATATGGTGTCAGCTGGAACATTTTGCTACCCTGAAGAAAAAAGACCAAGAGAATCTTATAGATGCCAGCTCTAATACTTATTGGGCCACCAAGCCAATAACATTAGCTTGTTTCATGAGGAAAATGAGCTATAATCAGGGTTTCTGTTGTTCACAGTAGAAATCATTACTGGATTTAAATATTTGCTCATCTTCTATCACTTTGATAGAAGAGTACAGATTAGTGCGGTTTCTTTTGAGGAACACCAATTCTTAAACTGATGTTTATTTGGGATTCTCTTTATAATCCATTATCTGTTCTGCTTTAAAGTTCATATTTCTGTCAGGGCCACAAGAACCTGTCCTGGTGAAGACCTGACCTGTAAAGAGATGACATCAGTGTTTCCCCCTCATAGCTCAGAACTGTCTTCATCAAGACAAGAAAATAGAATTGGATTCATCTACCTACCCCCTTTCCCCTTCGCCCCCACCACCCTCACCAGCCTGCCCAGGCCACATGCAGAGAAATGATTTTCACAGCCAGCTAACACCACAGTATGGAGGGAGGCTCAGGTATAAAAGGAAAAAGTTACTCTCAGTACAAATAAAGACTAAAAGAATTGCCAATAAGGAGATGGTAGATCTTAAAATCATGGTGTCACAGCAGGAAAGTTTGTGGGAGAGTATTCTTCTATGGAGGGAAGAAAAATTTGCTAACAGAAGGAAAGGCAAATATATTTTAGCAATTGGCAAAGTCAAGAAAGACAGTCAACCACCCAGGACCCAGAATCATTCATAGGCATGTTCTTCTGGCTATAGACAGTCTTACATCAACTACAGACAGTTACCAACTAGCAAGTGGCCACACAAATTCTATGGCCTCTCTGAAAGACATACTGAAGAGATAAGTGTTGTGGGCTCTGGAAAACACTGCCAGCATATAGTAGGTGCTCAGTAAATATCAGTTTAATGAATGAACATTTTCTAACTTTGAAGGGACAGAAAGCCCCTAGCCTTCACACAGACCCATGATAAGCTAACCTGGTTTCTGATGACACCCCAGTAGAGGGCTAACAGGGAGCCCACTTTCTTTGTAAATCTAAGCCTTCTGGACAAAATGACTAACATCTTGGCATACTTAGGGAACCTTCTTCTGAGATCATCAAACCACTACCAATAATCTTTAAAGACACCTCATAAGATCTAAGTAGGCAAAATCATTCATGTTAAAATTAAAAGTTTTTTAAATCATTCTTATTCTTTTTAGAAAAGAGAAAGAGATCATGAATTCCCCAAAATTGATGGTGGAGTTTGATAGGTGAGATGACAAGTGAGATGCTGCCACTGAGGAAACTGACAGCAAAAATAGCTGATATGTACTGAGTGACTGTTATGCATTGGTGCTTTACATAGATTAATCCATCCAATTCTCACAATGACCTCGGTGGCCATCATTATTATTGTTCCACCTTGTACAGCTTAGGAAGTTGGGACTTACCAAGGTGAAATATTTCCAGAGGTTACACAGCTATTAGGGGTCGGGCTTAGCTTGAACCCAGCCTGTCTAATTCCAGAGCCCAAATATCTTTCCTTAAAATTATCCCTGGTTTCCTACAAAATGCTTGGATGTATCCAGGCTACTTCCCACAGGTTATTATATGGTTAAGCTCCTGGCCAGGAGGTGCCACTGGGCTGAGAAGGAATCTCACCTGAGAAACAGTCCAGTGAGAGGGCCATTCAGACCCCTGCTTTCTCCCGTGGTATCACTCTCCGCTCCTCCATACCATCTAATAGTGCTGTCTAAGGGAACATATTCATCTTACCACAGGTGCTTTCCGTGGTATTTTTGGATTCCACGGCATTTTTAGATTCATTAGGAACTCTCCTCCCTGCCCGTGAGAGAGCTACATACAAAAAGTGGCTCTCTATCGCTGGGTTAGTGCACAACCCAGAGAGCAAGTCAATCGTAGCTAAAATTATTTCTTATTTCTCAATTTGTTTGCTTGCTTTAAAGTTGCCTCCCACTAGAATGTTAAATCCCATGAAAACAAGGATTATTTCTATCCTGGCCTAACGTAGTACCTGGCACACAATTAATTATGTGTGTATATATATATATGGAAGAATGAATGAATGAACCACAGGGAACAAATAAGTTGTATTGTATGCTATGTCTATCAATTCAGAGTTGCACAGATAATTGAATTTTTTTCTTCATTATCATTATGATCATCATAAAAACATCTTCATATTATTAAGCACCTATTAAGTGCCAACACTATTGGGCATTTTACACATTATTTCATTTAGTCCTCACAAGCCATATGGCAGACATTACTATTTCCACTTTACAGATAAGAAAATTGAGGCTTATAGAAATTAAGTTATTTGCCAAAGGTCTCCAATTGCTCTTGAGATAGGACTTAAATTTCCTTTCTTTTCCTGTATCATCTTTTTAAATGTTTTTTAAATTGACAAATAAAAATTGTATATATTTATGGTGCACAACATGATGTTTTGATATATGTATACATTGTGGGATGACCTAATCAAGCTAATTAACACATGTATTGCCTCACATATTTATCTTTTTTTGTGATAAGAACACTTAAAATCTACTTTTTTATCAATTTCCAAGTATACAATACATTGTTATTGATTATAGTAACCATGTGAGCAGGGTAAATATGGTTTGCGATTCCAACCTCATCTTCTTTCTTGGCTCAAACTCCAGTTGAATGCCCCATTCTCTATCAGTTAGAAATGTGGTATACAGTGGCTTAAACAGAGTTTTCATTTTTTACCCAGGAAGTCTGTAGGTGGAAAATGCAGGGCTCCATGATGTAAACAAGGACCCAGGCTCCTTCATTCTTCCTCCTCATTATTCTGGCATGTCGTACGGTGACTTCGCTGTCACAGAATGGCAGCTGTTCCTATAACCATCCTGTCAGCATCCAAAGCAAGGAAGAGGAGGAAGAGCGAAGATCTGTGCCAGGTTCCTCCTTAATCATCACAACAAAAGCTTTCCCGGTATCCCTCCAGCATCCCATCGTCCAGAACTGTGTCTCGTGGCCATCATTAGCTGCGAGAGAGGTCTCTGTGACGGAAAGTGGGAAAGAAGGACACAGAAATAACTTTTAGGTCAGCCAGCCAGCAATATCTGCCGCTCAATCATCCAGAGCTACTGTCAGATTCACAAAACGGCAATGCTTGCTCCTATTTCTAGATCCTTGCATGTGTTCTTTCTTCTTCTTTCTTCCTCTTCTTTAATATCTTTCCTGACTCAGACACCTGCCACCACCAAGAGTGGGTAAGTGCCCTCCCATAAGTTCTCTTAGCCCCTTGGACTCACCTGCCTTTCTTCTTGTCTGCATCCTCCACTGGACCAAACTCTTTGAAGGTGGTGCCACGTAGTCTTCATCATTATATCCCAGGCTTCTGTCACAGTGTCCGGCACAATAAGCATTTACTGAAAGAATGAAGTGACCAACCAAGGGATCAAACTCAGGTCTTTCCAATTCCAAAGTCCATGCTCTGTTCACAATGTAACACTGACTACTGAAAATAAAACATTTTCTAAAAAGCCGTAAAAATCCAGCCTCCGCCTCAAAGACACCACAGAATTTTATTGTTATTGTCATCATCATCATTATCACATTTCTCACTTGCCCTCTAATAGATGACCCAAAAACATTTAAAATAACCAAAAGCTGGGCAGGAGGACAACAGAACCCAAAAACTAGCCAAACTGAATGACCAGTTTTTAGTCCCCAAGAAAAACTAAAAGGTGAATATAACTAAGGAAATATTTCAGAATTCAAGTAGGATGCTCTGGTATACCTAATTGTATCTCTAGCACTGACTGGCAGTTGCTTTTTATCTTTCCATTCGTGTTTAGTATTTATAGACCATGGCTCATGTTCTGTGATTTTTTTTTTTAATTAACTTCCAAATGAATTGCAATTGCTCAAAGGTAATTGTTCATTCAGATGAAATGTACACCTAACAACCAGAGCTTTCAGTCAAAGAAGGCCCCTCAGAGACGGCCGAGAAAATGTGATGCTCAACCTGTGTGGTGCTGTTAGAAAGAAAGGAAGTTTCTTGTCATCTGCTGGCAAGATGCCATTCTTCCACTTGTCCCACTCTGGACCCATGTGAGCGCAAACTGTCCATAGCACAGTTCTGGCCACCACAATGCAAAAATAATTGCCTTCACCAGGGACTACAGTCTAAGTTTTGGTTTTGGTTTTGGTTTTGGTTTGCTTTGTTTTGTTTAGCATTTTAATTTGGTCACATAAGCCACTCTTCTTTTTTCTTCCATACTTTCTTTCCCTACTCAACACTCAACCCACTTGTCTGTTTCAGCATATTTTTAATGAAAAGAAACCTTAACTATTGTAGTAACTTTAAATATGTTCACAAATGCTTTGAGACACCTCCTTTGAAAAGATGAAGCCTAATTCCCCTCCCTTTGAATGTGGGCTAAACTTAGTGACTCATTTCTGACCAATAAAATAAAATGAAAAGGATGGTATAGAACTGGAAACTAGATCATAAAAGGCACTGTGATCTCCTCTCCTCTCCTCTCCTCTCTCTCTCTTTCTTTTTCTCAATACTTGCTCTGGGAGAAGGCAGCTGCCATCCTACAAAGACACTCAAGGAACCCTAAGGAGAGAGCCACATAGCGAGGACCTGAAGCCTCGGCCTCAGTGCAAGTCTCAGATGACTACAGCCTCAGACTATTGACTGCAACCTTCTGAGAGATCTTGAGCCAACCATGTAAGGTGAGCTTGGAGGCAGATCTTCCAGCCTCAGTCAAGTCTCAGATGATTACATCTGAGACTTGAAAGCAACCTCATGAGAGACCTTGAGCCAGGACCATCCAAGTAAGCTGCTCCCAAATTTCTAATGCACAGATATAATAAATGATATAATCAATGTTTAATGTGGTAAACCACTAAGCTTGGGGGTAATTTATTGCACAAGAATAGATAACTAATTCAGTTACATTAAAGAAATATGTTAAGCCGGGCACGGTGGCTCACACCTGTAATCCTAGCACTCTGGGAGGCCGAGGCGGGTGGATTGTTTGAGCTCAGG
>NW_012148675.1:3169085-3169626 GCF_000956105.1 Propithecus coquereli | reverse complement strand
TTTTTTATTAAAAATATTCATAGTAACTTGGTTTTAAAATTCTTACAATATTCCTAGAGCTTACTGGTGATCACTGAAGTGTTACCAAAAATAATGGCAAAGAATTACATACCCAAGACCTGCAGTAGACACTATAAATGGAGACTTCTTCCCTTTTTTCTTGATGCGGGTAGAAGAAACAAGTGCTTGGGGAGACTGGGCCCCTCCCTAACCATAGGGGGTGAATCATGATTGGCCCAAGCCAAATATTTCCTGTTTCCGTGATTGGTTTAGGCTTGGGCTTATCTCACCATGTTGACCAATGACATGTAAGGAGAAACCTGTTAGGGGTCTCTAGAAATAGTTTCTCTCTGAAGAGAAAGAGATTTACAGAAGGAAAGATCCCTCTTCCGTCAAAATTGCCACCTGCATGTGATGGTTGGGACAAACTGGGAACTTTGCAAGCGCGAGGGAGAAAGTCAGAGAACAAACGCTAAAGATGGCGGAGGAGACAAATGGAAAGACTTGGGTCCTGGATGATGATGTTGAGCAACAGAATTAA
>NW_012148675.1:3161010-3167915 GCF_000956105.1 Propithecus coquereli | reverse complement strand
TTTAGAGACAGGGTCCAGCTCTGTTGCCCATGCTAGAGTGCAGTGGAGCGATCATAGCTCACTGCAGCCTTGAACTCCTTGGCTCAAGTGATCCTCCCACCTCGGCCTCTAGAGTAGCTGGGACTACAGGTGCACACCACCATGCCAGCTCATTTATTTTTCTAAATTTTTGTAGAGATGGAGTCTTGCTATGTTATATGTATATTTTTCATATAAGAACTTGAAAAGATGAGATGTTCAGCATTGGATCCTTGTACTGTATCTGGTCTTCTTGGTGTATGTTGAGTGGGGGAGGGGGTAAGAAGGAGAAGGTTCTCATTGTTCTATTTTAAAATAATAACCTGACAGCACAAATTACTGGCATAGCTTTCGCCACACTGGCACACATAGGCTATTTCTATTGATCCCTAAACTTGAAGAGTCCATGACCTCATCTGAAGTATGCTTTTTAATAATTCACTCTATTTAAGGGCCCATTAAAATGTCAGAACTGTCATAAGCCTTGTAAACACTTAGTTACCTCTAATGTCTTCAAAATAATAATGCATTATTGATGAACCCTTGGCTCACAATCACTTTGCTTCCATCTGACAAAGCCAAAACCCCACATACTTTCTCTGCAACCCAGAACATGTTCCTCCCACTTCCTTCAGGATGCTTTTTTCGTGGGCCTCCGGGTTCTTCCAAAGAGTTTTTTGGAATCTTCTCTTGCTTCAAGCCAAGAAGATTGACTTATGGGCTGACTTATTTCAAACAGGAATCTAGCACAATATGATTATAAAATTGCCTGGAAAGCAGATCACAGGAACTAGGACCTTGGGCCACCCAGAGAATACAAAAGTAAGAAGATGCTAGGCAGTCAGAAATCCACAGATAGCCGACACACTTGCTTCTTTGCACCCACAGGCTTTCTCCTACAGAAATTTCTGGGAGAGTTTAAACACGCAAACTTGATTTCAGGTGCCTTTTCAATGGAGCAGGAGTACAAGGAACAGCATTCGTTTGAGTATCAATCAAACCAATAAAACGAAAAAAATTCTCCAAAGTATGGGGCTTCTCCCTAAAAGTAGGATTGCCGAATAAAATACAGGATTCCTAGTTAAATTTGAATTTCAGATGAATGACAAATAATTTTTAGTAAAAATATATACCCAATATTGCATGGGATACACTTACACTAAAAAATTATTTGTCGTTTATCTGAAATTAAAACTAAACGTGCCCTCTTGTATTTTTATTTGCCACAAATCCAGCAACCCCTGTTAAAGTCCAAATTTGAATGCTTCACCTAACATTAAAAATGCCAGCGGTGGCAGCTTAGTGGTCCCCAATCCTGGCTACACATTATAATTACCCGTGGTTGCTTGGGCTCACCTTTTAGAGTAGCTAATTCAGTCTCTGGAGGGCTCTGCAGGGGGTCCTGATGGGCGTCCAGGATTCAGAACCACTATACTAGAGGATTGTAATGGCTCCCGTGTGACATCTCAGAGGGGCGCATGTGAGGCATATCAAGGGGTGTCTTAGGATCTAGTGGCAGGGAAATTACATGTATTTTTAAAAGCATATTCAACATTTTAATATAACTTTATATTTGAAAAATATGAAGTCGTTTTTTATATTGTAAACTACAAAAAAAAAATGAAGGATGACTGAGATATTCAAATCTGGACAGCTAAAAGAGATAATGAAACCCAGGGTCCAGGACCTGGGGCAAGTCCTAGATGGGGCAGAGGCCTTGGGAACAGGGAACAGGATAAGGAACCATGTACGAGGCAGACGGGATTAAATGGATTAAATAGATGTACAGTTCCCAGGTCAGAGGGTAGCACAGACTAGAGTCCAGGAATGCAGACAAGAGCTAGGACCTTTGGCCAAGAATCTAGACAGTCCCCAGCCAGGTGCTAGCCGATATACGAGTGATCCTGTAGTCCTGCTGATCGCAGGACTTGCGGGGGCATCCAGGGTTCACAGGTGACACAGATGTGAGCGTTCGGCTAGAGTGGGGAACAGAATTACAGAGAAGGGCAACTGGGAAATTCACTTCTCCGAGTGCATTCGAGCTGACCCACACCTGTGGTGATCTGAAATGAATTTGACACTTAGAAAGCACAGCTTTTAGTCCTATGTACTTTAAGAACGTTGGGTGACACTTATCAACCTCAAGTTCTATTCTAAAAGCAGGGAACATAAATTTCTTTGCAGGGATGTGTAGACAGTATTTTAAAGCATAAGATGTATGCCAGAGAAATGGAATGTGCTCTACAGGTGTCTTACTTGGAGACCATCCCTTGCCCTGTAACGAATCACTGCTGAGACATCCCCATGTCCCTCCATGTCACAGGCCACCCCCCCAAGGCTCTTTTGTGCTCTCGTTTGTGTAGGTGACTTGTTTATAGGAAAGTGGGGCCCCAGTGCCTGGCACTGCACCCTGCAAGGTGGATGCTCAGTGAATACTTGTTGTCTTAATTGGACTAAGAAATCTATACAGATGTTCCTCCTTCTAAAACACTTTTCGGTATCCCAGACACTGTATATTTTTATTTTTCTCTCCTACCTACGTTGGTTTAAGCCTTGTATTTACTAGCTGTGTGACCTTGGACAAGTGATTTAACTTCTCAAAGTCTCCGTGTACCCATCATACAAATTGGTAGTGTTAGTGGTATCTACTTTACAGGTTTGTTGTAAGGATTAAATCAGATTATAGATGAAAATCCTTAGCCCAGTACCTGACACACTATAAGCACTTAGAAAATAAGTGGTGTTATTAGAAAGATCGCCACTCAACTCAGCCACTGACCCCGCAGGTCCTTGACTCGGACTTACGCATTCCATGTCGCCCCTAATCCAAGTACCCACAGACAGGTTTTCACTGAGTGCTACAGCCCCGGAGCAGAGGCTGGGCATTCTAACGTCACCCGCCACCTCAGGATCCATGAAAAGGAGTCACAAATATCCCAAAGCTCTATTAACTACACAACAATAGAAGTTATCTCACATTTGCTAATCCCCCTCGTCTCCATTTTCTGTCCTAGGTCTATATTTTCCTAAGATTTCTATTCTCCTAAGAAAATAGCATCATGCTTTTATGATCTTTATGCAAAAAGCCTTAAACCATTCCAACCCATTTCCCAAAGGCATAAAAGTAAACCAAAAGCCATATGGCACTGGAATGAAAGTCAGCATATTGTTGTGTTGTATAATTCACCATTATTATAAATGATTTCTCAGTGATATTATGGTATTAACCCTCTCTAGTGTGCAATGATTCATTGCAGTTCTGAGTTTTCCTTTGAAGCCCAGCTGGCTGTCTTTCGAGTGGAGCTCAGCTGAATTTAGCCACACAAACGTTATATTGTCAGCACCATTCCCCAGCCCAGCCAGTTGCCTCATGGAAACTGCCTGTTTAGGATCATTCTGGCTCTTAGCACACAAAAAATGCAGCGACTCCATATCCACAAGATCCCATCTTAATTTATGGAGGAAATCAGTTCCATCCATCCTTAAAGACTTCTGACCTTGTCACTCAAATTATACTAGAAAATCTTAAGTCCAGTGCCCAGCTTCCTAATTTAATTTGCAAATTTGAGGGTAGTGTGAATGGAAGTCACAAGAGAGATTGTGGAATTTCCATCAATTAATGAGGAAGATGTCAATTTCTCTTCCTTTCAAGGAAGGAACTTAGTGTTTAACATATATGTCAACGTACATTAAAGAACTAAGTAAGAAACATTTATGTATATACAAGCGACATCACGTATGTACACACACAAATATGTATCTGTCATCTTGACAACCCCAATCTCACAGCTCCTTGGGCTCATCCTGCCTTTTAAAACTCAAGTGAAAGGCCGGGTGCGGTGGCTCACGCCTGTAATTCTAGCACTCTGGGAGGCCGAGGCGGGAGGATCGCTCGAGGTCAGGAGTTCGAGACCAGCCTGAGCAAGAATGAGACCCCGTCTCTACTAAAAATAGAAAGAAATTAGCTGGACAACTAAAAATATATAGAAAAAATTAGCCGGGCATGGTGGCGCGTGCCTGTAGTCCCAGCTACTTGGGAGGGCAGAAGGATCGCTTGAGCCCAGGAGTTTGGGGTTGCTGTGAGCTAGGCTGATGCCATGGCTCTAGCCCAGGCAACAGAGTGAGACTCTGTCTCAAAAAAAAATAAAAATAAAAAAAACAAAACTCAAGTGAAATGATTCAAACAATCATACACAGTTGAGAAAGAGACAAGCAGCCCCTGATATCCTGGAACCGGCCTGATACTATTAGCCAGGACTTGGTGTTCTTTTGCTGAACATGAATGACTTTATCAGCATCAGACAAGGCCACTCTGTAGCCATGACAGATCAAGACAAAACAAGACCACTCCACATGGGTGAACAGAGACAAAATGTGATCATCATCTAACCCACAAAATACCAGACGCCCCCTCTCCCAGCTGACATTGGTAACTGCTGCTTCTTTACTAATTAGAGCCTTGCTCTAGGCTGTCCTCCCTATAGATAAGGTGGTTAAGATATCCAGTCATAGAATTATCCCCGCTTTCTGACAGCATTCAATTAGAGCAAAGCTCACTTTTTTAAAACCTCCCCAAAACCACCCAACACAAGCCCAAATCCTGTAAGTCCTCTTGAACCCTCTGAGATGCCCCACAGTTCCCCACAGTGTGAGTTCTCCCTCACTATAGCTGGGACAACAGAGACCCAATCTGTTCAACTACGTATGTGTTCCTGGTCATCTTTGGCTACAGGACATTGACACCACAAAATATTAGAATGTACCCTTATTACCTTTTCGCATGTTATTTTCCCTGGCAGATGGGAGGGAAAGGGGTCTATCTTGCTTCTACACCCAGGTCCATCCTGCTTCATGGCCATTCCCCAGATCCCAAACAGCACTCTTTGTTCTACCTTAGGACTTCTGGGACCACTGTCTTTTGCCCTCTTTCTACAGAACACCAAACACAAGGCTTGGAGCAAAATAAGTACTCGCATGAGGATTTAGAAGTCATGAGTGCAGCATGGAGCACATAACTGAAAACTGACGATGATACAACCATGTGCCAAAGTTTCTCCAGGACACCCTCACACCTCCCTTCTACTGCCACCCTCCTCCCCACCCCATCCCTTAAGGAATGTCTCACTCTCTGGGTTCTCCTTGCTCCCCTACCTCCATGGTGCCAGCTTTGTTTATGTGTTTCTCCTTTTATCCATCTGTCCTCTGTCATCTGCACCCCCAAACTTCAGCCTCCAGCAACCTCTCTTATATTCCTCTCTTGCTTATTTGCAGAGCCCCCTAACCCTGGGCTCTCCTGCCTGCAGAAAAGGGGTGGGATAGTGGTAGTGGTGGTGGTAACTCTATTATGCAAATCATTTTTTCTTCTGAGTGCACCACCCTAAGCAGACCCTGTAGCAGTTGAGACAGAGCTGGGTGAGGAATAAGCAGAGGAAACACAATCTCTATAAAACCACCCCAAGTGGGTATTTAAGTTTTTAAAACAAAAGAAAAATGTTCCTACTGGATGGAATTCTACTCTAATTCTACTAGAATGATGGCTTTCAAATTTTCTTAATTGAGAACCTCAGTAAGAAATACTGGGGGTGGTGGTGCATGCCTGTAGTCCCTGCTACTCGGGAGGCTGAGGCAGGAGGATCGCTTGAGCCTGGGAGTCGGAGGCTGCAGTGAGCTATGAGCATGCCACTGTACTCCAGCCTGGGTGTAGAGAGAAACTCTGTCTCTAAAAAAGAAAAAAAAAATTTAATTTTAAAAAAACAAAGACAAGTTTACATTGCAACCCAGTATATATACACATACCAACATGATAGAAATGAGAAAGAAAGAGAGATCTTACCCTTACTAAAATTTTCTCTGATATTTTCTTTTATTATTCTAATTCATTTTTAATGAAAAAATTCTAGTTGGCTGCAACCTATTACATTGATTCATGACCCACTAACGGATTTCAAACCATAGTTTGAAGGTGCTTTCCTAAAGCAACCAGCATTTCAAGTGACAAATTTGAGCCAACCTGAGGATGGTCTCAAGGACCCCACCCTTGACCTGACAACACTTGTTCACACAAAATCCTGGACATGAAAGTTCTCGGCAGGCTTATGCCTCATAGCTGAAAAACAGAAAAAACTCCTGATGCCAGTCGATGAGCCAGTGGTTAACACATTGACTGCCATGTGAGCTGTATTTAGCTCAGTCTAGTTTTGAGCCTGGGGCTTTGTGCAGCAAAACCCTGCTGTTGGTTCATGAAAATCTTACTTGTTGATGTTCCTATTGTTACAATTAACATTGACAATTTAATTCTAAAAACATGGATTATATTGCATATAACTCACACACAGAAAACATAAAAATAACAAATTAGAAAGGATTTTTTTGTTTTAGTAAAACACCATGGCCCCAGGGAAAAATTTTTCTTTCTAGTGTGACAGTCAATGTGTTAAAGAAATAGTTGGGAGTGGTCATGCAAATGGAGAGAAGTGTTTGAAGGCACATACTGGAGAAAGAATGGAAAGACTCCAGGTGTTTAGAATGTAGGGAGATACAGAATGAGGAGTCTCTCCTAGAGTCCTAGGCAAACATTGTTACCATTTATTGAAACAATAAATCTGAGTCACAACCCACAGCCAAGTCAAGGGAGAAGCAGACCAAGATTTTAGGGTAAGATCGTTTATTTATTTATTTTTTTTAGAGGTCTCACTCTGTCACGAGGCTGGAGTACAGTGGCATCATCATAGCTCACTGCAGCCTCAAACTCCTGGGCTCAAGCAATCCAACCACCTCAGCCTTCTGAGTAGCTGGGACTATAGGCATGCACCACCATGCCATGGTGTGTCACTATATGGCCCAGGCTGGTCTCAAACTCTTGGGCTCAAGTGATCCTCCTGCCTCAG
>NW_012148675.1:3152549-3157520 GCF_000956105.1 Propithecus coquereli | reverse complement strand
CATACCATTTTCCCTAATCCTCTGTTCCCATAATTTCCCTTAGAACTGAAAGCATATCCCACTCTCTTCCCGAGAGGCACCTTCCTACTTTCAGACGCACATGCTCAAATAAGTGCACCAAGGAGATAAGCCTGTTTCATTACGTTCCTCCTCCACTGGCAGGAGAGGGTGGCTGAGAAAGGTTCTCCTCCATCGCATCCTGCAGAAATTCAGCCCAGGTGCCCTTAAATAAGGAAGGCGGATATCGAAAATGGGCAGAAAAGTATTGCATCCTTTGATCAAGAAGACACTTTGAATTACAACTGTCCAATATTAATTAGCTAGTAATTCAGGTGTTTCCTTGGATTTGGAACCTAAATACCTTTTTTTAATGGACACTGTCTTCTCTAGTTTTATTGGCATAATTATGCAATATGTGAACAAATCGTGATTGCTTGTCCTAGCAGTAAGAGTACAAAATTTCAATGGGGGAAGGGGAGAAACAAAACAGAGACCAACCTTCTAAATTTAACATAAATGGAACAGTCACGAAGGGAATTTTGATGATACAATAACTTTATTAGCTTGATGTGCTGACTGAGAGAAGATATAGCATGCATTTTTAAAAAGTGACTTTTAAGGAAGAATAATTTGTTCGCATAAAATATGATTGCTTACCCTCATAAATGTTTATGTGAATTTATTGCACTATAACCAAAGCCAACTGCATCAGCCACAGCAGGGAAACCGAATTCTGAATTGCAAAGCAAACCAAAGGTGTGACCGGGAGCACATCAGCATCCAACGCTGACTCGGAGAAATTGAGGCAGTTAAAATTGTGCTGATTTTTCAGGATGCAAGACTTGAATGAGACTGAATCCTTTAGAAACAGGGGGGAAAATACTACAACTCAGTCTGGGGCCCACCTTCCCAAAAAGAACAACACCTAGATGACATCAGTTGGCACCTTTCTCAGCTTCACCTGAATTTCCACCAGGTGTCCACACTAGAGTCTGTCAACTGGCAATTTGAGGCCGAATCCAGCTGCGGATGCCGTTTTTATAGGTTTGCATTTAAATACTGTTAGAAGAGTTTGAGCAAAGGTTAGACGGGCTGTGCTCCACCATTTCTGCTCTTCTTACAGTTCTACTTTCATTCATGTCCCTGCCCGTCTGCTGGGCCCTGGGACCCCTGACCCACACATTTGCCTTTCAAGGGCCCATGAAATACTACTCTCTTGCTATCACCAAGCTGAAAACTAGAAGCCCTTCAAAGACACGAACTCCGGGTGTCTCCATCATCGGCCAGAAGGAGAAGTGTGTGAAAAGGAGGAGGAAGAGACCTTGATCCTTGAGGAGGACTTCTACACTAATTTTCTCACTCAAGGCTGCACAAGGAACCACAGCAAACCAGAGGTAGAGGAGGCTCCAAGACCTCGTCTTCCCAGCTAGTGCCCAGCTCCTCCAGAGATTTAGCAAGCTACCTCTACTCCTAAGCAACTGGATGTTTTGTAAGCAATTAATGATGAAGGACACAAGAGATGACTAAGGAATGTCTTGGGGGACATGCAGAAGGACAGGCAAGGTTCTACGGAACAGACCAGGACATCTTGAAATCTTTCAACTGTGCAAAAAGAAACATTTTTTTTAGTGATGATTCTCCATAATCGGACCACTTACTTTCTTGGTATCATCAAGGAAAATCTCTTTAATATTGTGATTTTTGTTTTTAGATAAACAGGAAAGCACGGTTTCTGAGGTCACCTTATTACTCCCATTTAACCTTGTCATGCTAAAAACAATGTAAAAGAGAGACAGGAAAAGAGATGGAAATAAAACAGTAAAAATGTTGAACCTTACAATGTGCCAAGCACTGAGCTTGATGAGTCACAGGTGGTATGTCATAGACCCTCACAGGTCTTTATTTTAGAAATTAGGACATGGGACATAGTTAAGTAGCTCGGCCAAGGTCACAGAGCAAATAACAAGGTAGCTGGCCTCTACTTTGTCTTTTAGAACTGCTGAAAAATTACCATTTAGACTCACTGCTTCATTTTTTCAGATTGTATTGCATGGGTTAAGCTTTGATTTTTAAGGCTGAAATAAAAGCGCAACATATTTGCTGTGACATTTTCATTTACCTAGACAACTTCCATTTCCCCTTCACATACCTAGTTAAGGCCTTAGTGGTCCACAGTTCATTGAATAGGCACAATTTTTAAATCTGATTTGCAAAGCTATTCTTAAGAATGTGGTTTAGAAGACAGAAGGGGCAGATGTCAGTACTAATACCAAAGCAGCTGGGTGCAATGGCTCACACCTATAATCCCAGCACTTTGGGAGGCCGAAGCAGGAGGCTCACTTGAGGCCAGGAGTTCAAGACCAGCCTATGCAACATAGTGAAACCCTGTCTCTATCAAAAAAATAAAAATAAAATAAAACACCAATACATTGAGATAATTACTGGAAATGTAGGCTGAAAGAGGATTTTTCTGAACTCTAGTAATCACTGTTTCAGTTCTCTAATTTCCTTTGGCTATAAAGGGATTGAGCTTTAGTGAACAATTTCAGCCTCTCCTTATGGAGAACTCTTCATATCTTCATCTGGGGCTCTAGCAAACAGCTCAAATGTATGGGATGATAACTGTATTTCTGGATACCATGTTATGACTATGTCCACCACAGGAAATTGGTTTTGTCTTTTTAAAATACCATCATGAAAGTATCCTCACAGCAAGAAACCTGAGAGCGAGCAGAACACCTCATACAGTGTGTCAAGAGGAGAGTTAACAAACAAACAAAAAAAAAACCAGCAATATTTTATTTCCACATTATTTCCCTCAGCCCTCCTGTCATCCAGACCTTTCTGACCTTTTAAACCACAGGTAGCTTCTGGCAAAGCTTGAGACAGATGGCAATGTGAAGTTCCTGGCAACTGAGATAAACGCACACAACATCAAGCACCCACCTTACAATTTCAGAGGCTCATGACACCCTAGCTCTTACCCAAGGCCTCAGGAAGGGTCGCTTGCTAAAATAATTCTCTGGTTAACAAGAAATCTATGCAACATTTCATGCCTGGGTGTTTCAAAAGCCCCTCTGAGGGATCTGCACTATGCATTTTAATTTAGGTTTACACGTTTTGTTTTTTAATAGAATGAACTGTGCATAACAACACATTTCACAAAATGAAATGAAAAGCCCTTGATACACTTCGTCTACTGGAAGGTTTTAACTCTAAATCCAGAACAAATAAAGGAAAATAAACATAGCAGGACTCCAACTTGCCTCTTCCGACATTTGGTAATTTGTTTGGGCATAGATTTAGGGGAGATTTTTCAATACGGAAGAAGAAAGAGGAAATAGAAAGGCACAGGAATGTTCGTGATATGCTAAGGAATCTTTCATCTCTTCTGGAATCAATGACATTTTATTGAAAATCACAGTGTGTAAGATGCCGTGTGGAATCCTTCTCAGTCATTTTGCCACGTTTGCTGGAAATCAATCCTTTTGCAGTCAGCTCAGATTTCAAATAACCTTTGAGAGGCATGCAGCATGTCAATGTGTATTTGAGATCCATTCGAAAACACAATAGGAGGGTTAATTTGGGGACCATGGGCATTTTATATTTGTTCATGTTCAAATACACGAGGTTTTATAGAGATCAAGGTTGGTTAACACAAATTTTCTAACAGAAGCTCTGCCCAGGAGCTGTCAGTGGCCTTAAGGAACGTCCTGTTCATCCCAACCTCTAACCTGGAGCACATAGATGACTTGCCTACAATTACACAATATGGGGAAGAGCTGCCTTGTCATCAGAGGGCCAAGTTCCATGTTTGGCATCTGATTCTCAGACGTCATCAGCAGGACTTGAAGGCACCGGTGTCCCCTGGCAAACTGACCCATTTCTCCAAGGACATTGATGTGTTTACACTAGTAGATTTGGGCAAATGACACTTCTTTTGAAAACCTTTTGCAATTAGACTAGTTATAAACACAATCTGCTTCATTCCACAAGCTGGACAACTTATGAAAATCTGGAATTCTCCTCTCATTTTTTTTTTCTTTGTGACGTTCATAAAAATCCTTTTTCTGATCCCATGAGATCATCTGCAATAGAAAAATAATCATACTATTTCTCTATATTTCATTAGCCTAAAAGTTAGAGACTGCAAATGAGGCAGAAAAGACTCTTTTCCTTCTTTCTGTTTTCTAAATCCTATTCATTCTCTAAGACCGAACCCTAAAGAATCTTCACAAGGTCTTCTCCAACCACCCACCCCACACCCTGACTTACCAAGGATGTTAACTTCAGTATCATGTATTATTCAGGTCTCTTCCTAACTGGTTTCTCTAAAATCTGAGAGTTAAAACAAAGAATAAATATGGAGATCAAAATAGTGACTTTATCACTAAGTGGGTTTTCTAAGACCAACCTCTAATCTATTTATTTAGGCAGACTTGCCACCAGTCTCAGGCGGCCCTGGACCAGGGCAAGAAGCAGATGCACACTCAAGTGAAACACACCTTGGAAGAGAAGCATGGAGGGAGCCCATGCTCTGTGTGGACAAGCTAGCTCCCAAGAGGAGGAAGCAGAGTGGAACTGTCCTGAGAATGTTTATCAATCACATGGGTCACCTGCCCTCCCCATGAGGGTAGAGTAAATAAAGTGGAGAGAGAAGCCTGATGTATGCCCAGTAGAATTCCTCCTCCAAAAAGCCAGAAGTGAGGAAAATGTTCTCCCCTAACACACAGTTTTGCATTAAATTTCTTTATGCCTGTGAATTCTGCCCTTTTATCAGGATTTTTAAGCTTCTCCAGAACAGGAACTATGTCTTAAATGGCTGTGTCCCTCATTGAAGCAAATACAATGATGAGTATTTAATAAATATTTGTTTTTTAAAGGATTGATAATAAGAGCAGGGGTTGTACAAAGTTAACTGTTCACATTTGTAAAAAAAAAAAAAAACAAAAAACGTATTTTTTTAAAAAA
>NW_012148675.1:3145665-3151740 GCF_000956105.1 Propithecus coquereli | reverse complement strand
CTCAAATTCCTCCAAACTAGTTGATGAAAATCTTGCGGCTATACTATAATCAGAAAAAACAAAACCCTACACCCTGAAGAAGTGCCCTACCCACACACCAAGCAAATTGTGGGTGTAAAATTCTTGAGTGTTTACGCACCATCTGCCAAGATATTAAAAATGCAGTTCCAGACATAAAGGGAAGCATAATAAATTAAAGAAATTTCTAAACTGGAATGTCCTGAAGTTCAAGCTCTAAAAATTCCCTTAAGTAGGAACTGATGAGATGAAGCATTCTCACTGAACAGAAATAGATTGCAAGAGCAATAGTGAAACTATTACCTATATATTGGTTGGTATTCACCCCTAAGAAGAAGTAATTTTTACATATTACTGGAAGAAAAAGGAAAAAAAAATCCTCCTCAGTTGCTACATCCTATAGACAAGTTAAAACTTCCCCACTATGACCACTGTAATTCTAAGTTGTCCTTAGTAAGGTGAATCCATCTTTCCAAAAATATGCAGGTTCTGGGCCCATAATATTTTTAAATTTTTATTGATATATATTTGTACATATTTATGGGGTACATATGATACTTTGATACATGAATACAACGTGTAACGGTCAGATCAGGGCATTTAAGATATCCATCACCTTGGACATTTTTCATTTCTTTGTGTTGGGAACATTTCACATCTCTTCTAGCTATTTTGAAATATATAATATGTTGTTGTTAATTATTGTCACCCAATAGTGCAGCCAAACATTAGAACTTATTCCTTTTACCTAACTGTTTGTTTGTACTCATTAACTTACTTCATCTCCTTCTCACGCCCTTCTCAGCCTCTGGTAACTATCATTCTACTCTCTACCTCCATGAGATCAACTTTTTAAGCTCTAACACATGAGTGAGAACATGTGATATTTGTCTTTCTGTGTCTGGTTTATTTCACTTATCAGAATGACCTCCAGTTCTATCCATGTTGCTGCAAATGATAGAATTTCATTCTTTTTACAGATGAATAGTATTCCATTGTGTATATATCCCATGTTTTCTCTATCCATTCATCCCCTGATGGACACTTAGGTTGATTCCTTATCTTGGCTATTGTGAATAGTGCTGCAATAAACATGGAGGTGCAGGTATCTCTTTAATATACTGATTTTCTTTCCATTGGATAAATGCCTAGTAGTGAGATTGCTGAATCATATGGGAGTTTTATTTTTAGTTTTTTGAGAAACCTACATATTGTTGTCCGTAATGACTATACTAATTTACATTCCCACCAACAGTGTATAGAAGTTCCCTTTTATCTTCATCCTTACCAACATTTGTTATTTTTGTCTTTTCCATAATAGTCATTCTAATTGCATTAAGATGATATTTCATTGTGATTTTGATTAATTTTTCCCTGATGATTAATGATGTTGAACATTTTTTCATATATCTATTTGCCACTTGTATGTCTTCTTTTGAGAAATGTCTATTCAGATCTTTTGCCTACTTTTTAATGGGATTATTTGGATTTTTTGCTGTTGAGTTGTTTGAATTCCTTGTATATTCTGAACATTAGTCCCTTGTTGGAACAATAGTTTGCAAATATTTTCTCCCATTCTACAGATTGTCTCTTCACTCTCTTTATTGTTTCCTTTGATGTGCCGAAGCTTTTTGGATTAATAGTTCCATCTGTCTATTTTTGTTGTTGTTGCCTGTGCTTTTGAAGTCTTAGCCATAAAATCTTTTCCTAGACCAATGTCCTGAAGCATTTCCCCTATATTTCCTTCTAGTATTTTTATACTTTCAGTCTTACATTTAACTCTTTAATCCATTTTGAGTTGATTTTTGTATATGGTGAAAGATTGGAGACTAGTTTCCTTCTGCATATGGATATCCAGTTTTTCCCATTTATTGTAGAGGGTGTCCTTTCCCCAATGTATGGTCTTGTGGGCCCATAATTTTTGTGTATAAAGTTAGCCAGTGTCCTAGAAAGTAGAGTCCCAGACTCCTTAGATTGAAGAAATCCATTTTCAAAAGGTGCCTACCTGAGGTCCCTAACTGCATCCAATCCAGTTAATTATCAGATCCAATTTAATCCTGGATCCGGTCCAGTAAAACTTCCTCAAACGAACTTAGAGAGTTCAAAACATAAATTTGTGGAGCTGGAGTTCAAGAGATAACTCCCCCATAACGCCAGTTGCTATGAGAGATCAATGGGCACAATGGGTCTTGGTGGGTACCCTCACTTGTCACTTGGTATTCCTAGGGGTCACTGGAGATCTACTTCAAATCCCACTTCTGACCCTAATCTGTTAAAAAAAAAAATCTTTAGACAAAATTAATTTATCAGACTTTCTCTGAGCAAAGAAATGATTCATAAATTGGGCAGCATCCTGAACCAGTAAAGGTTCAAAGAGCTCCACCCCGTATTTGTAAATAGAAAAAGGATGTGCCACATAGAAATTGCTTAATTGATTATAGCTCAGCGTTTGCCTTATTTGGACACGTTTTGGCAGTTTGCAGCCAAACTGAAAGCTGAAAGCTTGGCTGCAATGATTAGCTGAGACTTGGCTACTTGTTACAAGAATATACTCTCAAGCTAGGTTGCAGTTTGCTTACACATTATTTTAGGTTACAGTACACCATGTATGGAGGCAGCTTTAGGCCAAATTTAATTTAATTTAATGGTTATAAGTGCTTTATTCCTCTAAACAAGCCTATCAGGTGATACTCTCATTATCCCTATTTTACAAATAAGGACATTGGGCACAGAGAGACTAAGTAACTTGTCCAAGTTCACGGCCCATAAGTAATTTGAGTGCAAATGGTTCATGTTCTTCGGTCTATGCTGCTCCCATAAGTGTAAATAGCCTAATAACCCTCTTTGGTCATGATCATCATAAACAGGCCCTAGTTACCTCTCATCACAACTACTGTAAAATGTTTGTATATATATTGTCAAGAAGGGATTAACATTCATGTTGTAAGTATATGCAATATATTAGAATGTATTAGAGCTCCTTCTCCAAGTAACTTAGACATAAAGGTGAAGGACAGTAGTTCTCAAACTGTAACAAGTATCAGAATAACCTAGAAGACTTGGTAAAACTCAAATTAAGGGCCCCACTCACACAGTTTCTGATTTGGTGGGTCTAGGGTTGGGCCCATGAATTTGTATTTTGAACATGCTCCTGGGTGATGCTGCTGCTGTTGCTGCTGCTGCTGAAGGGGGCCATACTTTGAGAACTGCTGGTCTGCAGGGTACAACAGGAGCATCTGGAGGGCATGTCCTTGCCGGTAGCCTTACAAGGCAATCACCCACGTTGCCAACAAATTCGATGTGTTCATTTGCAACTGTTTTCACTGATGAGCATCACTTACGCTTCTCACTCCAAGTCTTGTCCTGCCGACCAGAGCACGAATCTCTCTGCCTTTGATCAGCTCTCTCAGGTTTGGGGTCTTGAAGATCCCTCCAGATGTTGACTATAATCTTTACCCTTTCTCTGCATTTTAGGGCTCACATCTGTAAAGCCAAGAAAACCAACGTCTTTGATAATTTATTCCTACAATCTAAGAATCAAGCCATTGCAGATAAGAATGGCTGCACACTGAGAGTTAAACTACAGTTAGAAATGAAAAGTAGTTCAGCATAGACATATACAGTCACCTTATAAAGAAAAATGGCTCCTAGACCTACAAGTCTTGACTTTCATCAGATTGACACCTAAAACACAATCAGCCAGAAAGAAGGCAAAATTAGTCTTCAAAACATAAGAGAGAGGGGATTTCTAGGAGCCAACAGTGTCAGGCCCCTTTGAGCAGGATCCAAGATCAGTGAAGCACTTTGTCAGCTCGGATACAAATTTACCTGATGTGGTTGTCTCTTTTCTGCAAATGTATGCACCAGGGCATGCCAGCAGAGCCTAATGACATAAAATATTTGGATTATATTATTAAATCCCTTAGCCTTGATTGCATAATCACCAAGCAGCCTTCTGATAATTTGGTTTCTCATGCACGAAACACATCTCTAGGGAGAGTATGCTCAGTCAGGCCAACCAGTAATGTCTGGTCCCATGGAAATTATATTTCTCACAGTAAGTTGGCATCCTGGCTTCATATATCAGCCTGTTGTTCATGTGAGGAATCTCCCCTAGTCCAGTTTAACTCAGGAATACCAACGAGATCTCATTTCTAATTTTGGAGCTCAAAGAGCCAGACTCTGATTCCCCAAGGCTTGTGCCACCTTACGAAGCCTCCTAATGACTGGTCAGCCACTGTGCAGCACCCTGGGAGGATGAGCCTGACAAGGTAACTAAGACACTTGGTGGCTGAGCAACAGGATCACACAAGTGAAGCATGAAAATGACAGACTTTGGAGTTGGACAAACTTGTGGTTAAATCCTGGCTCTGCAACTTATTGGCCTTGTTGTTTAACCTCTGATTGAATTTTCTCATTTACAACATGGAGAAAATATCTCTGTTATAAACCAGGGGTTCTAAAAGTGTGGACCATAGACCAGCAGCATTGAAATTTCTGGGAACTCAATGGAAATGCAAATTCTCAAACTCCACCCCAGATCTACCGAATCAGATGCTCTGGGGTTGGGCCCTGCAATCTGTGCTTTAACAAGTCCTCTGCGTGCTCAATAAAGCTTGAGAAGCACTGATATTGATGAAGATTAGAAATCATGTGTATAAAATATCTAGTACAGTGTCTGGCACAAAAGCAGATACTCAAGATATTTTTGTGGCTGTTATTATTACCACCACAGGAAATTTGGAGAATAAAGACTTCTCGGGGCCAGGCACGGTGACTCATGCCTGTAATCCTAGTACTCTGGGAGGCCAAGGCAGATGGATCGCTCAAGGTCAGGAGTTCGAGACCAGCCTGAACAAGAGCGAGACCCCTGTCTCTACTAAAAATAGAAATAAAGTATCTGGACAACTAAAAATACATGTAGAAAAAATTAGCCGGGCATGGTGGCACATGCCTGTAGTCCCAGCTACTTGGGAGGCTGAGGCAGAAGGATTGCTTGAGCCCAGGAGTTTGAGGTTGCTGTGAGCTAGGCTGACGCCATGGCACTCTAGCCTGGGCAACAGAGCAAGATTCTGTCTCAAAAAAAAAGACTTCTTGGGCCGATTGCAGTGGTTCACACCTGTTATCCTAGCACCTTGGGAGGCTGAGGCAGGAGAATCGCTTGAGGCCTGGAGTTTGAGACCAGCCTGAGCAAGAGCAAGACACTGTCTCTACAGAAAATAGAAAAATTAGCCAGGCATGGTGGTACAAGCCTTTAATCCCAGCTACTCGGGAGGCTAAGGCAGGAAGCTCGCATGAGCCCAGGATTTGGAGGTTGCAGGGAGCTATGACACCACTACACTCTAGCCTGGGGCAACAAAGCGAGACCCTGTCTCAAAAAAAAGAATTCTCCCACAATCTCACCACCATAGTAGCTATTAATTTCATTTCTTAGTTGGCCAAGGACACATATTTTAAACACATAGTCAATATTCTTGTATTTGTTCCATTTGTGTAGATTTTCCTTCTTTACTTAACAGCAGAGATACTTTTTTGTGTGCTATATAGTTTTCAAATTTCAATGGTTGCCTAATATTAATATATTCCTTCAAGTTGACATGCTATAATTTTTGCAATTGTTTCCTTAGTTGTACCATTTATGCTGCTCCTAAGTTTTCAAGAGACATTCTTGGTCTTATTCCTTTCCTTGGAACATTTCAAACTCTTAAATGGAACATTGTTATGAATATTATGTCACAGAGAATGAATTTGTGTGTGTTCTTATGTATGGTCTAGAAACAAACTAGTATGCCAATATTTGTACTGGACTGTCCCCAACTAGAAATGGTATTTTACTAGGCTGAAAAATACTTCCTACTGCTAGAAATTTTTAATATTACTATGCTTCAATATTTACACTTACAAATGTGATGTGACTACATAAACTATTATTTGACTATAGAAATTCACAATTCTTCTTCTCTGTAAACCCATATAAATAGATGACTTTTTTTTAAATCTGAAAAGTTACCATTCTAAATTTGTTGGAAACTGGTGGATTTCTGTGCCCTTTTATAT
>NW_012148675.1:3131125-3144602 GCF_000956105.1 Propithecus coquereli | reverse complement strand
GTTAACTTTGGAAAAAGAAGAACAAAAGAAAGAGGACTCATTCCAACAGATATTAACAAATATCACCAAGCCTTAGCATTAAAAAATAATATGTATGAAAAATAGTATAGTATTCACAGAAGAACAGATATATAGATAAAATGAATAGAATAGAGCTCAAAGATGCACGTACACACATGCATACACACAATCCTAGGTCCAGGATTGAAGAAATTATTTAGCAGATTTTGTTTATAGACTTCAACTGTTACCACTCTGTCCAAGCCACCATCTCCCACTTTGATTCCTACAAAAGCCTACTAATTGGTCTTCCTGTTTTTTCTTGCTTCCAGTCAGCCTATTTAACAGTAGTCCTGTTAAAATAGTCAAATTATGCTTGTGTTTTTAAAATATAAACAACATAGATTAAGATACAAAAAACGTTTTCTAGTTCAACCAAATTAGGCAGAGAATAATAGCTAATAATTTTCGCACACTTTCCATTATTAGGCACTATTCGACTTACACATATTAATCATTTGGTCTCCACAACAAATCTAGGAAATAGGAACTATTATTCTCCCCATCTTAAAGAGGTGCAGAGGTAAAGTGATTTACTCCAGGTCACAAGTTACTTAACCTCTCTTTGTAGAGCCAGAGTTGGGATGCAAACCCCGGAATTCTGGCTCTGGAATATTTGGGCAAGGTTTGCAGCACAAAAAGATTTCTTTACTAGACTTTTAGATCCTCCATGGGGTTTTAATTAATTAGAACATTAAGTCATGATGTTCATAATTGATTTTATAGCTATTATTCAATTTTATGGTAGGAGGGAATTATTACAAAATTTATTACAAAAATCCAGCATGTTGCCTGACTCTGTCCCTGCTTTCTGATATCTGCCGTCTTTCTACCACACTGCTTTTTACATTAACCTCCTCTGCAGCATGCATGAGGGACATTTCCTTGGTTCCCTGGTTCCTTGATCTCTCCCATGAGAAATCAGACTAACAGGGAAGCCTGCATGTTCCAAGGCTGTCCCTACACCTGGCTGCAATGTAGCAGCATAGGTATGGAGGTGGGACAAGACACATCACTCGGTTTTGCTACAGCAAAGACAGGCTTGAAAGGTAGGCTAGGGCAAGGCAGCAGAACTGACCTGGGCTAAGGGGATTCAGTTTGCAGGCCTCAGCTTGCAGTTATCTTGCAGTAACCTGAAAGCCATTAACAAAAGCTTTAAAGCAAAGCCAGGCACAGTGGCTCACGCCTGTAATCCTACCACTTTGGGAGGTGGAGGCAGGAGGATTGCTTGAACCCAGGAGTTCAGGGTTACAATGAGCTATGATCAGGGCACTGCACTCCAGCCTGGGTGACAGAGTGAGACCCTGTCTCAAAAATATAAATCAATTAATTAATTAATAAAACTTTAAAGCAGTAAGAGTAATGCAATGTGCAAGATGGACTGCTGTGTGTGTGTGTGTGTGTGTGTGTGTGTGAGAGAGAGAGAGAGAGAGAGAGAGAGAGAGAGAGAACATTGAATATGTCAAGACCCTCCTCTGTGTTGAACAAACTATGCGTTTAGAAGGCCCTGCCTGAAACACCTCAATTATCTAAATTACCAAAAAAGTCAGGGACATTAAACCCAGCCTTAAAAACAAATATTGACCTGTGTGACCAGGACCTAAGGGAAAGATTTAATTAAAGCGTAAACAAGAAAAATTGAATGCATCATTCACCTTGCAGGTCAAGGTTTTGGGGAGTCTGATAGGCAGGAAGGAAACTGATAATATATTTGCTATTGACAACTGACATTACTTCACTTTAAATTTAACAAGCGTGTAGAAAGAGCCGTCTAGAATTATCATTAATTCTAACATTAATTGACTGTTCAGTACATGTGCAGACACTGGGCTATCTGCTTGACCTGCATTATCTCATTTGATCCTGTCATAATCGTATGGAATAAGGAATTACTATTTTCATTTTATAGTTGGGGAAACTGAGACTCAGAGGGTTGAAGATACTTGCTCATGCTTGTCAGAGGAGAAAAGGGATTTAAAATCAAGGCCAGCTTCAAAACATGATTTTTTAAAAAGTTGTCTTTTAGATATCTCAGGAATGGAAAAACTAATATTGCACATACTCACTTATAAGTGGGAGCTAAACGATGGGTGTACATGGTTACACAGAGCGGTATAATGGACAACAGAGCTGGAGTAGGGTAGGGTAAGAGATCAAAAATTGCCTGTCAAGCACAATGTACACTATTTGGCTGATGGGAACACTAAAAGCCCTGACTTCACCAGTACACAATTCGTTCATGTATCAAAAAACCAATTGTACCCCCTAAATCTATTGAAATAAAAAACTTTCTTTTAGTAATGAAAGATTTCGCTCACTTGAAAAAATAGGTACAAGAGCTAATAGAGCGATCAAAGATAACAGAGTGAACGTGACCCCACTACCCAGCTTCAGGATAAAACATTGCAAACACAGTTGAGGTCCCCCATGTTCACCCCACTCCCTCCCTCCCAGAGGTAACCATAAACCCGAAGTTGATGTTCATTACTCCCAAGCATACCTCTGGATTTTTACTGCGTATGTGTGTACATTTAAACAATGCATTATATTGTTTTCCCTGCGTATTTTTGTTTTCATTTGTTTGTTTTTAGAGACTGGATTCACCACATTGCCCAGGCTGATCTCGAACTCGTGGGCTCAAGCGATCTTCCCGGCTCAGCCTCCCAAATAGCTGGGACTACAGGCCTGTGCCACAGCACCCGGATTTTCCTGCTTATTTAAACTTTAAATAAATGGTATACTGTAAGTATCCTTTTACACTTTACTTTTTCACTCATCATTATGATGAGTGAGTGAAATTTATCACGTTGGTGACTTTACCTGCACTTTATATTCTCTGCTATATAACATTCCACTTCAAGAATATACCGTGATTTATTATTCATTCTTCTGTTGATGGATATTTAAACACCTTTGGTCTTTTCATTATTACAGGTAATGCTGCAGTGAACATACTTGTACGTTTCTGCTTGTCCAGAGTATACAACTAGAAGTAGAATTGTTGGGTCGTAGCACACACACATCTTCAAATTTACTAGATGCTGTGGAATCACTCCAAAGTGCTTGTTCTAATTGCCACTACCATCAGCAGTACGTGGCAGGATCTGCTGCCCACATCCATTCCAGCGCTTGGTTTTGTCAGACCTTTTAATGTTTGTCAACCCTAAAAATATCAAATGGCATCCGGTTGCTGTTTTTATTTAAATTTTTCCTAATTACTCGTGAGGTTGAGCTGCTTTTCATATGTTTATTCAACTACTCAGATTTCCTCTTTTGTGATTTATTTGTTCATTGTCTCGAACCAAGAAGATAAGAATGCACAACTCCTCCTCAGGACAAAAAATCGGACCTCAGGACTCAGCATTAAAGATGCTCACTAACTAGTAGCGCAGACAGACCAAGACAGACATTAGCCACTCTGTGGGGTGAGTGCTATGGAAGCCCATAAGTAGGACAGAGTTAGAGGAAAGGGAAGGCTTGCTGGAGAAGAGGGCCCTTAAATTTAAGTTTAAGAATTTATGGTGTCCAGGCACAGAAGTGGGGAAGAGCATTAAAGTGAGGAAACTACGTGCAAAGCCATGGAAGTAGGGGGAGAACGCGATTTGTCCAGGAATGTACCAACTAGCCCAAATCAATTGGAACAGAGGCTGCCTGAGGCAGACACGCGACTAAGAAGGGAAAGGAGCAGCCAGCCCTTGAAGGCCTTGTATTCTGCGCTAAGAAATGTATCATTTTGGAGTCAGAGGGAGGCATTTAAGAATTGCGAGCAAGGGAGTGTCAAGGTCATATCTGCACTCCAGGGCTGAGATGGGGTGCAAGGGTGAAGAGGGATAAGCTGAAATAGAGGCATTTCATTCTCTATACATCTCATTCTTCCTCAGCAACGAGAACAGCTAGAAGCTATTGCAACACTGATGAGAGTCTCTAAGGCAGTGGCAGAAAGGCCAGAAGGAGGAATTGAATTTAGGAGAGACCTGGGCCAGGAAATCCACAGAACTTGACAGTCTGTTTGAAGGATATCGTTGAGATGAATATCAAAATATCAGCTTTATTACTGATAAAGCCCGTGCGGAAGGATATGTCTTAGGCTTGCACCACGTGGGCTTACAAACACCAGACATGAGAAAGGAGCACATACCCACCCAGGCACTGGCAGCCCTGGGCACCTGGAAGGCACCCTCTCAGCCCAGGGGGACTGCCAAGGACTCTGCAAAGCGTTGCAGGCAGATAGGTCACAAAAGAGGGGCAGAGGAACATGAGCCGCCCATGCTTCGTTCCTTCAGCAAAACCTCTCAACCAGATGAATCATTCCTCTTCCTCCAGGGAGGAATGAGTGTGTGTTTGGAGGGGAAAGGGGAAACCAAGACAAAGGAGCATCTAATGAGGCTCCCTCCAAATGGAAATTTCAAGAAGGAAGGATCTCCCATCCCCCAACTAACAATAATAACAACGTCTCATTCTGGACAGCGACTATGGCATAGTAGAGCAGCCAGAGCTGGGTTCCAGGCCTGCTCCATCACCTCACAATTGTGTGACTTCAGATAGATGATTTATAATACTACAGCTAATTTTTATGGACGAATTACTGTGTACCTCTGTGCTAAATGCTTTCCATACCCAAACTCACTTAGTCTTCCTATCAGCTCCCTGAGGAAAATACCGCAAGTTTCCCCATCTTACAGATAAGTAAACTGAAGAGTTTAAGCTACTTCTCAAGGTCACCTATCAAGTAAGTGGCAGAGCCAAAGCTGGAACCCTAGACTGTCTGACTCCAGAGCTTTTGTTTTTAACCAAGACATGTCTCAACACATATGAGGCTGGGGCCAGTGCCTGGCACATTGCAAACACTCCATTTTTATTGCTATTGCTATTCTATAACAGTCATATCTTCACAGAAGAAAGGGTAGAGTCCTGAGGCAGAGGTTAGAAGTGTTGGGTAAGTGCCAAGAGAGGCAACGTAATTCAAACCAATCACTTTGGAAGACAGCGTGCCATCTGCTCTGAATGGTAAAGGAAACATGCTTGTAGGTTCTGCTGTTAGCGAAGGTTATATTCATCTATAAAGGAATAAACACAGTACATCTGGGAAACAGGAAGGAAAATGGCTTGGCTGGCATAGAATATTCTCACCAGGATATGGTGGGTGAGAGAAGTGTTTTAAGTGCAGCTGGGCACCATGGCCCACACCTGTAATCCAAGCGCCTTAGGAGGCCAAGGCAGGAGGATCACTTGAGGCCAGGAGTTCAAGATTAGCCTGGGCAACACAGCGAAACCCTTTCTCTACAAAAAATAAAAAAATTAGCCAGACATGGTGGCATGCACCTGTCCCAGCTACTCAGGAGGCTGAGGTGGGAGGATTGCTTGAGCCCAGGAGTTTGAGGTTGCTGTGAGCTATGATGATGCCACTGCACTCTAGCCCAGGCAGCAGAGAGAAAGACACTGTATCCAAAAAAATAAAATAAAATTTAAATTAAAAATCAAAATTAGTGGCACAAAAATCTATGATGAACAAAATACCAACATTTTAAATAAAGACAGGCCATGTTGCTTGCTCACCACCCCGTGTTATTTTGCAATGAGAACAATCAGTTCCAATCAGCCCAGGGTTTCCAGACATGGGACCATTGTGTCCTCCTGGTACCACTCTCATAGGTTTATGAGGGTTGACAATGGTGTCAGGATAGATTGGGCAATGAGTGGCTTTATATGTAGTTACAGTTTGGTGGTTTGGGGTTTTTTTTTTGGTAGGGCTTTTATTAACTTTTCCCACCTGTTTCAAAATATGGGAGGATATTCTGATCAGTGTATCTAGGGTACACATTGCTTTTTTGTTTCAGGTTCCAGTGTGGCTTGGAAAGCACCTCTGAGAAGGAAGTACCACGTCTGCCTGTGTGAAGGTCACCCTGTTAAGCACAGACGATGGAGGCAGCAGGACACAGTGGGTGAGGACGTAGAGTCCATCAGACCTGGGCAGAGTCCCAACTCCTCAACCACCCACAATGCGACTGTAGACAAGTAAGTTATCCTCTCTCAGGCCCCGTGTTGTCCCTGGGAGCACTCGTGCAACGACAGGATCCTTGTGCGGATTAGATGAGATACTGATGGTCAAGCACTTGGCATATACTAAGTGACCAATAAATGTTAGTTCTTGTTATTCTTCTGTGTATTGTATTAAACATAATAACCATGATGGGAAAATAAATCGATTGTATTTAGATGATATATCTCCTAATCTAGTAATTTTCCCACTTAACTGATGATGCTGTTTGAGGGGCATACTTTCAGCATGTCAAAAAATTTGTTTGATAGTAACAAATAGTACTTGTGCTTATTCTTTCTCTTACAGGGATTATTATTGGTCTTTTCAAAGTCTATTTTGATAAACTAAGCAACCCAATCAAAGATTGTAAGTTAGCACACACTGAGCAAAGAAGCATTCAACATATACACAAACTGCTTTATTACCTAACAAAAATGTCCGTTCACTGTATACCTACTGTGAACTGTGTAAACTGCTTATCAAACTCCAGCCTCGCACCTACCCAACAAAGTTTTATAACTGACAGAAGGAAGCTCAGAGAGGTAAATAATTTACCCAGTATAATACAGCTAATAAATGGCGGAATAGACATTTGATGGTTGCCTTGCATTGGCATGTTCATGGATTAGGAATACCTCTTCTCTTACATAATCCTCTTTTTCTCAGGGATTACTGTCAAATAAAGATGAAAACAATTATGTGGTCATGGTTTTCAGAGATCTGAGTGCATTTGTCATACTCTATTTCTCCTCTGGTGGAATTTTCTAATTACTTCTCAGGATTGAGCCTCTGAATAAAAGCAATTGAAAAATTGCTAAGGGAAGTTAAGCACAACTTCTTTGGTCTTCATCAAATAGGTATCAAGGTAACAGAGGTCACACCTTTTCAACAAGTCCTAAGAAACTCAGGGCTGCTCTTGGAAGCCCAACAGGAAGAAAAGTAGCTGGGAAAAACCTCTTATAATTGTCTCAAAACTACGAAGGAGGCTAGGGAACACATGCAAATGAAAATATGCGAATAAATTCGGTCTTTAAATTTCTTTGTGAGCCAAGAGGTTTGAGTTGCGGGGGTGGGTTGAGAGCCCAGATGTCGTCTCATTCTTTTTCTGCCACTCAATCTCCTCGGAGCTTTTCTTTTTTCTTTCTAATGTTGTAACACTGATGATATTGTGTGAGATCAGCCTGGGATTGAAGACAGAAATGCAGATGCAGTTACAGAAGCATGAACAGCTGAAGCATGAAACTAATACGATCAAGAAAAGTAATAGAAAAATCCTAGAGGCTAGTTTAAAGAAAAAAAAAGAAAAACACAATGCTGAATCCGAGTCTCTCCTGCTGAGTAAATGAGCTGGAAGGACTGTTATGGGAAAGAAAGTGATAATTATTCACAATGTTGGGTAGGACTCCGGTTAGCCGTGGGTAGTGTACATGTCCTTCAAGGCATTAGGCCAGAGCAAGGAGAGGGTGTGCAGCTTTGCTGTGATATTCTTTGTTTTGTGACCCACAATCTCTGTGGCTTAGTCGGGAGGGATTTCTAGGACCTAGTTCCAAGTCTGAGATGAGATTTGGAACAGAATTCCTGCCGCCTTCTGAAATGCTACAAGCTCAGCCGGAAACCCTGAGCCTCCAAGACTGCACGACATTATGCTTTCTGGGAGTCACGTCCTCAGCACCTCCGAGGCTGCTGGCCAAGGTTGTTCACAGAGAAGGAAGGCATCCTCACAGGGGCTGAGAGGAGGATGTGTTAGAAAATGCAGGGCACAGTACACCATGCTTCCCTCCTACGGATGCAGAAAAATAAGGCAGAACAGGTTCTGGGCAGCAAAATGGGCCCAGGCATCAGTGAAGTCAGCAGTAATGTGGGGAGGAGAAGGCTCTAGAAGTGAAGCTGAGGCAGTTCAGAGGGCTTTCTGTGCTGATTCTGGAAGTTACTGCCGAAGCCCTGAGTCCAGAGCCACAGGTGAGTGCCCCCACGTCCGTAGACCCTCGCTGTCCAGGCTTCCGTTCCACGCTCTGCTCCCTCAACAAACACCCAAGAGATCTCCCGCTACACGGCCTCCTCCAGGACCTGCAGTGCCTTCGGCATGGAAGCTATTTCTTCCCCCGTAGACTGTGCTGGCACCTTACTTGATTGTCAGCCTGGAAGTAACTGGAGGTGAAAGAGCCAGATCCAGAGAACAAGTATCACCTTGCAAGGACCTGTGTCAAGTGAGGTCATTGTACAATCTACCACCCAGGGGAAGGGGCCGCTTCTGCTGTCCACGAGGCGTCAGGAAAAGCTGGGGATTTAACGTTGTTGGGCACATCCCAAGCTTCAGGGCCCATGTGTTTCTTATCGGGGGCCTTGACTGATATGGGAGACCCGCTGCGGCTGTTCCTTCAGCTCTGCTGCCCTCACTACTAGAGCCTTGAACGCAACGCGGCCTTCCCCGAGGCTGTGGGAGATGACAGCCTCCTTCGGATCTGTCATAGAGGTTCTTCTGCTTTTGAAGCATGTCATGAGTTGGAAGTTGGTGGCTCTACTGTTATTTTCTTTCTTTCTTTTCTAAGGCTTACAATGCAGTCAGCAGAAGCCACAGCACTCCACCGTGCTCACAGCTATCATGCCCCTCACAGCTCCAGCCACACACCCTGCGGCTTCACGTTCGACCAGCACAGCATCCCCGTGAAGCACAGGTGGGAGAAAGCCTCAGCAACTGCAATGCCAGGGTCACCCCACCTCACTCACCACCAGTGATGGGAACCTTCGTGCCGTCAGACTGCTGAGTCACCCAGCTGAGGGGCTGCTTCCCTTGGCCTTGTATTCCACACCCTCTCTCCACTCAAACACCCACAGTTCCCCTCCTGTACGTGTGCCCTTCGGTCCTGCAATTCCTTTGGCATGGAAGCTACTTCTTCCTAGAGCAGGTGCTTAGCCTGGGCTCCCAGAAAGCAGAACCCAAGTCAGAGGACCTGCATGCCAGCACTTCCTTAGAGAGTGCAACCCCAGAGGGCAGGAGTGAGGAACGGGTGCAGTGAAGCACAGAAGGACCGAGAGCCAATGCACTGTATTGATGGGTTATGGAAACGGCCACCTCCAAATGTGACTGCCTGCTTGATTTGGGGGACTGCGCTCCTGAGAACTTGCATAAGCAGCATTCAGGATTGTACCGCATGGAGGAGAAAAGTAAAGGATTTACCCCTGGCTCCCATTCTCCTTTGTTGGAAGTTCGCTACGTGTGGGTTGTAGAGGAGTAGGCCTGGGTGCCTGCTGCAGTTCAACCAGAAAGCCCAGAGTGGGGGGCAACAAGGCTGACAGGAGGGCAGGGGACAAGGCTACCTGGAGGAATTCACTCAGGGCCCTGCAGAGCTGGACCAAGAGACAGGCGAGACCTAGAAAATGCGGGCAGGTGCACAGAAGTTGTCTGATACAATGGGTTTTCTAAGCTTTGGGAAAAAAAACAATAGAAAGGCAGACTAACACCTAACAGTTTGGAGGGCAGTATCATAACCTCTGGGCAATGATAAAACTGAAGCTGTAAAGTCAATGGGATATGAACAGAGAAACTTAAGTGTTCATAGTCACGTAAAAAAGAACCAGTCTTCTTTTGGGTACACCAGGAGAATAAGAAATATAAACCTTTCATTTGCATGTGAGGATGTCACCTTTTATGTGATCATTCACTGCCCTAGGATTAGCATTCATCCAGCCCATCGACAAATATGAAATGTGCTGGCATACTCTTAATGACTTTGGCACTTCCTTTATTCGTCTTGGCATGGCATCGCGTTCTTAAATAAAATAAATTGTAGGGTTCGTGAGGTGCTATAATTTTCTGCTGTATTTGTAGGAAGGTGCCTAGAGGCAAACCTGATGAAAAGGTGGGGGGCCGGTAAGATAATTGTCTAATAATGCAATCGTCTCCACCCTCTCCTCTAATATTTGTTATTGCCTAGACCAGCAGTCAGCAAACTAAAGCTCACAGGCCAAATATTGCCACATCTATTTAGCAAATAAAGTTTTATTGACACACAATGAACATTTGTCTGTTTATGTATCGTCTGTGGCTACTTTCCTCACTACAATGGCAGAGTTGAGAGCACTCAAGACAGAGACCATGTGGCCCACAAATCCTAAAATGTTTACTACCTGGCCCTTTACAGAAAAAGGTTGCCAACCCCTGGCTTAGACTAAAGATCCCACATGGGATTTCTCTTTCAGGCAGTATCTCCAGCTTAGCAGTCAGCCACAGCTAGTAGTTGATGCCTCAGCCAATAATAAGAAAATTCCATTTCCTAATCATTATGCTTGTGTCCAAACGGGGTTACTTCCTTCCCTTTCTGTCAGGACTAATCCAAAAGCTGTAACTCTGATATCAGAGAAACCAGAGATTTGTGTAGTGAAAACAAACACAAAGGAGAGGTGGTGGCTTCCCCCTCCTTTAACTAAGAACACCGTTCTCAGAATCTTTCATCCAAACTCCTGGTTACAAAGCTACTCTACGCATTTAGCCCTGATTAAACCCATGTTGCACCCAGGCAATCCCAGGAATTATGATAATATAAGGTAGGTGCTGGGGAGGAAAAAATAATCTCTTTCTAACAAGCCAAACAATTAACAGTTCTTGCACTGCATCTGGCCAAAGCTTGAGAACCTGTCTGTTACCATCTATGAAGGTGAGCCCAATTCTGCCAGCCTTTAACTACCTCCCTGAATGTAATTTAGTTGCTTTGATGAATAAATCAACTCCTTCAAGGCACCGGAGGCCCATCTCGTTAGTGCTTCACAGTAAGTAATGTTTCACTACATTTTTATGTGATTCCAACTCAACTTCTACAGAAGGAAAGCAAGATATTTCTTTGGCAAAGAAAAAAATATAAGGAGATGAAATTCTGCCAGATCACAAAATCCCAGAATTTTAATTTGCTGATTCATTAACAGGCATAATTAACCTCCTATCTTACTAAACTATGATGCAACGACAGAAGAATTCCACCATTTTGAATATCCAATTGCATCCCCACAAACACAACAATAGATAGCAAAATCCTGAAAAATCACCTGTAGCCCGTAGCACCGCTCGCTTTGGCATGGTAATGACATTCTTACCAGTTTCTCTGCTTTCAACTTTCCTCCCCTCCAATTCCACAGGCATTTCAGACATGTTATGTTTCTAAAACATACACTGCAGAGTTTCAGTTCTCCTGCTTTAAAATGTTGCAACAAACTTGTCACCTACCAAGGCAGTCCAAGTTCCTGAAGAAATGAGGCACTTCACGATAAGACCCGAGCCTAAGCCACCAGCCCCCTCTCTGTCTGTCTGTCCTGCCTCCACACATGCAGGATGTGGCTCAACTGCCATCAAGTGTGGCCTCTGCCCTGGGCGCATGTCACGCTGTTCTTTGGTGCACAGACGTGGTCAATACACTGTTCTGTGCAGCCAGCACTCTGACCGCAAAGTGTGAAGGGAAGCTAATTGTGTAAAGGGACCGTGTAAAGCCACGATAAGGCCTCCTCTTTCAGTCAGTTCCTCCAAAAGCCCCAGGGGACTGGACCAAGGAGGCAAGCCCAACGCTGTCCTCCAGCTGCTGCCTGCTCACACAAAGTCCTCCAAGTGTTCATCTCTCTTGCTGTCACTGACAGGACCCATTCACGCACTGTGTCCCCAGGCACGTTCCCGTGAGGATATAGTCTGAGGGGTCTCAGTCTTGTTCCGTCTCCATCTCTCTCTCACTCTCTCTTTTTCTCTGTCTCTATCTCTATCATCTCTATCTCTCTCTCTCATCCAGTGAGGCAGCTGAGAGGTCCAGAGGATCTACAGGGAATCAGTAGGGTATTCACTTATTCATTCAACAAACATTTTAAAGCACATATTATGTGCTAGACCCTGTACCAATATGAATGTACGAGAAGAGTATTCACCACTTCATATATACCATGTACATGCCCAGTGAATGAATGTATGCCCTCAGAAAGTTCACAGCCTTCTGATTAGCAGCTCTTGCCTTACCTGTCAGCATTTGCGTTGTTTTCCCGGCTTCCATAGGTGCCCTGGATGCTTTGGGGCAAAACCCTAAATATCAAGTGTCTAGGGACACCCAGGTCATCATGCGAGTGTGTGGGCTGGTCACGGATGAGGAAGGCGCACTGGACTCTAAGCTCCATGAGGCAGGCCCCATCATGCCTCGGGGATTATAATCAATTCTAAAATAGCTCTAAGTTTCTGCCACAAATGCTCTCTTGCCATTTATGTCTCAGGAGACACGCAGCAAGGACCATGCACCTGCTACTCTAGGTGGCTCCTCATTTCAAAGGTTGAGAAATCGGGGCACATCATTGGAGTGCACGAGGAAAAAAAGACAAACAGCTTTCCCTAAATGTGCTGGTCATCTAAGTAAATTTTCACATGGCAGGACCAAGTGGCAGGGGTCATCCACCAGGTAACATGCAGGCATCCAAGCAACCCTTACTGAGAGATGTCCACCCACGTGGAAGGTTTGAGGGGTGGGGAGAGGGCCGCTGCATAACTATGTGGACATATCTCTGCTCCTGGCCTGTGCTGCTCTGATAACCCATAATTCACAATGGAGGAATTGGTATTCATGTCTGCTAGCTGTTTTTGGGCTTTAAAAATATGTGTAAGCCCTCCTAAGAGTAAAATTTTAGGCTCTAATATCTTGAGGGTCAATTGGCTTTTACCAGAGAACTAAGGAGAGGAAAGTGGGATCACGTGCAAAAACTAGAGGGGGTGAAAGGGCATGGAATGTAACCTTCACACCTGCCCTCACCTCTCATTCCCTCCCTGACAGCCAGTCACCAAGAACTACCTATTTGTCCTTAATATGCGCTATTCCTGCCTTTCCCTGCCCGCGCCTGCATGCTTCCCAAAGCCTTTTCAACCTCTCCTGTGGACAAGTGCAATGGCCTACAATCTTAGATATCAATTACCTGCAAGCCCTGCTACTGGCTTAGTCTTCCTGAAAGCCAGTTGGATCATGCTGCTCTCCCTACCCACGAGCCTTCCAGGCTGCCCACTGCCTTCAACCCAGAAGCCTCACCCCAGTGTTCGAGTCCTCCATAACCTGGCCCCAGCTTATCTGTGTAGTACAAACCCCCTGTGCCGTCAAACTGATATCTTCACTATTATCCAACAGGCCGTGCCATTCCCAGCGTGGCCTTTAAGATGCCTTTTCCTTTTCTCATTATTCATCAAGATCCCTAAATGACTCAAAACCTACTCGAAGTACCACTGTCAAGGGGCCTTCTCTACACGCTCCAACCAATAGAAAGTGAGCAATCCCTTCCTCCCGAGAGCATAAACTTTGCACCAGCCCACTGATTACAGACTACAGTCCTGCTGGTGAGATTTCTCACATGCATCTGTTATCTCTTATTTAA